>NW_015094507.1:4539198-4584083 GCF_001431845.1 Calidris pugnax
TTCCTGTGTTTTGAGTTAGAACCTTAGGCGAATCTAAAAGATACATGCAAAATGAGCAAGAATACACCTGGAGCTGCTAGATGACTCCTATGATGAATAATAATTCATCAGAAAATAAGAAACTGAATTTTTTATTACACTGCTGTCTCTATAATATCCTTTAATATGCTTCAGCAATTTTACTACAACATCCAGAAAAATCACTTTAAACTGTACTCTGATAGATCCTCTCCAAGATGAAGAAAAACCTGAGTGCAAACTATTTCATTATAGTAAGCAAGGAAGCTGAGCATCCATGGCAATTTTCTAATTCCGTTTGTGCCTTGGATTAAAAAAAGTGACTCATGTAAGTACTTACACTGGCAACTACAGGAAAAAAAAAAGAAGCAGCTAATTATAAATTGTATTTCAATACTTTTGTTGAATTGTATGACAAAGAGTCCCTTATTTTCAAATCTATGGCAGCAGAGTACAAAAATCCTCTTTCAGATCCTACTGACATCCGTGTAAGTTAGACAAACCAGTAACTCAGAAGCACCCCTATGTAATAGCAAGGAATCTGACCACCACCACCACAAGTTTTCTAATTTCTTCAACAACAGGCATGGTATAAACAGAAAAATATTATTTGGGGCCAAAAATACTTCAAACACTGCAAAAAAAATGGTGGTAAAGCAAAGTAGCTGATGAAGAAAATGCTTTCAGGCCTGAAAGCTGGTTGATCAGAAAGTTTTTTGTTAGTTGGGACGCACATCAGGGAAGGAAGCAGCAGCACTTGCTCCCTACTGTCAAGTCCCTGCAGGGACCAGGACCAGTGGGAGCCACCCCCACCCAGGACAGGGTTAATCCTTGAAACTTTCCTTAATTAGTTTATGATACTAATCCTGTTGAAATACACTCTAAATGAGAGTGAGTAGGAAATGCTTTTTCTGCTATCAGACTGAATCTCACAAAACTGAAAACTCCAGTCAACAGCACGTACAAAGTAAATAATATTTAAAAAAAAAAAGTCGGTTTTAGAGTATAATATCATGTTATCACAAATGGTACAGAGCTTACGTGTTGTGTGCATCCCACATCTGATGCTTAGGCGCCTCAGCAAATGACAAGGAACATAAATAGAAAAATACTTCATTACAGATGTTCAAACCTGAAACTCTCAGGGTTTTGCAGTAGGGCATTGTGGTTTGCAATTTTTGTATTTGTTTGCTGATTTTGGCATGTGATTCCCTGTAGCACTTTATAGAGTACCAAAAACGATGCTGATGATGCTGCAGAACAGGATAAGGACAGGTGTTGAGTGGACATCCTTCAACTACAGCATAGGGCAAAGAACCAGCAAGTTTATCTGCAAATCTATGTGCTCTGTACCTGGCCAGTCAGCCCTACCTACTTCCCAGTCACTTTGGCATTGTGAAATACTTGTGGTAGATGTTCATTCTAGTGATTACCTCCTGATTGCATGCAACAGGTACACTGCAGATTTACCCAAATACTCCAGTTAACCTATGCTCAACCAAGGAAAGCAGTAAAACTGTGGTTCTATTGAAGAAAATGGACCCAGTAACGTTGTTTAAAATTAAGAAGATGCTTAAAGGGCTTTTGGATTCCTTCCTATTACAGCTTCCTATCATCAGCTAAAAAAAAAAAAAAAGCCCTCAAACAACTGCTAAATCAAAGCATCCAGTGTAAACAAAGTTCTACACAGTATTTTGTTTCCATAGCACAAGTCATAGCTGAAACAGATACTAATTGCAGCACTAGTGCAGCTGTATTAATTACAGCTGCATTAATTAGAGCAAATTTCTGTAATTTAACTAGGTTGGCACTTAAAAGTGCTTGTTCAATTAGAATACATTTCAGACCTCTGTCCATCACTCCTCAACAAGTTGGTGAACTTTTAAGTTAGTCCTGTGGGGGTTACACAGGTATCTATTCAAAGGAGGTGACGTTTCCCAAGTGTTCCAGCTTCAGCTGCCCTTGTGTTATCAAGGGAGCAAATAAAACTGGCTGGCAGAGCTCAACCTCTTCGAGCTATTGCCTGCTACAGCCCCCAGATCCTAAGATTTTGTTTCTCCTTTTGGGCCTGCCCTGACTAGTATCAGTCTACAACATTCTGCATCGTTAAAAAACCTTCTGAACAAAAAAGTGATAATCTCAACAACCACCAAAAATCCCCACAGTTTGCCTTTACAAGCAAATGAAACAGGGCAGGAGAAAGAGAAAAGTTCTGGGTCAAGATTTCTCAAACACTAAACACATTGTTGAGTTTTTAAATCGGCCCATGCTCTTACAAAAATAACTAAAAATACCTAACACCACAACAGTGGAGACATTTCCTGTGCAAGGATGGAATAAAGGAAAAATGAGCAGGAACTAGACCTTAGGACTTAGCTTTTTATGTGCAGTCAGTGCCTTTTCAAGGTTTTTTTATTTTCCAGTACACTTGTGCCTCAGCTGAGGTTCTTGCCAGCCCAGACACTCTAAGATTAACATTATTAATGTATTTAAAGACCTGCAAGTCTATCCAAATAAAAGGAAGAAACAATCAGTAGGAAGAAGCTTTTTCCTTCAGTATTGCTGTTCTGCTGAAAGGACAGGACCCATACTGCATTTGTACCACAACGTTACTGTTGGAACTCCACAGCCCCATCTTCAAACAGACTATGCAGGAAATGGAAGGGGTGGAACTGAAAGATGAGAAGAGTTGAGGAAAACATGAGGATGCTGGACAGCAGAACAGCACGTCTTTCCTTGAAATTGGGATGCCAACTATTAGCATGACTTTGCCAGATTACTCCAGTTCGGAGTTAACAAGCAGCTAATAGGCTCCTCTTCACAACTTGAGACTTAGGTATATACTTAAAGTATTTAAGGTCTAGTAACACTCTACATTAATAAAGGAATGCAGATAATATGTTCAGAAATATCAGCAATAATTTAAAAACCTATAAAGAGACACAAATTACAACATACTCAATCATCCTGTTTCTTTAAAATTGGTGTTTTACATAGGTGTATGTACTCTAGTTAAAAACTCATCTGAGAATAATGATCCCAAAGCCGGAAAATTGTGAAGACACACTCGTTTTTAAATGGCATATAGCCATAACAATCTAACCAGATTTTTGCAGGCTGTGATGACTAATTAAGTAAATGTCACTGTCTACAGGAACATATGTTAACAGAAACTCTGTGCATGAGCGTACACGTATGCATGTGCTAGTGTGATACCCAAATTCAATTAACAGGTCTCTACTAAAAATATGTCTATACAACAAGAGAAAGCTAAGTAAAATACAGTCTCAGGCTCGACTGAAGAGGCAGTGAAGAGGCTGAAGCTGTGGAAATGGAATGAAAACACAGAAAATTATTTTAACTCCAAATAAATAAATCCTAAGACGAAAAAAACCTCACTAATAAATATTGTTACTGGTATCACTAGAGGCAAACTTTGCTTAACAAAATGATAACATAAACGTCGAAATCTATGCCATGCTGAAGATGCATACCGGCCTGCGAGGAATTATTGGTTGCAGTGATGTTGGAGACATAAATTGCCTGCATGTGGCACACAGCCTACATGCACATCGATCACCCTCCTACACAGAATCCAAAAATGCATTCCTTGCATGTCAGCCAAAATGCACATCACGGGACATTCAAAACAGCATAAAGGATTCAGATGATCATTTACATGCATCTCAATATGAATTAGGTACCCTACTCCCTTACATTAATGTATATTGTTATAAGTGGTTTTAATCAGTGGACAACTTAATAACATAGAACATCTGTCTACTGTAGCCCTGATTGTCAGCATTAACTACAACACTTAATATTCTACAGATGATATGCTGTCTGAGCCACCGAGAGCAGCTGTTAACCACTGACATGGCAATGAAACAGTGGATATGGATATACCACCTGCTGGTCTGCTCCATCTTAAATATAGGTAAAACTGTCATTATCTCCTGAACAATGACCCAGAGATAATATTAATCTGTGCTGTCTGATGGCTTAACATTGCTTTAGATTTGAGTTGCATTATACTTAAGGAAAGATAAGAATAAAAACTCCCCATCCCAATATATGTAAAAACTAATCATAAGTTTGTACTATTGTTACCCACATTAATTAAATGGAAACACAACATCAGGCTCCTGCTACTGAAACCCACCCGAAGCATCTTCTGAATTGGCAGCACAAGCCATTTGCTTGTTCCACATTGTAAATCACACAAATCACACCTAAGTCACCTTCAGGTCACTCTGTCTTGTCCAAAAACTTCAGCTATAACAACACTCTCCCCTTAATGAAACCAAAATGCAGCACTGTCATTCCTTTAAAGCAATAACTGGGGCAGAATTTTATCGGCAGGAATCAGCTCAGGGATAACAAAGCCTGTGCAACAAAGTATAATGATTATTGCTTGTCAATCATAATGTAAATGAGAGACCCACAGCTCCAGGAGTGAAAATGGTCCATGTCACTTGTTTGTGATGCACAGCTGGCTAGGTGATTTATCTTCTAAGATCAAACAATACAATGACTTCTGGTTTGGTTTTAATGATTAAGTCTTCATCATTCAACATCCTGAACTAGTTCCAGCCTAGTACTAATCCTGCCCTTTCCCACAAATGCTAGTTTCCCATGAATGCTGCCTTCTTTTTTCCTTACTCTTATCTTCTGTTGCTAGTTTTCCTGGATTTTATGAGGGTCTTGACACAAAGTTGTGACATCGAAATCAAACCATCAGCTCCATAACACTTGGTTTGTCTCTGGCTATTGTTTTCTTTCCCAGAGAGTTAACAATCTCTACTGGTAACTCAAACTGAAACTTCTGCCCAGAACAGATGAAAAGAACGAAGAGCACTTCAAAATCCTTAGCTGGGAAGTGTTAAACTTCACCTGCATTCCTCAACAAAAAAAAGTCAAATGACATTATGGTGGCATTTCTGCACATAAAGGAACAAATTTTTGAAAAATAAACACTATAAATTCAAAGCAAGGTAAAAATGTGTATCTCGTAAGATCAGAGAGTCTCCTTTTTAAAGCTGTTACGCTGTTTCTATTTGTTGTCAGGACATACCACGGACTCAACCCAAGTCTTATTACGCTGAACGATGCCTGACACCGTAGAGATTCAAATATGACATTACGTGGTGCAAATCTTTTTATTTTCACCTAGAGTGAGAACAAGTGCTGCATTTCCAAAATACACTGAAGTTACATACATAGGCCTAAAGAAATAAAACCCCAAAGCAGAGACTAAGAACTGCTGCTCCTGAGCAGTCTCCCAGAGCAGAAGGCGATTTCAGACTCTTTCTGCCAGTGGCTGACCAAAAACCGCCCCTGGTAAAACAAGGGCAAATGCAGGGAAAAGATGAAGCTGACTCTGGTCAGGAAAGGGGTGATTTCAGGTTGCTGTGGGTAAGGAGTGACTGCTTAAGGAGATCTGGAGAATCCAAAAAGAGGTGTCTCTCGGATAACTGAATGACCTGCGCAGTGATCACAGCACTTAAGATTCTTCTTGCACAAAATTATTTCTGACCAAGTGGAATTCAATCACAACACAAAACCAGTCAGGGTTTCCACCTCATATCCATATCTCATGGACTAACAATGGACACATTTTCATTTATTTGATTACCTGTATGACCGATAGCTGTTTATTGATACAGAAAAAGGAGCTGAGTATCAGCATATGCTGTCTCTCCCCTACAGAAGTGAGAAGAATCCTGCACCCGGCGCTGCCAGCCCCCTCCCGCTCTCCCAGACACCCGGCAGCCACAGCACGCAATCACAGGTCAGCACAATGGAGCGTGCAAAACCTTTATATTGCTGTCACTGGTGAGAGTCCAGAGAAATTTCCTCTCAGGCAGCCTGAAGAGAGAACCAGAGACAGGCAGCTGACAAACAGTTTCCCATCAGCATCGGTCCTGTTAGTGCCTGGCATCCCAGACATTTATTATGTGGCAGAAAACGAAAAACTAACAGATTTGGATTTTTTTTACTTCTGTAAATAGCACTAGTTAAATGAAAATAGAAGAAAAGGTTTAAAGGGTAGTGTTCTCCTTTTTTGTTTTCAGTATAAATGCCAGCAATTCATTAAAGAATATGTGCAGGGAACCAGAGACGAAGCTTTCCTACAATGGGAGTAAGTGAACAGGAGCTAAGGTCTAGTAATTATATAGGACAAGGAGCCCTTTCACCTTCCCATTTTATGGCTTTGGCATTACATGCGATACTGCTAAAAGGAAACGAGAAGTGGCTGTAACTGCTGCTTACTTAAACAACCCAAGTTACCTACATAATACTCAAGCTCTTATTTTTCTCTCTGCTTATTATCCTGTTGTGACTAAAACTCTCTATTCTGAATTCACGCCAGGGTGTTTGCATGGAGCTTTATACAGAAAAATCAAGCCACTACATATTATACAGACTTTCAAACAATAGTAAGACATTGCTTTATTTGTAACAGCGGTAGAAAGCTTTAGTACTTGGCAATTTGCTTGGCAATTTAGCAGAATATCTGATCTGCAATAATTATGTCAGAATACTGTCATTTTTCTGAAATCAATCCCCCTGTTATTAATTAATATCCCAAACTCTAACTGTGCTTTCCTTACACAGTAACTAAATACTCTACAATGGTGGGGGTTTTTTTGCTGATTGAAAACAAAGCCCTTTGCTACAACAGTGACTGGAGCTCCCAAGGGGAAAAAAAAAAAAAGAAAAAAAAAATCTTTCTGCATTCAACATTAACTTTTTCAGTAATTAAGGTTTTTTAAGTGAACTATAGCTTCAAGCTGAAAGAACAGATAGGACAAAGAGGGAACTGAAACTTCCTAGCCACAAAAGAAGTACTGCCCTGCAACACAAGTGGCATCAATACTTTATTCCCCAGTGACTGACCAAAACCCTCCTAAAAAGAGCACTAAGGATCACATCTGTTGGGTGAAGGTATCTCATGCTTTATAACCTGTTAATTTGTGCCTCAGTCTCAACATCAGATTCTATGTTCCATCAGTCAAGATGAGCCAGATGGCATTGTAGCCAAGCTAATTCACCATACAGGAGGTTGTCGTGGTTTGGGCTGGGTTGGCCAATGACAAGGTGACAGATGCTCTGCCCAACTTCGCTCCAAGGAGAGGAAGAAGAAAGATAAAGAGATTTATGAGTTTAGGAAAAAACTGAACTACATTACTGAAATATTAATAATAAAATAAAAAGAAAATAATTAAATAGACACAGTACATATAAATATATACAAAACCCTATCAAGTTCCCAGGAAGATGGCACCAGCAAGCACTGGGGAAGTTCCAGACTGGTCTCAGTGACAATGGGAACTAGGTTCCAGAATTCACTAATGGAGATCAAAGGTAGATGAACTGACAGGGTCCTCCTCATTGAAGAAGAGCCTTTGAGGAGGTGGCAACCCTTTGATCCCTCAGCTTTCACACTGAGCACGGCTGATGGGATGGAATACCCTATTGTCACCTGACCTGATCACGCCTATTGTCACCTGACCTGATCACGCCTATTGTCACCTGACCTGATCACGCCTCCCCACACATGTGACCCCTCCACGTGGTAAACAACCAGGTCAGCTGACCCTGGCTGCCACAGCAGCAAGTGTAAAGAAGAGACTCTCACTGAATTGAAAGTTTGCTCTTCTCCACCCCAAACCAGGACAGAGGTACTCTTAAAGTTTAAATTTTACTATTTAGTTTACCTATACCATTTACTATGGCATAGGTAACAGTCTTTGAAACATCTCCTCCCTTTTTAAAGACCTCAGTGCTATGCAGGCAGGCAAGAAGGATGCTGAACACAGGACTCTTCTCTGAAAGCACCCAACAAAGCAAGAAACTCCTCAGAGAAGTGAGAGATTAAATATACTGCACTCTCCTGGCCTTACTGGGAGGCTCTTCTGTGCTATCAATTGTCATGACAAGAGCATCACCACAACATACTGATTACACTTCATTTTATATTGTTACATGCTTAAACAAGACCCCCCCCAAAAAATAGCCCTATACAGTGTAACAGCATAGCTGATGAGGCCAAATAAACCATATACAGCCAGAGATGCATCACTGAAAATCTATGAACATCAAAGTAGTAAGTATCACCAGAGGAGACAACCCTTCCTTTGGTGGTTCAGACTTAGCTTTTAAGCTCTTTACACTAGATGATATCAAACTTTATTGTCCAAGCTGCTGTTTCATGCTACACTTCATGCTTCACAATGTCATTGTTGAAAATTATACACATGAAAAATACAGAACTGTAGAACTACTGTTATTAGAAGTTATTACTGCTGAAGGCACGATGTCACAAAATGTTCACTTTCAGGAGTGAAAATTTCACTTTGTATGTCCCACATTTTGGAAGTTTGTTAGATGGAGCCAAGCCCAAATCAAGTGCTGAGAGGCACAGCTCTAGAGAGAAGAACAGAACCAAGGATCCATGCTCTGTGACACGAAATACAAGAGCAGCTCAGAATAAAATACAAACCCATATGCAGTTGGTTTTGTTATTTCAATAGGGATTACAACGTTCCAAAACTTTATGACGAACACACGCGAACATATCCTCACTGTGTCAAAACTCAGCAGAGATCTCTCATTGAAACATAAGAAAGCTACAGACTTTGGCAGGTTATCTTTTCTTCCATTCCCTCATAGGTACCAATATTTTTTAGGACAAGAGAGATACATGCACAAGGATTGTTTCTCTGCAAGAACATGAACTTTGAATACAGAGTGAAATTTCAAAAGGCAGAAATGGCATTAAGGTGCCTGACTCTCACTGAAAGTCAACAAGAACTGAGTGCCAGATTGTCATTTATGTTTATTATAAAGAAATGCAAGAGCTTAATTATAGGTTGCCATAGAACACCCTTGACCTTCACAGACTTCAACAGAAGCAGGAGGAAAACAGCCTGATCTGGCTTAAGTTATAACTGCCTTCCCCAAACAAAATAATAAACAGCAAAAGAAGAGTATTGTGTACAATGCAAACTAATTACTTGCATGGGAAAATTAATTATTGTGATTCCAAGCAGTAACAATGGTCACTGGACCAGAGGAACTCTGCCCTCCCCAAACCAATCAAGCACACAAACAGTAAATTAAATTCTAGCTACTGCAACATGTGAACGACCTCCCACTCACTAAGAGCGATGCTACACCCAAGCGTCTGCAGCAAGTGCCACCCTCAGAGTACCAAAGCCCTACATTCACAGGAAAAAGCATATTACTGAACTTGGGTTTCAATACCCGCGGTCTCTCCCTGCAAGCAAGCAAGGAAAAGTGGTCAACATCAGACCTTTGTCACTCTCTTTTCTTTTTTCTGACACACTATGAACGAACTACAATGCTCAAGTTCTTGCACTAACAGAGAGCCGGCAGCGCCAGCTCTCAGCTCCAGTCAATAGGCAGGCAGGCTACTCTAAAGTCCCCACACCAACTAATTGGAGATGCATGAGCTCCTGGCAGCAAAATAATTATTTCCTCAGAGGTTCTTATTGTCTCCAGCACGCCATGAATTCTGTTCAAGTTCAATGTCAATTTATCACTCTGCATTACTGGCAGCAGCTGACATCATGGGTGCAATTGTTAAAGAAAAGGGAAATTATTTCTGCCCTCGCACATTTAGACTCCCTCCCCCCCCCCCCTTCCCCAAATAAGCAC
The DNA here is from genome assembly GCF_001431845.1 of Calidris pugnax. Lineage (NCBI taxonomy): Eukaryota > Metazoa > Chordata > Aves > Charadriiformes > Scolopacidae > Calidris > Calidris pugnax. The sequence goes on from NW_015094507.1 coordinate 4,548,901, forward strand.
AGCAAAAGGAAAAAGCTTTGAGCGATCTCAAATCGCAGAATGCCTCTTTCAATAAAAGCATTGCACTTGTCCAGCAAACCTCTCTATCTACCACTGCTGAGTAGTATCGGGTACTAGAGAGACCTGAAAGGGAATAGAGAAAGTCTGACCAGCAAAAAGGTAGTATTTTTAGAGTACAATGTAGGTTTTCCTTCCTCTAATACACAACATTTCCTTCGGGCTTGATAGATCAGGGTGCTGGCCCCTCTCTAGCAAAGCCCAACAGTGTGTGCTACTCATTAAGCACAGCCAGCCCAGCATAAAATGAAGTGCTCTGAGGGGACCCTCAACACCAAAGAGATGCCACCAAAGTGCCAGCATCTCACTGGCTACAGCCCACCAGCCTGCCTCTTGTGATCCTGATACAATGCATGATACAGAATTTTACTTAAAAAAAAAATATTATATATATTTGCAAGCAAGTGGGGTAGCAAATTAGCTTAAAACTAAGTTACATTCCCCCTAAAAAGACAAGGGACCATTTACACGAGGTGCGTTACTCTGTCAGTACAAAAGTGTTTTACCTTCATCTGCCATCAACTCCAAGTTAAAAAGCGTCTCAAAAACACCATTTCAATACAAAGTGACAACACTATGAAAGACAGGACTTGTTTCAAACAACCATCCTGAAAGTTAACATTACTGTATTTTTTCCAAAAGAATTAAGCAACTTAGGTAAAAAAAGATGAAATTAGTATCAGACAGGTGCTTCTTCATAGACTCCAAGAATTCTGTACCTGCCCTTGAAATGTTGAAATCTGTTTGATGATACGGAAATCCCCCCAAACAGTGTAAGCACACCCTGGCAGCGCACAAGATGGAGGGGGGTTAAAAGTGACAAGACTGAATTTTAATCACTACTAAAAGGGAAAACAACATCTATTTAATTCAGTGTGCTGAAACCCACAGCGTGTGTAACAGCCCCACCAGCAAGCAGCTACAGTTCAGCTGGTGGCATCAACTCTTCCCACTGGCAGGACAAGCGGCAGTGGGTACCTGCTGAAACACATGAAAAAACTGAAGACAAGACAACTTTTTTACTGCAGGAGTGGTGAAACACTGGAATAGGTTGCCCAGGGAGGTTTTGGAGACCTGGCAGCATAACAGGCTTACATGTCTACTCACAGTATTATTAAAATTTGATCAAAGGATATAAAGTTCTCATTATCTTTCAATACTGGATAATGTCACGAATGGCACAGAAATTCCCTTCTGTTTGGAAATTAACCTCCATGGTTTTAGAAACTTCAAAGATGCTTCATTATTGATTGCCTAAGGTAACTTTCCATGGCTTGAAGGCATTTTCTCCTTTTTTTTTTTCTTTCCTATGTTCACTCTAGTCAGATACTTAAGAAGCAGCTTAGCTTGTATGTTTCAACACCCTAACAGATGTCCACCCCAACTCTGTATTTCACATTACTAGCTAAAACGCTAAATCCATAAGCACTTGAATGCTTGTCGCTTTGAATCCTGTACGACTCATCCTTCAAGGCAGCCTTGGATGTCCCAAACTGCCAAAACCTTCCTCTGCCATCCTGCAATTCCCTCATTTGCCGCATGTTTTCCAGCTCCTGATACTGGGATACAGGCAGCAGCAAAGCTGTAGTACAGTGCCCCAACACAGTCCTGAGAAAGTCCTTCTGCGTACTGACAGGGCAGGGTATTTGCAGCTCACACCTGTACAGTCAGAAGCTCTAGTGAAGTAGAAATGGGAGACAAACTTATTACAGATCACTCATTCTAGCATCTGAGATATGCTTCACATGTAACCCAAACAGTAGGGGTTTCAGAAATCATAAATTTTGGCTTAAGCTTAGAAAATAAACCAGAAATATCCACTGTGCACCCCACCAAATGCACCGTTCTGGGGAGTGCAAGCTCACCCCAGGGCAGCAACGAGCATCAGGAGACAGCACATCAAAGGAGGACAGTGCCAGGTCCCCATCTCAGGCAGAGGTGTCAGCATCCACCGACACCACACCTCCAGAGTCACTCAGAAGCCTCTCCCCATCACACAGCTCAAGCTTGGTGGAAGCTCTGCCTGCTAAAAATAGCCTCTATCTTCTCACTTCTCCCTCATCAGACTGTGCTAAGTTACAGCAAACACAGCTCGAGATGAAGGAGCAGAGCTGAGTTTAAATGGCACGGGGGCACTGGAAGAGAGTGATGGGGAGCTGAAGGACAGCCTTAAGGTCTGGGATCCTTATGCAGATGTGGTGGCAACATGAAAGATTTATCTGTGTTTCTAGAAGTCTAGTCCCTTATTACAACAGGGTTGCTACGTATTCCTCAGAGACATCAAGGTTTTTGATTTGCTATAGAAGAGCAAATTCATGCCTTCATTGTTTTTCTTTTTTGTAGTAATAGAATTAGGCATTGGTACTACAGCATATTAAAAACAAGCAATAAAATGAAATATAGAAAAAACCAAAATACATACATGCTGTTGTAGTACTTATTCTTGAAGTAGTTAATAATGCTGTTCCTCAAGTTAAATAAAGAAGCTGGGAAATACCCCATTCCCCACCAAATCAAGGCTTTTCAATTTAGTTTAGTCATAGCCAGGCTTAACGTTTGCAAAAGATAACCACATAAGGCAAATTTATGTCACAGAATAGTTAATTTGCAGTTAAATGTTATGGTATGGAAGAATTTTACTTTGCCGATGAAAATAAAATTACAAATAAATCAACATTCTGAGACTGTGAGTCAGCAAGACCTTACGAAAGAAGAGCAAAGACAAGTCAGGTCTTCAGACTATGCGAGAACTTTCTGCTTTCTGAAGAATGAACTCTACCTCTACTACAAGGAAAAAAAAAAACCAGGAAGATACTGATGACTTGAAAAAGTTTATTTGAAAACTTGAGGCTTGATCTAATATAAGACTGTTCTTACTGGTTTTAGAGCCAACGCAATGCAAAGGTCAATCTATGAAAAGATGACTCCACTGTAGAGAAAAGGAACTAAAACTGGATCTGCATTGAATACTGACTTATATCTCTCGCTGTCCATAGATATATACACACACACTGTACTTCTCCAGCTTTTTTTTTTTCATCCAAATGAGACTATAAAATACAAAAAGAAAAACTAAAATCTAGGAAATACAATAAATTCCCATAACTGCAATATGTATAAGTACGTACTCCTGCAAAATCTATTGCTTCTCCTTCTCACCGCAGCCTTTGACAGAAAGTTGAAATACACATCAATGAAACACTGTGGTAGGAAAAGAAAGGTCAAACCAAAGGAACTGGAACACATACTTAATGTAACATTTTCACCCCTGGGTTAAAATAGTGCAAGAGGTGCACAAGCAACTTGTATCAAAGCAAATCAGCTTTGCATTGTGGTTTGTGCAACCCTTTAGTGTTTATTTAGTGGAAAATAAAACCCAATTATTTCTAACAGGTATTCCCCTAAAGCACAGTTTAAGACAGTTCCATGATTAAAGAAACTGAAGTCTTTTCATATGCTATTGACAGGTACTTTGTTTTCTTTAAAGAAGTATAGGAAAAACCTCCAGCTGCACGGATGCCTTACTGGCTGGAAATACAAGCATTCTTCGAAGCTGGATTGTGTGACAGCTGGTTATACCTATTTCCAATATCTGCTTCTAAGATAAAAAGCAAATACAAAATCTCCCGATTACTTATGAACATTAAAGAAACCACATCATTTTGGGCTTGAGTAGTCTGTTGGCTTGGTGTCCTGGCCAAACTCCAGCTTCAGTAATTACTCCGAGACGCATCTTGCCCTTAAGCTGTATTCAGCAATATTAACTTGTTTTCATTTTCCTCCCTACGGTTACAGAGAAAACAGTGTAAATTTTTTTTTGCATGAAAGCACTGTTTCAAAAGACAACTTCAGTAGCATTCTACATGTATATGGAGAGACCCTCCTCCGGAAACCTTTCCATCAAATCTATAAATTACAACAATAAAATCTGGTGTAACCATACTTCATATAAATGATTAAAGATATAATCGGTCTTCCTTAATACCATAGAGGCACACAGGCTGGGAGACAGATCTAGCTGTTGCTGGTGCCCTCTGAATGCTCCCAGATGGACAGGGATTACGTTCATCATCCAGATAAATGAAAAAAAAATAAAAATCACTTTTCCTCACCTGTGGTGATATAAGCTACACGCTTCAAATGTGGAACAGAGAGTTTAGAATATCTCTGCGTGCGCTCTAAATGCCCTGGAGTTATGGGAAATCTGCACCATGAAAGAAGCAAAAGAAAGACTGATTGTTCATTGTTTTTTTGTTTAGAAATTATTATTGTTCTTAAAACAGCTTGGTTTTGGCAAAGCAAAGAGAGACATGTGTAGGAGTACGAGTGTAACAGGATTATGAGAAATTCATTAATTGAAAGGAGGGAAGCGTGAAAGCAAGCACAAAGATGTGACGTGGTCAAGAAACATACCAGAAAGAACCAGAAAACCTAAGGAGAGGTAGAAAGCCAGGCACAAAGGTAGGAGAAGAGGACACAGAAAGCAGATCAAGACCAGGAGTTCACAAGACAGCCAAAAGGTACAACATTTGAAAGAAAAAAAATCAGAGACTGCATGATGCCCCACATTGCCTCCACCCTGCTGCTGAGCCGGGAGCAGCCCCAGGGAATCTTCTCCTCACTGAGCACTGGGGAAGCTTCTCTCTCAGCAGGTGAGTTTCTCTCCGACAAATTAAAACCCTAAGTGACTGATCCAGTCTTATCAGCATCCTGATAAAGGAACATCCAGCACTTGCAACTCGTCCTGATTGGACCCTGGGTACAGAATCACTTGTTCCTACACTGCAGTCACTGCTGGAAGAACAAACACCACTGCACCTGATGGAAACCCCACTGAAGCGAAGAAAAAGACTGCTGCTTATTCCTATGGCATTATGATCACAAAGAACAAAATATGAAGAGCACAAGAAAAACAAGACACCAACTCAGACCCTGCCCCAAGCTCCTATTTGGGCAGTGGGACCTGTGCCCTTTGCTGGCTGCCTGCCCGTGCCACCTCTGCAAGTCTCTTCATGTGCTCCTGAAGCTGATAGAGCTTTAAATTCTTACCTTGGGAAAAAAAAAAAAGACATATAAAGGCCCTTTTAAATTCATCTTGCTTTGAAAGAGAACTGCAGGGCATTTTATAATTAGCTACTAACCAAGGGAACCAACGCTGCTGTATATGTAGGCAAACAGATTTTTTTATGAAAGGCCCAACTATTCGGAAAAGGTATCAACTAGAATAAATCACCATTCCCCATTGGTAAAGGCTGATTATCCTGATGCCTCAGGATTTATAGCAGTCTGAAGCTTTAGCTACCTACCAAGTAACCTCAGTGCCCAGTAACTTCAATGCTAAGTACCAGCATTCAGCATTATTTCAGCCACAGCAAAGCACAGCTTTGGAGAACTCACAGGAGAAAGGAGTAGTGGGAGGATACTGGATAGGCAAAGAAACAATCAGTTCATAAAGGCTTCTAGCAATACTGTATTTATCACTGATAGCTATGACAATACAGCAAATGCTCCCTTCACACATCATCCTTGCTTAAAAACCTCAAAGTCTACCTTCTCTCATACAAAACACAAAACTAAACATAGGAACAAATGAAGAGGAGAAGACACAATTGTCCTTTCAGACTACAACTGGTTTTGATGTGGTCATCTATTGCATTTTAATAGCCTCAAAAGCACAGCAAATCACTTCTACCATTAAAAATTCCACAAATATACTCTTTTGGGTATATAATATTTCTTAGAAGTATTATTTGCCTTTTATTCTTCTGTCAGCATGCATATCACTTCATCAGCCTCCCTCTTGATTTCCTTTCCCTCTGGAAGAGAATACTTCCTGCCTTGCCTTACAAAATATGAAACCTCTGGAACAGAAAAGCTTATTTTTCCACTTCATCAGATGCTGTTGCTGTTCAATTCATCTTAATTCATCTTAAGAAATACTGCCCGTGTTCGCAGTCTGCACGCTTGCTCATTTTCCCATGCCAAGAAATCAGCTATAACTGCCAGAGACGGAATTTCTTCCTGCCTCTGTCCAGTTCACATGAAAGTCAGCTGGAAATTACCACTGTGGTTGTTGTGGAAAATCACGTAGAAAGCAGTAAAAAAAAGGCTGATGCCAACTTCAGTAAAAAGAATCTCTGTTCTCCTGTGTAGCCCTTCAAGATTTAAAAAGGAAAAAAAAAAGGAGGAAAAAAAAGCAGCTGTAGCAAGGTTATTTTAAATTGCAAGTAGAAATAAAATAGCCCATCTGTATGTAACATCAGAGGGTCTGGCCATGTAGTTATTTTACTGCTTTTCACTAGGGATGCTGCCCATGACAGTTTTGCAGGTGCTCACCCACTGGTTTGCTCTGTCTGTACCGGTGCGCGCCTGCTCACATCTCAGCACCAAACTCTGGCTCTCAGTATAGGTACCAAACACCAACAGCTCCACCAAACAGCACTAGAGAGGATTCTTGGCAGGAATTTGACCTCATACACCAGCACTAAAGCCTGGCAGCACACGACTCCCTAACTTCGACCCACCTGTTGATTCACAAGTGCCAAAAATAAACGACATGAAGAGCAGGGGTGGGGGAAGTTCAAAGCCACACCTGGTTGCCACTTGGACAGATGAGCCTGGAGAAGGCACTTCAGAACACATGCACATGGAGCACAGATGGAAGCAGCAGCCAGTTTCATCTTGTAAAACCTCCTGAGGGGAATGCTGATCCCCAAAATGATGCACTGGATTATTTAGGCTTGCTTTGTGATCTTTACAATGCCCAAAACTTGTATGCAGGCACACAGAGATATGTTTAGTCATTTACTGAGTACATCCAGGTGTCTATAGTTCACTAGATACTCCCTTCGGAGAAAAGCCTTTCTAATATATGACAGCCTTCTTTTCAGTGAACTTTACATCATATGATCTGTATTCAGTGGACAAGAGCCAACAAGTGGGCTGAGTTACAGTCCTCCTTAAAAATCACAGCTTTCTACTTAGGATACTTAGACAGCATAGAAATGGTCTGATCTGTTATGCCTCTTTCTTCGAAATTTGCAAGGACCCCACAGTAGAGGAGCAGCCAAAGCTGTTGGTATCAGCAAGCCTCTTTGGAGGCTAAATAGTATTCATTATTGATAAAGATAGAAGCTGCTGCTTTAAATGCTTTTGTGGGTATGGTAACAACTATATTTTACAGGACCACTGTGCAGATTTTAAATGAGGCTTTAAACTTTTTCAGTAAATTTAATGTTTGGGTTTTTTAGCTGTCTTTGGGTTTGTGTTTTGTTTTTTTATTGGTGGGGTTTTGCCCGAGTCAAAGAGTAAAGAAAATTCCATTTGCCAAATGTCAATACATGTATTGCCTAATACAAGTTTTGCATTAGGACAGAAAGAGAGTCCACAGAACCCAAGATTTCTCTAGATCTAGAAAGAGAATTATTCCCAGCCCTGAAACACATCTCAGCTTTTGCACAGACAGACTCAATGTTTTTTTCTTTAGCTATCAACATTTGCAGCCACAACAATGTCAGAGAGCAGGAGACCCCACCTCCCCTCTGCTGACTGCCAGAACTAATTGATCAACTTGACTTATCAATTGTATGCTTTATATTCTTCAGAGATTGTGCATATTCTTTTTTCTTGTAGGGACATCAAACTATTAGAAAATCTTTTGCTAAACGTACTTGGCAAGATAACAAACCCTTATTAGAATTAGCTATGTTATTCCAGCTAAAGACAAGGGAGGTCCTTCCCTTCCTAAATGTATAGTTTTATAATTGAGTATGTCAATTAAGATTTAGCCAAGATTAGCAGGGAGTAGCTGAGGGCAATTACTGCAAAGTCATTGAGGTAAAGATATGTGCCTTTACTTTTCCAGAAGCTGAATTAATTTTATCTAGTAATTTTGTACAGCAACCATCTTCTTTATGCAACTTTGCTGCTTATTTGCAAGATTCTAGACTTTACATTAGCAGGCCAGAGGATGGTACTGTCACACTATGGGAAATTTTATCTTCATCGTTAAAAAAACCACTTTTTATTTGCCCATGGGAAATCTGAATGTATTTTCCTTTTCTGACTCTGATGCCGACATTTATGCTACCACAATTCCAAGTTACATTTCCCAAATTCAGGTCTTGTTCCTGAGGACAGGAGTATATTTACAGAGCTCTGAAATTCTTGGTAGGAGACACATTTCTAAGGATTCTAGGCCACGCTCACAGAACACATTATTTTCAAGAATCAGTCCTTAGAAGTGAACTAAATGGGGTTTGAGAATGTGAAACGTTTCCTAGGATGGTGGCTGTACCTTAGAGGTTAGATGCCAAGAATCTGTCAATGACATACTGATATGAACATGATGGTATCAAATGGTGATGATATATTAATATCACATTGACAACAAAGACAATTTGACATATAGTATGTATGAGTTACGGTGGGCTATCCACGCTCAGTACTACCTCTTCCCCAGTGTCAACAAATGTTTTAATAGTGGAAAGGAAAAGCAGGAGGAAGACAACATTTTCCTTGTGTCCTGTTTGGTGGCTCCATGGCATTTACGTTATTGAAGTAGAAGATATATCCGTGTCTTATTAGAGGTACACTTGAAGTCTGGTGTGTTGCAAAACACAAGTTGTATTATAGGACATCTGTATGTGATTTATGGGGTTTTTTTAGAAGTGTAACACTTGACCAAATTAGAGCAAGTTTTCATAAAGCAAGCAGATGGTGTCCCTCAGCCTCCACACCTACTCAGCGTTAAGGTCTCACTGAAAGCTCCGAGGGGCTCTGCTGATATGAAGACTTCATTAAAGTTACAAGAATTATTAAGTGATATAAGCCTCATACTCACTGCCACTTCTCCATAACAAAGACACTCACCTAAAATTACCCTACATTGATAAAAATTACAGCTGAAAGAACACATTCTTTATTAGCAACAAGGATTAGGTTTGACAGCTTTCCACAACTCAGTGTGAATGCTGCAGAACTGCCCTGGTGTTACCCATATGAGGAACTTTCCAGTGCTGTCTCTGAGCACGGGACAAAACAAGGGATTATTTTTGCAACTGCTAGGAGTGGCTAGATTGTATTAGCTGTAACACAACAGCCCACTACTATCTCACAGCACCACAGCATGAAATATTGCAGGAGTACAGGGGCTGGGAGAAGGCAATCGATGGGTATTTAAAACACCATTTAGTTGATTTACCTATCACACAAAGCACTGTCATTTAAAAATCTCTCATGGAGATGTCTCTTCTCCAAATAAATGTCTGTACTGAGGAGATTATTTACTAAAAGGCTCTTAAATGCTGCCATTAAAAGCAACACATTAAAATCAATTAAAAGGTTTTCTAAAAACACCCATCTTCTCTCTCATTTCCTGTATCCGTGCCAGAATCATTCTACCCTTTCATACTCCTACTAAAGCAACCAAGATTTCTTTTTCCCCACTGATTCTAAGAGCACAGGTGACACCATATTCTAGTCATTACAGCATGACATCAGAAATCTTGCTCTAGGTACCACTCAGAACGCTCCCAGACAGAGGTGTATGTGCTTTCATTTGACTTAGTGCTCTCTTGCATAATATAGGTTTGCCTTGTGTATGTGTTGGGGAGGAGGCAGACAGTCTCAATCAGTTAATATTTGTCAAGGATTTTGATTTCCTCAAAAAGACAAAGATAGCAAAATATTAATTTAGGAACACAATCCATCACACCTAACTTAAGCCATCAAAACCCCACCTGTCAGGTCACTTCTCACTCTTCCTTGAAGGAGAGGGAAAGGCATATTCAGAGGACAATGACACATTTTAAGACCACACAAGCTTAATCAGGAGCTTAAGACAGGACAAGGTACATCTCTCTCCACTGAGCACAGAGGGAACACGTGTTACCAAAGGCTCTGTCTAGAGACAGCCAATGTCAAGCAAACCAACCACAATCTACATTATGGTTAATAAACCATTATTTATACATGGGTTCACAATCAAATTTAACCCTATGGCCATGGCAACACCTGATGATCATCAAAGTCTAGGAGCAAAAATTGGTGAAGTACCAGAAATCACTCGGGAGTCTAAACCCCATTTTGCAAAAGGCATAGCGCTGCTTATTCTCACAGAGAATGCAGAAGGGTACAAAAGGGGATCTGCGACTTCCTCACCGTCCAGATCTAGTTTCTTACATTTTAGAAACGCACATATATTTATTAAACCTGTACCCAAACTTAGAGATTAAAAGAATAAATAAATAATCATTTAAAAGTATTAATCACACTGGCAATTTATCAGTGAAAATTATTCACTTTTTAGCACTTCACAGCTTGTAGAAGTAACTCAAAGCAGGCTTGCCACAACCAGCAGCCTAAGTAGCACAGCCTGCTTGGGTGAAAAACAGATCATTCGCACCAAGAAGAAGGGACAGCCAACTGATAGTTGCACTATGGCCGGGATCTTGGGATAGCCAAAAAGCAAGCATAAGTTTCCCTTTCTCTTTTTCCTTCTCTGCCTTTTTTAAGGTTGGATAACCTTTGGGGAACCAAAAGGAGGAGAATCAAATCTCCTCCAGCATGAAGATGTCTACTCTAAGCAGCAGCTCTGTATCTACAAGAACAAAAACATGGCTAAAAAGAAAACTTCTGAAGCCTCTATCCATCATCAGGAGGCTGAAGGTCAAACAAAGCATCATGCTCTTGGGCACTACAGCAGAGGACAAAAAAAAAAAAAAAAAATACTTGCCTGATCCCTGGCTGTCGGCAGGCTTTGTTTGCTGCTCTGATGTGCCTTCATTTCTCTTTTTTACCGCGTTCTTCTCCCCGTTCCCGGTTTGCCCAACCTCTAATTTTCATGTCAGAGTGAATTATGAAAAACAATGTTTTCTTTCCCCCCTCCTTTCCCCTCCTTGTAACTCAGAGAACAAAAAAAAAAAAAAAAAATCAAAAAGAAGGGGAAGGAAAAAAAAGAAAGTGCAAACTCTGCATTATTTTTTTGCTTAGCCCATGAAAAATAAGCAGCCAGGGAATTCTCAAAGGAGCAAAATTTAAAATTCATTTTAAATCACAAACTAATTTAACAGTTCCACTTGCAAATCTCAGAAAATCATTATGTGCTCAGAGTTTGTGTGGTAATTTGAAAGACATGCCATTCCCCTTTCATAGCCAGGCAGTTGGATTATCTGCTTTAGAGGAAAAATTCCACTCATTCACAGCCTCTGAGCGCGACTGGGGCTTCCATAGGAAACAATAATTAGAGCTGGGAGAGCACCACCCCGAGCCAGTGCTTGTCTGCTAACTCGATGGAATTTCACCCATTTATTCTAGATACAATATTTGCTCTCAGGCCAGTAGGCAGAGAAACACGTACCTCACACTCAGGTTATTTATTGTTTGGCTACTAGGAGATCACCATTGTTTCACATTTGTATCTGGGGGAGCGGGGAGGGGACAGCCACCATTTTTCTTTTTTGTTTGTTTGGTTTTTTTTAAATCTTTCAAAACGGTCTACAAAGTGAGTGTTTCACCTCCTCACGCAGCAGTTCTCAGCTACGTTTCTGCTTCCAAACGCTCACAGTTCTATGGAAAAAGTCATCTGTGCCCCCGAGTTCACATAACGTTTTGCGGCGATAGGTTATTTTAACGCAAGAGATTTAAAACCTCAGAGCAGGTCCCAAGAGCCAACTTCCCGGCGGCTCAGATTAAGCCCCAGAGGGCTGGGGCAGCAGAATCTGGCGGCGGGCAGCTTGTCGGGGAGGCCTGGATGCACTCGCACAAAGGCATCATCGCTCTTTCAGGCTGGGGTTTTATCAATGAACCCGGCGGATTCCAGGCGCCGTTCCCCCCGTTGCCTAGCGGAGGGACACTCATTGAAGGCTTTAATCACAGTTGAGGTGCCACAAAGGAGGGGACCAGGAGACCGCACCGCACAAAGCGGCCCAGCAGCACATCAAAGAAGAAGGAGCTCTAGCTGTGCCCCGTCTCATGTACGCTCTCCCAGCCGGCAGCAGCCGCCAAGAAGGAGGGTCCTGCTCTCCCCCCACCCCCCGTCATGGGAAACCCCCGCAGGGGGAGACCAACTGTGGTCCGGGATGCCACTCTGGTCCCCATCACTGCTCGGAGGGGAAGGGCATGTGGGCTCTGCAGGGGGACAACCAGAGCCCACCGCTCAGGGTCTCGTACCCACCTCTGCCCGGGGAGGACGCCCGTGACAAATCACAGCCCTGCACCAGGGGAAACGATTAGAAAATGGCACACCACAGTGATGTGACAAGCCTCAGCTCTGACCATAAATCCTTCATCCCCTTCTTTAATAACTCTGAAATCACAGCTTTGACAAAGAGGGGAAAAACAAATTTCACAAAAATCAGAGATACAAAGAATGTTTTAGATCATCTGTGCCTTCCTCTTCCATCAGGAGAGAACAGCTTCCTCCACATGCGTTAGTAGGCATTTTCTGTGATTTAGTTTGGATGATACCTTTTATTCCATGAAAGATTAGTCCACAATCAAATAGGTATTTCCGTTGATTCCTGTTTTCTATTACCCATTATTTTTTTTTCCATTAGTCCTAATTATGTCTGTGTTTAGATGTCCCAAACGCCTTCTGCTACAGTTCAGAAAATAAGTAAGACTTTCAGATTTTGTCCCTTAAAAATAAAAATGAGTGGCACATACAGGTTAGCTAGTACGTGTTCTTTCCCATCCTTCAGCCTTCCTATCCCAAAATGAACATAACCTCTTTTCTGAGGGCACACTGCAAGACAACACAGAGCTAGGACTTAACAGAAACAGATACTATCACAAAAACTTCTAGTAAAGACAGCAAGGAGAAAGTTTGATGAAAAATTAGGGAACTTTTTGGGGCTAAATCAATCTTTGGTGTACCAGAGGGCACAAATCTCCTTCAATGCATTTTGGGGCTAATTTTTAACCCATATCAGCCAGCAAAATTCAACTCAAATAATGAAGAAATAACATTTTATTTAAGAAGTTAATAAATCTTGTATTAAGCTTATTACAATAGCCCAGGATGAACAGGCAGGTTTTGTGTTGAAGCTGGTTTTCACAAGTATGCCATGTCGCCCTACACAGGTACCAAAACACTTGAGAATTCTTACTGATTTTTTTGCCTTCTTCAGATACCATACAAGATGCAATTGTCAGTTTTTCCTACTTCTGTATGACCAAACTCCACAAGCTTTACAAGACACCTGTTTCTTCTAACACACAGTCCACACTGATCTTTACTTTCTATAAGCTGAAGACAATCTTTTTCAAATATTTAAGACTCAAATTTCAGGTTCATTAACTGCAGTTAACATTAGCTTGCCAACAGCTGTCTTTTCATCCAATTAACACTGTTTGCTGTAGATTTTTGTACCCCAAAAACTGAATCTCAATCTTTTTTGCTTGTCTGGGCTTATGGATGCATATATTAGGCTATCATATCATGGCCAGGCCACTGCATTTGTAGATGGCTATTCTGCCTCTGACAGTGGAGAAATCTGTGTTCCATCGCTTAAGCAGTAAAGACACTGGTGCCTCAGAGACACAGAGCTAAGATATGGAACAGAAATTGTCACAAGTCAAGGAGGATGTGGATGTGCTGCAAAGGATGTGAGCTGCAAAGTAGGCAGAGAGATGTTCATACAGACATGTTTGGATCTGAGGCTGGACAAAAACCTTCTGCCCAGGTTTGTTTGTACAGTTTCCAGGTCAACTTCAAGACATAAAAGCTCTAGAAGTACTATGTTCACAATACACATTACTAACTCTCACTTTTATATCTGTTAAGAGGTGTATTTAAAACTATGTTGGAGGCCATTCTTATTGTGACAAGCCATTCCAGTGGTAAGAAAACCAAAGAACGGCAATGGAACTGCCAGCAGAATGGCTTTTCCCATTTTTGGGGTTGAAGCACATGCTTTTATGTGGTCAGTTAAAGCAGTGAAGTAGTTCAGATGTTATCCTAGAATACCTACCGGGCTGAGCTCAATATTAATTTAAAAAGTCGTAACAGTCAAGGGATAATTGTATATAATCAGGCCATGCAAGTAAATGAGGAGGCAGCTTATTTACAGAGACTGTTCTGTTGGCAAGGAAAAAAGCATTACCAAAATGAAACTAATAGAGAACATAGTGCCAATATTATACATAATTCAACAGTGCCCCAATTATATTGCCCTTTTATGTTTTCTTGAGCTCAAGCGAGAGATGGAAGACACTCTTTCATATCTGTGCCATGGCCTTTATCGCCTCTTACTCTCCTTCACCACGGCTGCTCCCCTCCCTTGCCAGCCTGTATTTACAATATGGATTAGAAGCATTTATAAATATCTTTCCCGTTTTTTTGTTAAACAGTCCAAGTCTCCCGATTTTTGCATCCAAGGGGGAAAACCAGAAGCAAACCAGGGAAATTCCTTGCTTGAGAGACAGGGCCTGCATGTCAGAACATGGGTTTTAACTAAAGAGGCTTTGTTCTATGTTCATACCACTACCTTGTAATTATCCCACTACAGTAATCTAGGCAGCTAAAAATAACATACCAAGAATATACGTGAAATCAGTTAAACCTGCTCTTCCACTAGAGGGGATGCTGTGTCTCACATGATTTTTTCTGCAGCTGGAAGGTCCATGGCCCCAAGAGTATGACACTGGAACAGCAACTCAAAGACCTGCACGTGGTGATGGTGAAGCTGCTACCACAAAGACATCATTTCCAATCCAGTGGCTATTGTCACACTGAACAGTCTCAACCAGAGAAATCAAGTCTGAAAATAAATACAAACTTATATTAAATCAGACACGTTTTTGCAAGACACGCTAAGCAGCCATGGGAAAACAGACCCAGCTCACTTCTGTTCTTTAAAGCCCCTTCAAGCCTACACACGTTTAAATAGAACCAAATATCTCCACAAGACCCCAGAGAAGTCAGGGGAGAGGACGCAGGTTAGCAACTCCTCCCAGCAGGTCCCAAAAAGCAGCTGTGCTATTTCGGTCTGAAAACCCTGAGCTACTTTCCTCAAAAGCCCTGAGATCTGACC
Organism: Calidris pugnax; assembly: GCF_001431845.1. Lineage (NCBI taxonomy): Eukaryota > Metazoa > Chordata > Aves > Charadriiformes > Scolopacidae > Calidris > Calidris pugnax. The sequence continues at coordinate 4,563,993 of NW_015094507.1, forward strand.
CTTGCCTAAGAATATCTTCTCTCTGGGAAGGGCAAGAAGAGGAGGCAGCCAAGGTGAGGAGAAGAAAGAAAGGGAAGCCGCAGGTGACGGGGTGAAGGGAACAGCGGAAAAGGGACAACCAACTAGTGCTTCACAAAACCAGAGCACTAAAAAGACAAAAAAATAAAAGAGTTTCTCAGCGCTGGCGCCGGGACAGGTGGAGCAGGTATGATGCTGCAGGGCTTGGTGCGAGGTGACAGCCAGCAGGAGCAGCTCCTGCAGCAGCAGCTCCCATCAGCTGCCTGCTGGCCCACAGGTGGCAGGGACCTGGGGCTTCTAGGAGGGAAAACCTCAGGGACAGGCCACCTTCTTGTCAGACAGATCGCTCACCCCAGCCCACCAGCCCTGCTGTTCACCCCCATCCCTGGAACAGCTCCACTTTGGCACGTGGTAGAGCATCGGAGCAAGCAGCTGCCACCTCACTGACACCACCAGAGCACTGCTTTATCTTACAATACCAGTTGGTTTTCATCCCCCTCACTCTTTCCCTTACACCTTTCTAAAACTAGGGCAGGGATCTGTCAGCTCCACTGCATTCAACAAGCAAGCCCCTCACAAAGCAAGGTCTTCCTTCCCAGACATACTGGTTTGAAGAAGCCCATGTTCCAAAGCCACCAGGACATGCCCATCACTTGGCCTTTGCAGCTCCCATCTCCCAAGACAACCCTCTGTGTCCAGGCAGCTTTCCACCAGAGCAAGCTTACCTCAATGGTCCTGCTGGCTGCCCTGCTGCACAAGCTGCTGGGAGTCACCAGGCTGGAGAGGACAGGATGGTTGGTATCTGCCGCTCTCAAACAAGAGCAAATTTCTTCTTTGCCTCTGCTGGCAGTGCAAGAAGCTGTTTGTCTGTCATTCTGCCAGGCTCCAAGACATCATAACTGAAGAGCTGGCCCAGCTTTCTACTATTGGGTTAGGGTATCTCCTCCTGGCCTCCACCAGCCTCTCCATAGGCAGTCCCACTGGGACCCAGGGGAATTTCACACAAAAAGCCCTGAGAACCTGGCCCACCATTTCCATGAGGGGAGTCCTGGCACTGCAACAGATGGAAAAGGATGAAAGAAAGTTTTCAGGACTTCTGCAAGAATACAGGACGACTGCTGAACGTGATATGCCACACAACACCAGAACCTGCATAATCACACTGACGTGTTTCAGTGAGGCAAAAATACCATCACAGTTTTATATTGTATTAAAGGAGAAGAAAAAAAAACAACCAAAAAACTTTGTATTATAAAAAAAAATTTCATCCTCAACAAAGTTTCCTGGGAAGAACAGGGCAAGAGTCTGTTAGTAGTACGGATGTGGGCATACCCAAGTTCAAATCCTTGTTCTGCTGGATCATCAGAATCATCCCGGATGAAGAGCTGCTTGTAAGCAGTGGCACAAACTGAAACCCACTCTCTCTCCCATCCCCTGCAAGCTTTCCTGAGCCATATCCCAAGACACAGCTCTGGCAAAGGCAAGGCAAGGCCAGACCAGAGGACATCACCATCTCTGACCAGTGCCTCCAGGTCTATTAGCAAGGTGAACATGTACTACCCCAAAAACCCCATCTGCCTAGGGCTTTTCACCTGCCTCTGCTGACCAGGGATTTCCACAGGCTCCATAAAAAGGAAGGAAGGGAGAGAGAAGAATGGTCTTTATTTAACTGGTTCTTATTCTTCCACACAGGAAAGCTGCTCCTGGGGGATACACACTGAAACAAAACACACAAGACCCTAGCCTGCAGTCCTTGAACAGCAATCTTGCACACTTTCAGTTTAAAAGTTTTTGATAAGGGGAAGAGGTAATGGCTGCAGTGCCATACATCATGGGTGCAATCCATTTTGATTACTTCTCCTCAAACGGCTCCAGTTTGGCCAGTCCGGAAAGATGATACTGATCTGCCATACATAAGATGAAGCAAGACTATTTCTTCAGCCCCAGTTTAATTATCAGCAGTAAGTAGTACCTGATGCTCTTCAAGTATTGAAATATCAAAAGCAGAGCAAGCCAATGCTGTGTTCCTGTAGTCCTGTAAAATTTATGTTCCTGTGTCCGTGAATAGTGGGTCTGAACTAATTGTCTATAACCAGGATATATAGCATGGACTGGGTGTGCATAGCTATTAATGTTACTGATTATCAAAGTTACCTAATCCATTTTATCACAACGGCTGACTCTGATCTGGCATACCAAAGAAGACAACATCTTACCCTTTATCTCCAGTGAAAGTAATTGCAAGTTTCCATGCGCATATGTTGTATATACAGATCAAGGTGACATCCATTAAAAAAAAAAAAAAAAAAAAGAGTCTGTGCTGAATCGTACCTACCACTCTACCACTTCGTTTAAGGCTAAGAGAGGATATGGTGCATTTGATAACTTATACCTTTAAACTTGTTTCCCTTCATAGGGTTTGATGGTTTGTTTTGGGATTCCGGTGGTTTGTTTGTTTTTTTTACCCGAGAAGCAATTTAACAGAGGTAACAGAGTAACAAGATAACACAGACTTCAATGCCTGCAAGGAAAGAAGAACTTCTCAAACTTCTGTCCAGATTTTACAGCCATTCTAATAACATACCAAGAAAATTAAGACTGCTTTTCAAAAGAATGGGGCTTTAACCTACAGGAAAACATTTAAGAAGCATTTATGTTCACCACTGCTCAGATTTCTGGAATAATGTCATAGTAAACATTTCCTATTTCTCTCCTATTACCTATGCAAACATAAAGTACAGCCTTGCTGTATCTGGTTTTCATTTCTATCATGGCTATATAGATAGATACAAGCAGCACAGTAATTCCCAGTTGTTCTCTTTACAGCACAAAAGACAAACGCATACACATTAATTGCCTGCTGTAAGCCTTTCCACAATAAAAAAAATAGAAATCCACGCAGAACTCAAAGACTACACTTGTTACATTTCCCAGACACGGGTGATCTGCTGGTCACATGAAGATTACATGCACAGAGCTGGAAGCCATCACATCCCCACCTGTTTTGCCATTGTTCTCCAAAGTTACCTTCCTGGGCTTGCTGAGAAGCAGGTGAGCCACTCCAACAACATACACCAAGTTATTCTGGCTTTTTTCAAGAGTAAAGCTGCGGGGGGGAACAAAACAAACACCCCCATTCCATCTTTTGGGGTAAAAATCAAACAGAAAGGTGCCTAAGGAGCAGCTTTAACTAGTGTTCTGGACAATTTACAGGGATTTGTAGTCTACACCAGCCCTTAAAAGTGGCGATTAATTGCTATAGCAACCAGGGCATCACACCAGACGCACTTGGGCTGGGATGCAGGGAAGCAGTGTGCCCTCTTACCCGCACACGCATCTCAAAAGGGTAACGGGCTCCTCAAGGGACCGCATTGTTTGGGCGCAATTAATCCTTTAGAATAGACCCTCTTCATTGGGGATGGGGGACTCTGCCCATATCCCCCCTTCCTCTCCAGGAAACCCTGCAACAGCGGTGCTGCTCTGCCTTGGGAGGGAGGCTGCATTAGAGGGGAGAAAGAGGAAAGGGGAAATGCAGGAAGAACAAGACTGGGGTAACATGTAATTTGGGATCCAGGTAGGAATTCATCTTAAGAATTGATGTACAACTTTTTCCTTTGCTGCTACTGTATTTTATTTGCTCATTTCATGAGCAAACAAAAAAAATAGTATTTTTTCCCCTCTCTCTTTCAAAACATCATCATTTATAGAAAACAATGTGTTTATGCTATGTCCACAGATGCAAGCTAGTTCACTGCAAGCCACACAGCAATCTCTGCTGACCTGAAATTAGTACAGAACCATAATCAATAGAAATATCCAAAAGGTAAAGAAGCAGGTCCTTTCTCCCTCCCTGACTGTTTGTTTCTATGCCACAGAGGCATACTTAGACACAGAGAGACAAAAGGAAATGGAGATTTTTGCTGTGCTGCACCTCTCCATTCCCAACAACTGGGATTCCAACACTGGCAGAATTTACCTGGAAGAGTCTTCTCTGGCTTCCTGCTCACTCATCTTGGTATCAAACCATGTTGTATATTGCCCTGCAGCACTATTGGGTTTTTTGGTGGTTTTGTGGGCCTTTTTTTCCCTTTAAAAAGAACCCACAGAGCCTTTTCTCCAACTAATAGAGACCTTCCCCGTCTAAACATGAGAGCTCCACTTGCCCATGAGACATTTTTTTTCCCCTATCAACCAGAAACCAAAGGTATTTACAAGCTGTTGAAGCTTTAAGTGGGAGCAGGAGCATTTAAGCTCAAACCACTGGTTTGAGCTTCCCCAAAACAACACCAGCCCCAGTCAACAATCTGAGTTTGTGTTGGACAATAATTCAGTGGATAGGGGGAAACTAAGAACCAGAGAAATTCCTGCATTAGGGCATAAACAAAAAAAAGGAAACATCACAGCTGTTCCACGGCCAAACTTGCTTTCAATACTGTCACCACAAAAATTCTGATGGTAACACCCAGATCTGTAGGCAACAACAGAAACACAACTCTCTGACCCGAGCCGCGAAAGTGAAACCTCCTAAAATCCCACTTCCAGATTGGAAAGCAGTCATCTACCACCACTCACAGAAATATCTGGTGAAGAAACCCAAGCACAGCCTCATGTTTGCCAAAAGCTGGATAAAGTGCAACATCCCAACTTTTTAATTATTATTTTTATTATTTTGAAGAGAGTCTCACAACCCAAAGACATTTTAGACCTGATCTGGATTTTCTATAATTACTTACATCTCTATTCAATAGGATCAAAATGAAGAACTGAGTAGTAGTAGATGTTCTCTATCTGGATTTGTCAATCCCTTATTTCTCTTCAAGAACAGTATAAAGCCATATTGTTCTATGGTTATTGTGCTCTACCACACCTGTTTTCCTCCTTACCTCTGTCTACCTGTGCTTTTGATGCTCCAAATCCAACAGCTTTACCTGCTACAGTAGAGGTGTTGTGAAGCAATACAGCTAGACTGCACAGCATGGTTCCACAAAAGGAAAAGGGGTTTGGACTAAATGTCCTTTAAAGATCCCTTCCAACACAAACTTTTCTAAGATTCTAGGATTTTAACAGCACTGACCACTACAGTATAACAGTGTGCTGGACACAGGGTTGAGTTCAAGAAAGGAGACTAACAGAGAAACGCTACCAGAAAACCATCTCTCTATGTCAGAGCAATCTCCTACCCAGAAGGAGCTCTGGTGGGACTACTCCCAAGGTGATCAAATTGGTGGATGCTTTGCAATTAAGAAACTCTTTCTATAACTCAAACCATGGGATTGCTGATCAGAGCACCCCCCTAACAGCATGGCTTTTGGGAAAGAAAGCACACAGCTGATGGCTCTAGGGAGAAACAGAAGAGAGAAAGACAGGCCAGGGAGTTGCAATAGGCCTCCAACATCATATCAGACAAATAAAAACTGTTATTCATAGTGCATCATATACTGGAAGGCTGTAATACAGTACATGCCACCATGGAAAATGCTACAAACCAATCCAGTAGCCACTGATCAATTGTTATTTTCCTAATCAGCAGCAGAGAAACTCCTGCACACCTTGCCAGAGAGACAGAAATGACTCATAAAGCCCACAGTAGCACTACCACACACTAGATATAATGATTTTAGACCTGCTGAACATGCATCTCTATTTTAGTTACTGTGAAAAAAAGAAATCAGAGGTAAGGCTCCTATTCCATCTTCCAGCAACAGGGTAACACACAGCATGCTTATACTAAGGCTTTGCACAAATACCCATTCCCACTGAACTTAACTCAGATTAAAAATAAATAAATGGTATAACAATGGGAGCCATTGTCCATTTAGGGCTGCATCACACCTCTACCATCACCTTCAACAGCACAGCAGGTACTTACAGGTCTAGCAGCACATAATTTTCCCCCAGCTCCATCCAGACTCACGCTCTCAGATGGCAGGCCACCTTCTTTTTTTTCCCTCCAGGTATAATCACATCACTTCCCCCCTATTTAAGTCAAGAATTGGCTACAGCTGGCTGTTTACCCATTGTTGATACCCATCAGGTCTCACCTGGGGTCACCACCCCTCTTCTCATGAACACCAGCACTAGGGTTTGTAATAAAGGAGAAAGCAGGATGGCATAGGCAGCAGGAAGCTAAAGACCCCAGCAACAAGCAGTCAGCTCAGGCATGGTATTGCACCACAGATGAGCCAAAAAAAAAAAAAAAAAGCTTGTGACCAAGGCAAAATATATTTTCTCTTTGTTCTTTCAAGTTTTTTTTACCTCTAATCCCTATTTTCCCCATCTCTTCTGCCCCTCCCCATTCCCTGCTCACAGGCTCCTTCCTTTCAGCACTAGTCTAATCAACTGCTGGCTAAAGACCCAGCAACAATGACAACCTTTTTCAGCCAGGTTAATTCTCTGCTATTTTAGTGAGCTGACTGTGAGATGTGACAGGAACCAGACCTGGCTTAGCTAAGGCAGAAGGAGCAATTTGGCCAGGAGCAGGGAAGAGAGAGAAGCGAGACCTCGTTTTGGCAGTTTGTGAAACTGTGACTTAAGAACAAACTCATTCCTCAGCTTTAGCTCATGTTTATCTTGCCCAGGTCTGTGAAATGGCTGAGAGGGGGAATCTCACATCTGGTAACTCCTCGCTACCTTCTCCTAAGAACTTCTAGGTATTAATTCAGGAGCGGCTGATTAGGAAATGGTTTCCTCCCACCACCATTCTTCTTTTTTTTTTTTGTTTACAGTCTCCTAGTAAACCGAGTATGTGTATGCACGTGCATTGCTCACATAGTGCCATGTATTCATGTCATAAGTATCCCAAATAATAGTTTCGAGACACAAATCTCAGGAGTTATGACAGGCTTCTTTCTAGCACATCTTTAGTTCCTTCCCCCTGGTTAGCAGAAGTTCACACACAGTGTGGTGAGCTTCAACCAGGATCAGCTCTTCACTAAATGCCATCTTACGCTACTGCACGTGTCTCCAATGAAATCAGTATAACATGTCTTAGGAGGCAGGAAAGAAGGTTAGGTCACTAACACACCTTCAAACCCCTGTGATGGCATCATCTCCATATGGGTAACATGCTTTGTGGCATCATTTTCATCATCGCATCATCTTCATCATCACATCAGGAGAGCTTCAGCAGCCCCAGCCCCGCTTTCTCTCCAGGCTTTTGTTCTCACCCCTGTACCAGCCTCTTCACTGTGCTGGTCCGTGTGTTTGTAGCCACATGATACACCACACTGGAGAGAAGAGCCATCCAGAAATACAAACCAACAACAACAGAAACTTTTTTCCACTTTTTTTCCCTCCTGGATCAAACCACCAGCCCAGTTCTCCATGCCACTGCACAAAGAGCTCCACCAGCACAACAAAGGGGGAAGAGGCTGGGGATGGGGACAGGAGTGAGAACAAGCAGCTGGGAGTGGAGCAAGGAGCTCTTCTGCCACCTGCCACAGCCCCCCTCTGCAGTCCCAGCCTCATCTGATGCCAGTTTCAGTGCCACATCGCTGCAGGTACTCTCGGGAAAGCTCCCCTTGTGTGCTGACAGCAGCCACCTCAGGAGAGCTAGATATCTTTGAAAAGATGCCACCCCCTCGTCTCCCAAAGCCCACACATACTGGGCACATGAGTCATTTTCTTTCTTGGCAAACATTTGCCCATAAAGTTCCAGAGAAGCACTACAGTAACTGCAGAGCAGATGCTTCAGAGTACTACACTGTATTTTATAGCACTGTATAGCCTTTTACAAGCATTAACTAATCAACAACCCTTCCAGGTAGTTAAGTTTAATTATCCCCATTTTACAGGTGCTGAACCAGACCCAGGGAGGTTGCGAGATTTGCCCAAGGCTGAAAAAACAATTGGTATCCAATCCTGGAACTGTAAATCAGGAGCTACTGTATGTAACTTCTTCCCGAGCCTCTCATTGCAGCAGCAGATGAGTTCCCTTCGTTTGCTGCTGCAATACAAGCTTCTCCTGAAAACAAAACAGGCAAAAGCCCACCCCTGCCTGCCCTTCATTGCATTGGGTTGGTCAAGCTGCTGTTTGTCCAGCAGCTCTCCTGTAACTTACTCAAGCACAGTCAAGACGACACAAACCATCGTGCTCGGGCTTTGGTCCCAAACCCCGGGACTGAATCAGGCAGGCAGTATTCACAGGGCATCTCCCCCTCTTTCTGACTCTGATGCCTATTTCTGCATCACACTGATATATGATGGGTTTGGGGGTGGTTTTTTTCCCCTGTTTCCCTTTATCTGGTCTTTTTGTGCACACTGTTGTTCGTTTATCAGGCTGGAGCTTTCAATACCCAGGAACTGCAGTGGTGCACAAGTGGCAGGTACAGTAGCAGCAGTAAGTCCAGACCAAAAAGTGGTGAGACGAGCAGTATACTCAGTGGATACAGCAACTTTCACTAGGAAACAACAAAGAAAGACTGGCAGAAGTTTTAAGGGGCTTTTTTAAGGGGTTTCACCTTACAGACCACTGGATGAGACATTATCTCTGTGCAGCTGCAGCTGCTAGAGACTTCTCCACTGAAATGTTTGGTGAGCTGCTTTGGATTGGATTTAAAGGCTGGGCTGAGGTCAACCAGTCCCTGTAATTCTCCTCCTGAGAGTTATGAAATATTGGTCCATCCAAAGGAAGAAAGGATGGTATCTCCAAGCATCACTGGTGCTGGGATGCCAACAGAAATGCCAGTGTTGGGAGTGCCTGAAGACGGATCTCTCCCTGCTGTCGGTGCTCTCAGAATCACAGAATCGCCCAGGTTGGAAGGGACCTTTAAGATCATCTAGTCCAACCATAAAGAAAAACAAAAACCCAACAAACAAAACAGCAACAAAACCAAAACCAAACCAAACCAAAACCAAAACCAAAAAACAAACAAACAAACAAAAAACCCCAAGGAAAACACACACACCAACACTAAACCATATTCCCAAGCACCATGTCAATTCAGCTTTTAAATATCTCCAGGGATGGTGCCTCAACCACTTCCCTGGGCAGCCCATTCCAATGCCTGATAACCCTTTCAGTGAAGAAAATTTTCCCTAATATCCAACCTGAACCTCCCCTGGTGCAACTTGAGGCCGTTTCCTCTTGTTCTGTCGCCTGTAACTTGGGAGAAGAGACTGACCCCCACCTCTCTACACCCTCCTTTCAGGTAGTTGTAGAGAGTGATGAGGTCTCCCCTCAGCCTCCTCTTCTCTAGACTGAACAACCCCAGCTTGAACCAGTCTTGAACTGGCAGTGCAGGCAGAGGTGGCCAAATAGCTTTCTTCCCTTGTAATTTCTTTGGCTCCCACCTCCCTCACTTCCCACTGTGAGCCATCAGCAGATCCCATCTGATGCTCACACTCTAGAAATAAGAAAACCCAACATTGCTTTCCCATTTTGGCTGGTCTTTGCTACTGCTTCTCAGATAAGCACCGCTGCTTATGAAAGATAAATGCATGCGTGGCCGCTGCTCAAAGAAAAACATGCAAATACACTCCATTTGGCAGGCAATTCAGTTGTAAGGTACATTTTTACCTTTGTTCCCTCTCCTGCTTTGGGCTTGCCACGCAGAACAGCAGCCAAAACACGTCTCAAGGATTAGGTCTGGCCTCAGAGCCCTCATCTTGCAAAAACACATAAACATCGACTAGTTCCAATGACTAGAGGATGGTCATGACTCGTTTGATGCTTGATGCATGCCATTGTGCTCAGAGCCCACATACATGGGGAAAAAAAAATCATTAAAGGACAAAGAAGAAAGACACATTTAAAATTGTTGGAGTATATGCTTCAAAACAAATTGCAGCTAAATACTCTCAAGTGTAACAGTATTTTGGACGTTAGTAAGACCATTCATAAATGAGAAAAGAAATTGGTATTGATTCTGTGGGCTCATGTCTCAATACTTCTATAGGTTGTTAAAGTGTAGGAATAAATCTAATAAATTAATCTAGCTGAGTAATAATAAGTTCCATTAACACAGTAATACCTACCAAATCAATATGTATGCACAATTTCAGACACCACATTTAACAGAAATTCTTTTCCGAGTTAGAACATGCTAGAATTTATTTATTTATAAGAGGGCATTACATTTGGTAACTTTTGTAGTTCATCTTAAAAGATCTCGCACACTTACACATGCAGCGTACTTTTTTCAAGTGAATTATTTGGGGAATATTTGCTATCTTAAACTCAAGTAACCACTTTAGAGAAACTTCGAATACCAGAGTTTTTGTTTGGTTAATGCAGATGCAACATAACTCTTCTACTTTGGGCAACCCTTCAACCACCACATGGCACTGCATCTCACCCTGACCACTCTGCCTCACTCCCTGAGTGCATTTCTGTTACTGAACAGTTGTTCTCATGTCACCTTGTTGTTTAAATGAGAGAAAACACAGAATTTTCCTTTTCAATGCCAGTAAGCAGTGCCTTCACACACATAAAAGAACCATCACACCATTTTGCACCTGTGCTTCTAGATTAAGTCCTCCAAATGTCCTGGACTCTACTGAATCTCTTCAAAGACATGATATTCCCTGCCACAAACTGGACCAGAAAAAACACTGAAATACACTGTCAAAAAAAAAAAAATACTGGTCAGTACTAAATCAAAGCAAAGCAAACTTTGTAGAAGTTTGCTACTAAAGCAAAGCAGCTTTTGTAGAAGAACCTGAAGAGGAGGCAAGAAGGACTCCAGGGCTATGCACAGGTGTTGTCCACCTCCCAGAAATTATGGGAGGAATTTCTGCAAATTATCATCTCTAAATTCCAGAAAAATAGTTGTTTTTCTACAAAGCATCCCCCTCAGCACACCAGGCTCCCAACAGTGGGGGTCAGGTAACCAAAATCTGACTGAAAGTTACCTGTGCATATCAGGTAGGTAACTCAGGAAAAGGAGGTGTTTCAGTCTGACCATTACATATATTTGGGTGCCCACCTACTTTTTCCCCACCACATTAGATGAAGCTTGGAAACTTCTTCTGCTTGATGGTACTTAATCTTCATATCCAGCCTGATGAAAATTATATCTACAATATTAAAGTTTTATTTCCTTCAAGTATCAAATCCCACAACCATCAAAATATTTTCCAGCTCCCTGCTCAACTCTTCCCAACCTACCTGCTATTTGCTGTCCTTCCTCACTTTCAGTCTACCCAGGACGGTCCCCACAGACCTCAATATCCTGGCAGCAGGGAGTTAAAAACCATAATCAAAAGCATTACATGTCTGTAGCAGCAGCAGAGAGATAAAAGGAAAGGAACAACAGGAAAGAAACACTTGCTCAGTTTCATTACAGCTCTCAGCTTCTAGCAAGAAGACATTTCATAAGGTAACTGGCCCAAGTCAGAAGCCACTGAAAACACACAGCTATCTAAACTCCATAAAATATCTGGGTTTAGAATAATCACAGCATAATTAAATTCATTTTATTAAGTATTTTCCAGCATTTGTATCATCATCATAGGGGCAGAAAAAAGCAAAGAGGGATGCAGAAGACTATTGCACCCTGGGATAGCCACAGAGGCACCTGGGCAGACAACTTAAAGATCCAAGTTTTGGTAAAAACCAGAAAGCATAGGATTGGGCACAGCTTATGCCTTATCCCCCTTGAAGCATCAGGCCCCTACCCATCTGTGAGTCACTTCAGGCCTTCCCTCTCTGTGACTCACAGTCTAGAAGAGTTAGACACAGACATCTACCTCCTCTCTCCAAAAAAAGGCAGAGGGAACTCGCTTTTACCTTGTAGCCACCACTCTCATTCAGCTCACCCCCTCTTAAACTCCCCCTTTGGCTGACAGGGGGGCTAGCAGCCCCACGGCTACAGTAAGGGTCAGGATTTTTGTTATTAGGCTGGAGAGATCCAGGAGTGGAGCTGTGGAGCCTTCTTCTTGTTCAATGAGGTAGATGAAGAGGCACCGGAGCAGGAGCAGAGTGCAGGCATCTCCCTCCCACGCTGCTGGTGGCTTCCTCTTCATTTCACCAAACAGGGGGAAACACTTAGTCCCCTCTTAACTCATTTTCCATTTCTACCAAATGGAAACCAGAAGAAGTCAGGTCACATCAAAACACTTACCAGATGAGACAAAGTAATGAGAAGGAACCATTTTAAAATTAATGCAGCCCAACAACAGACAGTAACGCAGGCTTCCAGACACACGCGCGACAGTTTCTTTGATAAATGAACAACAGAGAGGGCTAAGTAAACTAATGCCCATCACTATCAATGTTTCAAATTTTGTTCTCATTCCATCATCAGCTAATACTGGCTTGCAGGTTGCAATTAACACTAAGGTTTGGGAGGTAATAATTATGGTCTTGCTACTGGACATAAATTACCTCATCTATCTGTATTAGAGATGCAGCAATCTGTTTCAAGCATAGTGTGCTTTTGTAAGTGAACACCTTGAAGCCTAAAACGCCTTGGGAGATGAGCTGGGCAAAAAAGCACCTTCTGGTTCCAAACTTTTAAATTGCAAAACTTCTCCCATTTTGCATTAAGACCAAACCATGGCCTTTTTAGGTTCGTCATCCCATGATGTGCATGTGTTCACAGTAGCCCTCAAGGATGCAGCAAAGCAGAGTTAAACCTGGTCTCCTATGTAAGTACTCCCATCACCAGATTACCATGAGGTCTTACTCGCTCTCCATTAAAAAAAAATCTAGTCTGGACATAAGAAACCTTGCTGAACAAGCAGTCTTGAGAAAATCCCATCCTTCTTGCCAAGGTCTCCATTTCCTGACAGGAAAAAAGGGTATAGCAAAAGAGAAGATTCACCAGGTGGCTCTTAAGTTCCTACGTGCTGCCATGGGTCAGACCTATCTGAAGGTGGAGTGTGGATCCCTGCATCACCACAGGAAACGGCACCGTAAGGAAGCAACTGACCACCACACCAACAGAAAACTCAAAAAAGGGTTGAAATGACTGCATCAGCTACAAAGAGAAGGCTGGCTTAGCAAGCGTCACTATTTTTTACAGTGGCAGCTCCACAGCATCATTTGTGGACAGACCTTTCTGGTGAGATCGATGGCCGTCCACCTTGCCTAGGAAATTATCTGGCTAGCACTGCATACCGTGGCACATCCCAAAAAGCAGACGTGCTCCCTGCAGAAGCACCCTGCGGTGCTGCCACACGGGTGCTCTCACCGAGCACGGCCGGGCTGTGGGGACCCTCCCTCCTCCGTCTCCTGCTCTTTAGCTCCAGCCCTACCGAGGAGAATGCAACGCATGGGAGTCAAACTCACCACCTCCATCATTTGGTGTCTCTGAGAAAAATGATGGCAAGAGAATATGTATTGAAGAAATGCTTTCTTAAATCATGAGAGAAACCGAGTCAGAGAAAGCTGAGAGACAAGCTTCAAAACCGGCGTGTTTGGAGTAAAAATCCCGGAGAGACAGATGACAGACATAAATAAGGTGAGACAGGTAGATTAGGCAGTTCACAACATGAATTTCGCAACCATCAGTGCTTACACACTCTATAGTCATAGCGATTTATGAGTCCCCATACAGCTGTTCTTGCAACAGGTGATTTCAGCAGAGCGTGAGCTCACCTCACGAGCCTTTGAGCATGAGTTTTCTGTTTTGTTGGGTTTGGGGGGCAAATTTTTGTGTTTTTTTAAAGTCAAGCTTCTTCAGCAAGTTCTTTTTCCTAAGCTTTCCTGGTAATTAGCCCTAATCAGTATTCAAGTGCTGATCTGTAAGGCTATCTGCTGACTTAAAGGAAGGGAACACCTCAGTAATAGCCCCAGTGTTTCCCTCTGCCAGCAGAAAGAGCCGCGATAAGGACAGAGACTCCAGCCATCTCCAAAGAGACAGAGCCACAAAGAGCCCCTCTGATGGCTGCTGGCATCTGGCCTTCCCCTCATTAGCACATTAAAGCTGCTCTGTCCATCCCATAAGAGCCACTCTGTCCATTCCTCCAGCTTGCTCTGTGGAGCCATTTACAGCGCTGCTCCTTTGAAACCCCCCCAGTTCAAGAGGCAGTAACCCCTTCCCAAAGCCCAGGGCGCAGCCAGTGTCAAAAATTCCCACTTACAGACAGGCACCCAGCGAGTACCAGCCTTCTGAATGTCACAGGTAGACAGAAGACACCCACATATCTTGCCTTGCCAAGTTGCCCCTCCTCAGGAAAGTCTTTTCCCAATCAGTGTGTGAGCTGTTGGGTTGGGATTACAGTGCACTTACCGTATCAAATCACTCCGCCTCAAACAGTTCCTGTTTCAGAGGAACACCAGCATGGCTTGTATTTCCCAAGGTGCCAACTCTCCGGAGGAAAAGCAAGGCAAGGGGGACACAGCCTTCCAACACTGACCCCAGAACTTGTTAGGAAACCACGCTCAGGCACTTTGAAACCATGCTTGGACAGACTTCCAGCACCTGCTACAGCAGCAAAGTGGAAGCTTTATGTACTTTAGCTCATCTTCACTCCTAAATCAAAGCATTTTAAGCACCAATAAGTGTGCATTCACTCAAATAAGTTGTTCAGAGGGGAAAGGGAAGAGCTTCTTTTTCTCCCGTTTTACAGGTATTTCCCTTATGCACCCAAATCATTGGCAGCATATCTAATTCCCAGAGGTCACTTGCTTTCAAAATGGTGATTACGAGTAAACTAACAAGAAAAGGAAACAGTGGACAATTTTTCATCACTTGATTTCTATATTCTCTGCCAGGATGTGCTCCTAAAGGCAGATATAACCTTCCTACTCCCTCCACCAAAAAAAAAAAAAAGCCAACCTAGTTGCTTTATCTACGCTCTGAACTCATTTTCTTTGACTTACTTACTTCAGAATGGTATAAATTTTTTTACCTAAAAGGAGATCTACAGCTATGTGAATTGGGCTCAGAGTCTCTCTTCTACAGTCACTGTTATTCTGGGTGGACTTTGAGAAGCTATTTGTACTTTCAAAGAATAAAAATCCCAAAGGAAGCCAATCCTTTTGTTTTGAAGAAGAAAGAGAAGCAACTGAAGGTTATGAATACTCACTCTTTTTTTGGATTGCAAAAATGATGTGTTTGATCCTTGACTTGCTTTTCATTAAGGAAAAATGCCATAAATTATTTGGTTTGTTTGCCTCTCTGATCAGTCAACTGAAAGACGTTATTGCTCTGGGGCAATGAAATATGTTGCCTCAATTTCATTATTATTCAGTTTCAGGTTCTTTTTAGTACATAAACTCCCTCTGTCTGATTTACTATATGACTACATGCTACTTGAAAAAAAGAATCATTGGGTTATAGCTTTTGATTCTTGAGCTGTCATTTACACAGCTCTCATCTCTGGAGTTAGTAGCCTTGACACACGGTTCAAGTTCAAAGCTAGTCAGCTAGTGGGCCAAATTCTTCCTCAACTCCATTATCTAGAATGAACTTGGCCTGTAACAAACTAAAAAGGCAAAAGTTTCACTCAGACTGCACCTGAACAGCCTGGCTTTCTGACAAGAAGAACCCAAATTGCTCTTCTACATATAATTTTGTTCAATAAATCAGTGCTTAGCTTATTGAATTATACTTATTAGCAAAATTATTTTTCTTCCTTTTCCTAAGCAAGGTAGTAATAATTAAATCATACACTGGCTTTATGCACAAGGCTAAAATTTATCTGAGAAAGTGAGTAAGTGGGCAAAGAAGTAGAGAGACTCACATTGCTCTAGAGAAAGCTTTCGCAATTCACTAGTGCTGAGAACATAACTACAAAACTATTTAAAAGATGGCATGAGAATGAGTGCCTGAAATTACTCTTGCTCCATTTTCTGATACCAAGTTGAATGCGAATATTCTGATATGATTTTTAGGAAACTTTTGAAAAAATACAAATTGCCATTTAGCAACAGAGAGCAAGAAAAAGCACATGAAGACGTCCTTGAAAAAACAAGATAAGGCAAGGCTAGATTTTATAGCTAGTATTCCTTAAGAAAGTACTAAAAGGTAGAAATGGGTAAACCCAGCAAAATATATGTGCTGTTCAGCTTTCTAAAAAAGTCCTGATCAAGGAAAGCAATACAACAGCAGGTCCTTAAACGTTACCTTGGAGACCTGAGCTCATTGACATGGGTGTGGGGTATTTTGCTTACCAGAATAATATAATTTATTTAGGTAGAATAATGTTGTCATAGTATCTAAAGATATTAACTCATTTTCCTTGCAGAAACTTCATTTTCCCTCCTTGTCCTGGTGCTGAGATAATGTCCACATATAAGCAGGAAGCTCATTTGCTGGCTCTCATTTAGATAAATAATTAGCAAGAATCCCCCAAAGAAATAATATGGTAACCTCCTCCCCTGCTGTTTCAGTGATGTTTATTCTCTGCTCAGTTCCTCTGAGGAGGTGATAACCAGCCTTCTCGAGGTGAGATTGGCCTGCAAGTTAGTTCAAAAGGCTTTAGGGGCCACAGGCAACACTTTGGGAGTGATTCTCTGCTCTTGACCATTCAGGTCAAGGGAGGGAGACAAACCACCTCTCTGTGGCTTGATGATGAGTTCAGACTCATCAACAGGTATGTCTCAAATATGCCGGTGCTGGGGTGGAGGGCCTGGAGAGCTGCAGAGCTCCAAACCGCATGATTTTCTCCATTTCTTCTTGCTTCCCACTGTAGGTGGGAGGCAATACGGAGCAGGTGAGTCACTGCTAAGTAAGTGGTCCTCTACAAGCAGACAGAGTTGGTGGAGTCCAATTTTGGCTTCGCAGAGGCTGTGGGGAAGCAAGAAAGCAATCAAGCAGCCAGCATTATTCTTTCTCTCCCCGGCAATACAGCAGGGCAGGGTCAGCCAGGGACACCCGCTGAGCAAATGTCACAAGGAAGGTACCAGGCAGGGCCCTGCAGCTGGGATTCATGGACCACGGCTGTGAGTCACAGGTCCAAGAAAGTATTTGCTGTGTGTAATCACCACAACATTTCCCCTTAATGCAACAGCAATTCACAGCCATCCTCTCTGGACTTCAGGGGTAACAGGAAGCTTCTTCCTGTTGCAGCAGGTCCTGGTCAGCATCACCAGCAGCTCACAATTTATATTCAAACTACTCCAGTAAATCCCACAATTTCACTGAACATCTCCAGTCCTCCGTGATACTGACCCTTCAATTTGGTGTTTTACTTTGGTTTTCTGTTATGGCCAACTTTGTCACAGAGTGCAGTGTTTGCTGTGATCACCTAAATACATTTTTACAGTCAACCAGCTCTGCTTTCAACACAGAGCCTGGGGGGGTTGTTCCGATGTTTCTCTATTACCTCAGGATCTACTGAGTGAAGAGGGAGGAGAGGTTTAAAGGTGAAGTTAAAATAAGTTTCCATGCTTGTAAAGCAATTTTAAGAGGAGCCTTCGAAAGCAATCCAGCAATCACCAAGTGCCTGGGTGACCAACCTACTTACTACACATAAAGTGAGAAAGAAATGATGCTCAGTTTCTGCCAGTGTCTATCCCCATTTTCCTACTGTCTTGTTTCCTCCCTGACCCTGGGGACAGACTTTTTAGTAGGGCTTGGAGCAATAGGACATGGAGTAATGGTTTTAAACTAAAAGAAGGTAGATCTAGACTAGATATAAGGAAGAACTTTTTCACAATGAAGATGGTGAAACACTGCAACAGGTTGCCCAGAGAGGTGGTAGACGCCCCATCCCTGGAAACATTCAGGGTCAGGTTGGAGGGGGCTCTGATCAACCTAATCTAGTGGAAGGCATCTCTGCTCATTGCAGGCGGGTTGGACTAGATGCCCTTTAAAAGGTGCCTTCCAACCCAAACCGTTCTGTGATTCTGTGATTCTACCAGTTACGGGCAGGTTTCTGGCAACCCCAGCTGTTGTCAGCCCTTTAATTTTGTTTGTCTGCCTGAGGAGCCCCCACTTTGTCCAGCAGAAAACAGAAGCACATGAGCTCAACTCAATGAGTCAATCAGGAAACTTTCACAAATGGGCTTCAAGTGAATGGGCACACAAAGTACGGACAGCACAGAGACAGTGCTACTCTTTTCCAGTAGAAGAACATTAATTTATGAAGCCAAAGCCTGGTTTGTTCTGGACTGCTACTTCTTTAGAGACACATCATAAATATTTCTTCCTTTCCTTTACACATTCGCATGCGATTGTTTCCACAGAAGATGAAAACATAAACATTGTGTTGGCATTCATTTCACTGTGTCAGGATTCATTTCACTGTATCAACAGAAACATGAAAGCCATGATGTTACACAGGCTGAGTCCCTAGTTCCCACGTGAAATTGAAGGAAACCTAACTTGGGCAAAATTTCCCTTGATACAGACTTTGGGACAGGCTAAGGAGTTTCTTACACAAAGAAAAGGCTGCCTTAAGACACCACAGTAACAAGTCTTCTCCCTCTCCATAAATCACATAACTTTGTTTCATGTTTGAGAAGGAGAAAAGAACATGTTCACGAAAAAGTGGCTGGGCTCCTGCTCCTTAGGGTGCTGTTCTGGGCAATGGGAGATCTCATTTCTAGATCCAAGTTTGTGAATTGAGATTTGAACTCTGGTCACCAGAGCCAATTTCCATCCTTTTCTCGATCCAAAAAAAAATTTAAAATCTGGATATTCTCATTTTAATCACATATCCGTAACAATAAATACTGATTTGACTCCATCTATGGCTGAAAGTCATATATACACATAAGCATAACTGCTTGAACTGTATGAATTAATCCAACGCCTCCTAGCCATGAAGATTGTGGTCTATTTGATGGCTCCCCAGAGGTCACTATTATCACCTTTGAACAGGAGTAACTATTGCTTCTGTATCTGATTCCTTCACCACATCTTCATACATCTCCTGCTGCCCCTGAGAAAACTTTTCTCTGGTGTCTTATTTCAGGACTGACACAGACCTTAGGATGACCAAGCAGAAGAAGAGCAGGATTTTGCAAGCACAGGATACCTAAGATGACACAGACTGTTTAGTTGAGGAACTGAGTGAATTTTACTATACGAGAGTTGCAAAAGTGCATGTACAAAAAAATGCATAGTTGAGTTTGAGCTGAACCAGCTCTTACTTGCTTCAACTTCTTTTCAAACCTTCTCATGCTCGAATAACAAAGGATAAATATTTCCTCCCTTACTGATGCTTCTGAGGATCTCCTAGAATGGTAACAGTTAATTAACCGCATATAATAGCAATGATCTGTGAGCAATCAAATTCCTTCAGGTATTTGTAACAAAGATTGTAACAACGATAATTTCCTAATGTTTAAAAAGCTTGAAAGAGTCAACGAGCGTTCTCTTCAAAACTAGTCTATCCAGCTAGAAGAGCTGGTTTTCTTAGTCGCTCATCCATATTACACAGTATCTGGAACTCAGGCAGGGACAATGAGGGTGATGGTGGTACCCACCGCCCCACTGCTGCTCCTAACGCCGCAACTGCTCTGTGGAGCACGTAAAAGTCATTAGGCAGAAGCCATGGCTTCGGCTGGCTTTTCAGCTCAGAGACTCTTTCTGGAGAAGTGCAGATCAGGCTCTGGATCGATGCTGGTTTGTAGTAAAAAAAACCCTCAGCCCTAATCAAATGCGGGGCAGAGGAAACAAGTGGCGAAGAGGAGAGGGAAAAGGATTTAAATAAGATGGTTCCAGTGTTGTCTTGTGCGTTCGGTGAAATAATTTACCTCGGGTTTCCTGCCTTGGCACTGACAATTCTGAACCACCCGCCGCGGGGAACCGAGCAGCCGGGCTCCGGGCAGCACCCCGCTCCCGACACCGGACCGCGCTCCGCCCCGGCCACGCCAGCGGGTGGGAAATGGGGCAAAAAAGCCCTCTCCCGGGGCCACCCGGCACCCCGCGGCATCAGGCCCCGCACGGCTAGTACCGCCGACCCCCGCCGGCACCGGGGGGACCGACCCTGGCCCGCCGCCCCTCTCTCCCGCCGCCCGCGCTCCAACTTCCCCGGCGGCGCCTCCGCCACCGGCCGGGATGCGGCCGCGGGGACGCCGGGTGCCTTCTCCCCGCCGCCCCCCGCGTGTCCGCGGCGGGTCAGGAAAGCCGAAGCGGGCGGGGACCCCGCTGTGTGTGTGTGTGTGTGTGTGTGTGTTGGGGGGTGTGCCCGCAGGCAGGGCAGGTGCGACCGCCACCGGCAGCGACAGCGGCGGGG
>NW_015094507.1:4584980-4627449 GCF_001431845.1 Calidris pugnax
CGACCCCCGTTTCCCCGGTGCCGGGCGGGATCCGCGGGGAGACCCGTGGAACCGGGGGCGGGAGAGGGATAGGACAGAGGGGGACGGGGAGGACGTGTTCCCCCCCGGTCCCTCCCCGCGGGCCGGTGCCGCCGTCCCGCCCCCGCCCGCTTGTCCCCTCGGGAAGGGGGGAAGCGGGGCGGCTCAGCCGTGCTTACCCGCAACCGTCACCCCACTAAATACTTAATCGTTTTTATTTTGGGGTGTTCAGTTGCCTTTTGGGGGTGGCTTTGGTGTGTGGTTTGTTGTTTTTTTTCACTACTCAAGTGACTATTGTCTACAGGTCGGCGGGGCGGCCTCTCCTCCGTGGGTGGGAGCACCGGGAGCTGCCACCCGTTTGTCCTGGGAGACGCGGCGGGGCCTGTGCCGCCTCCTCCTCCTCCTCAGAGAACTGGGAAAAGTGTCAATAAAAAAATGCTGCTCCCCTTGGCCTTGGCCCTGCCGGAGAGGCAGTGAGGGACGGCGGCCGCCGTGAAGTTCAGAGCCCCGTGCGTTTTTGGTAGGGACGGTGCGCTCCTGGCTCACGCCTGGGCAACGCTCCTTAACGGGAGTGGGTCGGTCTCCTTCACATCCAGGGAGTCTCTGAAAAGAAGTAGAACGAACACGGCTTTAATATTTCTTACTCTAAAGAGGAAGATATCTCACTTTAAAAACTGAATTAGGCTCATAGGAGGTAGAAGGTACACATACCTTTTAAATGGTCGTGTGTCTCTGAAACATATTACCTGATAATTTTGCAAAGCTCTGTAAGTGAAATAAATTTGAAATTTCTCTCTTTCCATTCTGTTGTTCCCCCCTAGTTCTTTTTGTCAAAGATTTTTTCTGTATATTCCTGTTTGTGCGAACCTTACACAAAAGCATAAAGGTGAGAGGAACATTTGTAAAAAGCAGGGAAACGTGGTTATAAAGCTGTGGAGTGTCCCCCGGGGAAATCACATAGATGTAATACTTGAAATTACTTCTGCTTTTTTTTTCTTTTTTTTTTTTTTTTAAATGACTAGATTTCAGCTCGGTAATGTCTGTTTATAGGAACGATTCCTTTTGCCAATATTAATTTTTAACATGTCGGTTTGCTCTGAGTACCTCAGCAGCCTGGGTCTAACAGGTCTTCAGACGAGATCCAGTGGAGCATGTTGCTCTACCAAAGGAATGCTTTTGAAGATGAGGCTCGCTCACTCGAAATCCTCTAAAGTTCATTCTCCGTTCTGGGCAGAAAGCCAGCTGTTTTTAGCACGAGCCGAACCTCAGTTGAATCGGATTATGCTACTAAGAGATTCTCCTCTCTCCTGTTCCCCCCATGGCAACCACATGTTTCCATAAGTGGAGAGAAGATGAGGTTCATTCTCCCTGGCAGCTCTTGGAAGTGGAAGGGCCAGAGCCTCCAAAGCCGGGCTGGTAGGACGTTAGCTGCAGGGCATCGCTGCTGTGTGCCCTTCGGGGGGGTCCAGCCACAGCACCCCCGACCCACACGCTCATCTGTCTCTCATGGACCTCTAGCACCTATTTGTTAATGTTTCCATGCCCTTTGTTAAACACGCTGTTTCTCCAAACGGCGGCTGAATGGCAACAGCGTCTGTTCTGGAAATCCTCTCTGTGCTGGGATGAGAGGGTTTGGATAAGAGACGTGTTTGCCTTTGGGTGCTCAGTGGCCGTTTCAGACTGATCTGACAGCCGAGTGGATCAGAACAACAGCATTTGTGTAACTTTGTTCCCACCGATTAAACCAAGGGAATGCATACCTGAAGTCCAATTTGGGGTCTGCGGACAAACAGGGGGGCTGTGGGAAGCTCCTGTCCTCAGGACAGCCCTCTTATTTGGCAGCCCCCTTTTTACCCATGCGGAGGGAAGCTGTCGGTCCCTGCAGGCAGCCCTGCTGCCACCCTGACAAATGGATTTCTCACACATACAGGTCTATCATAAATACGATGCCAAACTTTTGCTGTGTCCAATAAAATTGTTTCCAATTACTTTTCATTTCGTCCCACTATCTTACTGCACATGTCGCATTCCACCCTCACATGACTTCATGCATTCAATCTTGCAGCTTAGCCACGCTGGTTTTTTTCCATGATTAGGCAAAATTACTGGGAGGAACAATTACCCTGGATATATTCTGTTTGTCAGAGGTTTGACTGCATCATAAAATCAGTAGCGACTGATCAAGAATGGCATTTTTTAACATTTTAAGAATCACTCAAGATGCTGTTCGTGTGGCTCAGTATCCCTTGCAGTCGGAGCACTCTTGGCCCTGCTTCAAACACAGGCTAAGCATGTTCAGTCCCTTGTAGCTGTTTCTCAAAGTGTTGACATTCAACTATGGCACGTCTGGCATTTTCATTAATGTAACGCCCAACTGGATGAGTTCTACTAAAAGACAAGAAACAGCCACCGAGGCAAGGTGTCGCTTTGCACAAAAGCCCTTTACTCAAAATCCTTCCAAGCCTCTTATCAGGAAAATTTTTATTACAAGAGCCCAACTGCTCCAGCCACCATCTCCCAACACCCTGAGAAAGACTCAGAGAAGTGACAAATTTCCAACACATATGGTTGACTATGAGGAAAAGAAGCAGGGGTGGAGCACATGGCTCAACCTTCTTGTTAATCCTCAGCCTCCATGTGCTAGTGTCCCATTTCGGCACCATCATGGCCGTCCACCAGGTTGTCACAGATAATCAGAACCTCACGAGTCAACTTCTTAGGGGATGAGAAGTCAGCAGTTCTGAACCCGGGTGTAGCATGTTTATTCATCCACGCTAGTGGATGAACAGCTGTGCAAAGGCAATGTAGCTGTGGGGAATCTCAGCACACAGCCCACGTATGGTTCCTAGACAGCAGCTCTGCATCTAACAAAACAAGAGGAGGAGAGCAGGGAGGCAAGCAGGCAGAGCTGCTCCTCACTCCCTTGCAGCACAAGCAAGGAGAGACACCCCACCTGCATCACACAAGGGATGAAGAAGGCTGTGGGTAACAATGCCTATTTTTCACATCCACCATAACAGTATCTTACATTTCTCATTAGTTGCAGGAGGGAATATGCCAACTGACTGTAATGGTTTTTTCTCTTGTAAGGGAATATTTACACACAGAGACAGGGAGAATTACATTGCAATACCATTGGAGCCTAAGACCAAGCAGCTGAATCCATATGAAAAAGATAGATTATACAATACAGAAAAGGTAAAATTAAATAGAATTTATTTGTTTCCATCACCTTGGGTGAGCAACAAAGGCAAAATAAAAAGTACAATAAATAATCTGCGAATGCCATAACTTACAATAGTACAAGGTTCACAAGCAGTTCAGGAATGAAACATCTGGGATAGCTCAATTTCTCTGGATGAGGATGGGGAGAGCTCCTGATTGCCTTTTCTCCAAGATTTCTCTCGCTTCACTGCTGCGGATAATATTTCAGCAGAGTTTGTAGTAGCCATGCAGACACAGGTTGCAGGCATTTATCTACTTGTCCTTTTCCTAATTTGCATAAAAATAAATGAATCCTGCATAGGTTAATTAAGAAGTGTATTAACTTTCCTGCTTTGCTTGTAGCATAAGTCACTCCCAGACTCAAAACCTCAGACTGGAAAGAAAGCTGAATCTCAAAAGAAAGCAACAGCAGCTCATCCTCAGAAAGCTGCAGGGAGGCAGATTGTTATTTCCCTTGTTGATACTCAGTACCAAAAAAGCAAGCAGGAAGAAGTCCGTAATCTGCTAGCAAAAAAGAAATGAACTACAATAGTCGTGTGCTGCTATTTTTGTGCAGCCCAATAGCATTTTCAATCTACTTGTTCTTCTCAATAAACCACATTACAATTACTTTTATTTGTTTTATTGCATGCTTCCTTTCCTTCCTCATTACATAATTGAATGTCAGCCCTGAATGTACGACCTGATTTAAATGGCTCTACTTGTCCAGAAATAACAAGTTTTTTAAATAATCCTGGTTGTCTATGAAACAACAATAACCCTTTTCAACCTGTTACTGTTCAGCAATCAGAAAATGTGATACACAGATGTGAAAAATCAAACCAATTCCTTTTGAGATTGAAGAAACAAGTCTCGAGAAGTACTTTTCAGGAGGAATATGACAATCAAATACTGCTTTATTTCTTTACTTATCTGTACTTTTTACAAAAACCTTCAGTCTTGCAGACTTTGTTCACTGGTGCATCGTCCCCAGCACTCATGCCTGCACTTGGGAAACCCTTCTCCTGCCGTGTGAAAGGGGCACTGCTCCTCTGGCTGGAGCTTTGGACAGGCCAGGCTGCAAAGGAGGGCTCTTCTCTGCCTGGGGGACTCAAGGGAGCAAGTCGGAGGCACACTTTGACCCATGATTTTTGGGAAACATTTATGGGATGGAGACAGTAGGCGGAGCCATTCTATTCATCTAGGAGCATCTGTTTCCTTGCCTTAAGAATGAACCTTGCCCATGTCCCTCCCACATGCAGAGCTACCCACGTGTCTGGGCCCCTTCTTGTGGATTAGGAGTGCTAGCCTCAGGATAACTAAACACTGACTCCCTAAAATGGGAGCCAGCAGAGGTGGTTTATCAGTCCATTTGCAAGCCAGATAATCAACAATCTGACAAGGAGAGGACGTGGCTTTACAAGAGTGAAGTTGCCCTTGGACTAAGAGCCATTTCAGGGCTCCAGTTTCATCACACAATTTCCATACAGAGATAACTCAGTTAAATGTAGAGGCTTGTGATGTAGAAGAGGTCATACAAGGTGATCTTGAGATCTTCCTGGCCACACACTCTCTGAGTGGTGTCCAAACAAACACTTGAGGTGAGAGGACGGAGACACACTGCCGGACTCCAGGGCAAAGTGACATAGTAGTTTTGCTGGACAAGAATTACATTTGGAAACAGGATTGCAGCATCTAAAGAAATTCACCTTAGGAGAAGAATGAGAGTGCATTTTGTCTGGGAGGAAAGCCATTAGATGGACTGTGGAGGAATTAAGGGGCTTCCCAAACAAAAAATGTGCTAACCTCTGGAGAAAAACAACCATCAGTTGTATGCCTTAGTGTTATTGTAATACATTTCACTGATGAAGTTTTGTCCAAGTTAATTACACTTCACTTTCAGAGGCCTCTGGGTTTCTAATTACTGCTGGCATAGCCCCCAGAGGAAATAAAATGGTGGGGCTGAAACCTAAATCAAACCTGCTGGAGATGCGAGGAAAACCCCAGGGACTGACGGAGGGTGGGAATGGTGTGGTCCTCCCTCCTCCCTCCTCCCCAGGGCCGTGGGGAGAGGTGTCCGGCCACTGACAGGCTGCAGGAGTCCGGAGCAGAAGGGTCAAGCTTTCAAGCTTTCCATGATGGTGCTGGCCAGTTTAGCTTTTCTCTCTTCATTTCGTCTGTGCAGCCCAGCCATTTGAAACTGTACAGCTGTGACCACATCTGGCTTCCCTGGCACCACCTGCCCTTCGTGCTCAATTCAAACTTCTCCTGCCTTCACTCCCTGGCCCTGTGTACATCCAGTCCTTCCTAGCTTGGCTCCTGCTGCACAGAGCCGCCTTCTCAGAGCTGATCCATACATCTGTGACAACACGGCAGCAATTTCATTAATTCTATAGAAAGAGGAAGATGAGTGACCTTTGCGTTGCTTTTCCTTCTGCTTTTTTTTGATACAGCATTTAGATCAGCTATATTGAAGGTGAGTAGGCTGTTGGAAGCAAAAATGTCTTTCTATCATTTCTAAATTCCATTTGGCCATCTGGGATTGACAGGATCTTGGTTACACCAAGACTAGAGTCTGGGATACACAGGAACAAGTATGCTCTTTTTCTAATATGATGGTGCTCTAAAGACACAAAATCACAGCATCTTTAGGGTACAGGCTACAACAAGAACTGCCAGGTGCTTTATTAATTCTATTGACTGCCCAGGATGGAAAGTCTCCATCCTTGGAAGTTTTCAAGACCCATAGGGAAAACGCCCTGAGGGACCAGGTCTCACCTCATGGCTCTCCTCTACGAGTAGGAGGTTGGACCAGAGGCTTCCTGAGCTCCCTTCCAAGAAGAGTTATCCTACAGTCCTAGAAATTATGATTTTAGTTGTGCTGAGTTACATTTCAACAGTATGTGCATGCGTAACTGCAGGGTCAGAAAATTCCAGAAGGGGAAATAGCTGGGAAGAGTAGCATTTTCACTATTTTTTGCTTTATTCGGGCAAAGTTACAGAAAAACACAAGACTATGATGATCTATAAAATTACTTATTCCCACATGACATTATAAAAGAGTGAAAATAAAATGAATGTAAATAAAGCAACAACAAAGTGCCTGACCAATGCAAATTCTTAATTACCCAAATTTATTGGTAGAAATAGTAGAGATTCAGCTCTCTTGCCATGTTCCTTGCTGGATTGGAGAGATGAGCACCACTTGGAATTATTGCCTCAGTCAATATTCAAAATGTATATGACTGACTGGCCATTTAGGGTATCCATCAGTAGAGCTAGCAGCTAATAAAAACAGAAAAATCAGAATACTTCAGGAGCGACAATTATTGCTTTCAGGTGATTCTTGATGTTTGGTACATTTTTGTGAAATGTCTTAATCCTTAAAAATAGAGACTGATCTCCAGATACTAACAAATTCTCCTTGTGAAAGTGTAAAGTGCCTTTCCATGTCACCTTTTTTCATGTGTCACTCTGTTTTGAAGGCCTCGTTGGCAAGACACAACTGTAATTCTGCAGATGAGTGAGAGGAGGGATTGCTGTTGAGCCAAGTCCAAAGGCTAGTGTTCTGAAGGTATTAAAAATAAAGACAAAATATATAGCCTTCTGGGGCAAGACAATCACACCTGCTAGCCATGCTTTGCAAATAGATCAACTTTTGGGGTGATTAATGGCAATTATCATCAGGTTTGAGAATTACTCAATTGTTATTTATTATTTTAATTCTAAACTACTGAAATAGCAGCAGCAGACACGATTAACAGGACTCATGCTTAGGAAGGTATCACCTAATGAGGTCATTATGTCAGTATCATTAGCAGTCTTCAAGATAAAGACGGAAACAAGGAAAGTGGAATTATTTCAGCGGTTAATCCTGCTTGATTCCAGAGATCAGATTTGATGGTCAGAGAAGTCGTGTCCCACAGTACCCACTACAATAAGTTTTACAGTCTAAGAATATGCTAATTGCTAATAAAAGATTCCCTGAATGAACACTGAATTTTGAAAAGAGATACAGAAAACGGGGTCTGTGGGCAAAAGCACTGGACCAAGTTCAGCTCTTTTTGCTGACTGGGATGCTAGCTCCTTTTGTCTTGTTCCCTTGAACTTGTTCTCAGAGCATGTTCAACGAGCTCCCAAGTTAAAGAACAGATGCAGGACTTAGGTGGAAATTTTACCTGAGTCCACACTTTTGCTGGAGGTGCATAAACTGCTCCAGCAAATACAGGTTTTCTTCTTATTTCTATACACATTTGTACTTAACTGCAGAGCTGGAGCCCTGCCCTGCTCTGCACTTTGGAAGAAGGATGGAGGAACAGGATGAAGAGTGTACTTGTCCTGATGTAGAAGCAACCAGGATTTGCTCCTTACTACACTGGGATTAATGAACATGCCTATCATATTCTGGAGAGTATTTAACTGCCATGCCAACTGAAGCAAGGACTATCCTCAGCGATAAGAACTACTTAGCAGGCAGATATAATGCCTGTGCTGAAGTAAAAGGAAGTAAATCCCACCATAATGTGCTCCTGTACATACTGTGCAATCCTTCTCAAGGAAGCAGGGCCTGGCTAACAGAGTTTAAATCCAGTTGAGCTGACTGGGACTGCTTTTCAGCTTTCTCGGACTCAGTAACCCAGCACAGGAGTACTGGAGACAAAGTACCAGAAGGGTGCTAGACGTGCAAAACATTTCACAGCTGGACTTGAAGACTGACTCATACCCATTAAGATGTATTGCCTGACAGCTAATCCTTTAAACTGTTGCCTACTGTTGTATGAAAAGCCTGCCAGATACTGCAGGCTCTTCTGCTTGCTGACTCCTCCCTTTCCTTGGACAAGTGCAGAATCCATTTGCAGATTCAGTTCAGCTCTCTCCACCACAAACTACCCGAAGAGTTTATCAGAAAGAAAAATGGGCAGCCAGGCTAATGTTTCTGTGGGGCAAGGGTCCTTTCACAGCCTATGAAATGCACAAAGGTGTTTCAAATTTTACGTCGTAGGCTTTTAGTAAAGAGTGGAGATCTGTGATACAAAACCAAGGCCCACCCTGTGCTTGAGACCCTCTGAAATCGTTCAGGGGCTTTGAAATTACAAGGAAGAGCAGAGGGGATGAGGCAGGAAGCATCCTGAGTACTGTGACCCAAGAGCAAACAAACCACCAGTCCCCCGCAGTATGGCATCTGCCATGCAGTGAGTGGCAGCTTTGCAGGCAAAAAGAGTGCTGATTTCTATGTTCTCCAAAATACCCTAAATGGTCAATGCAATAGCTGTGTGTGGGATATCTATTTAGTCCAGGTGAGGGTCTTCTGGGTCTCAAAAAATTGAATATCCAAGCCATGCCTCATGACAAGGCAGCAGCTTGTGCATTCACAGCAAACAGTGTATAAAAGCTATAGTGAATTAAATAAATTTGAGGACTAGCGTAATTGGTCATGGTATTTCCACTTGCTGGACCAACTGCTGGACTGGGAGTCCCTGTGTGGGTGACTTTCATCCCTGCATGAGGGGATAAGCACAAGAGATTATGTACTGCAGTTGTTTTACTTAAAGTAAAAATACTGTACAAGTCAAAAAAAAAGCTACGCGCTGCTTCTTCCCTAGGGCCTGGATTTCAGACAGAGCAGGAGGCTGTCTTCTTGCTCTGCAGACTGCTTTGAGGCTGCAGCGCTCAGAGGAAGCGTTTGCACTGAGTAGCTGGACATGAGCTGTGGAGCTGTGTTCGATGGTAATGCAACAGTAATCTGTGCACAGAACAAGGTAGAAATCTTGGCAGGCCCCTTACCAGCTGTAAGGTTATGTCACACTTCCGTGTAAGCAGCTGCTGCAGCTTTCTCAAAGGTCTGGAGGGTTTAAGAGCTACATTGCAGCAACAAAACACACTCAGAAAATGTCAGTGTGACAATTCTGTAGGCTTTCAGCCTAAAACCTGCACACCCCCTGAGCGTACTCTGGAAGCCCAACTTTTTTTTTTTTTTTTAAAGCCCTATGGTGTGCCTGAAGGTCATCACCACTGACGATTGTGACCCAAGGAGCTCTTCAGGAGTCTCTCGTGGTGTTTTGGGATAATTCCACAGCAGGTGGAAAGGTTTCTCCAGCACAGGGAATTGTCTGTCTATAGTAGAAATTAATGATGAGAAATGCCAGCTAAATGGGCAGTGCTTATGAGGTAGAAAATACAGGATTACAACTATTATCACTGGTCTCAAATTTTCCTACTCCCCCAAACCTGCCCAACTGTGCCTGTTTTGTTTGTTTCTACTACCTCTGTGCTGCCTTCTCTCCCTTGTTCCACCCTTTCTTGTGCTCTTTGCAGCACACAACATGGTACCAACAAGCTCCATTTTGCTCCTGCAAAGGAAGAAAATCTAAGCTTTGACTTTCTTCCCTTGCCTTGTGACTTTGCCAGTATTAGATGAGTGCACTGGTCAAAAAATAATCATGACTGGCATTTATGGCAGAAGCAGAACTGATGCAAGATAAATCAATACGAACATGGGTTAAACCAGCTTCAGTATATCTATCATAGTAATTTACGTAAGTTTAAATCAATTTAATTAAACTGACTCACTTTTCTGGTAGAGAGAAGGCTTTACAGTGTGCCAAATTTAATCCATTGA
Source organism: Calidris pugnax (assembly GCF_001431845.1). Lineage (NCBI taxonomy): Eukaryota > Metazoa > Chordata > Aves > Charadriiformes > Scolopacidae > Calidris > Calidris pugnax. Next base: position 4,594,822 of record NW_015094507.1, read on the forward strand.
CTGGATTAAAATAATAAAAAAAGGGTGGCTGGTGACTTTAAAGTTTAAGATGATGAGTGACTGGTACCATCATGGAGAAGGAGCCATATGAAGGTAGCTGGATGTGCTATTAAAAGAAGAAAATGAATCAGAATGAAGAAAACTCCCTTACGGTGCAGTGGTGTGTGATAAGCATGATTGCTCTGAATTGTTAACCCTGTGCGTTATCAATACCTCCATAACCCTTGTCTGTAGCAGATGGTCACCTCTAAGGAAAGCAAAAGTCTTGCCTGTCACCTGAGACAGCATAACTGATCATTGCATATTCTTAGCTGGCCATTTTTACAGTGTAAAACTTCTTAGAAGAAATCACTTCCCCCTTTAAACCACATGTTTTTAGGGTAAGTCTTGCCCCTGGGGAATGTGCAATAATTCAGCACGAGTTTTACTTAAAAAGCTGTATCAATTTGAGCACCTGGACATTTAGCTCAGCACAGCTGATTAGTGGTAACTTCCTAAGTTGTAGTTAGAGTCTTCTAAAATGTCTAGGCCAGCCTAGACGTTGCTGACTCTCTGGTGCCTGAAGGTCATCACCACTGACGATTGTGACCCAAGGAGCTCTTCAGGAGTCTCTCGTGGTGTTTTGGGATAATTCCACAGCAGGTGGAAAGGTTTCTCCAGCACAGGGAATTGTCTGTCTATAGTAGAAATTAATGATGAGAAATGCCAGCTAAATGGGCAGTGCTTATGAGGTAGAAAATACAGGATTACAACTATTATCACTGGTCTCAAATTTTCCTACTCCCCCAAACCTGCCCAACTGTGCCTGTTTTGTTTGTTTCTACTACCTCTGTGCTGCCTTCTCTCCCTTGTTCCACCCTTTCTTGTGCTCTTTGCAGCACACAACATGGTACCAACAAGCTCCATTTTGCTCCTGCAAAGGAAGAAAATCTAAGCTTTGACTTTCTTCCCTTGCCTTGTGACTTTGCCAGTATTAGATGAGTGCACTGGTCAAAAAATAATCATGACTGGCATTTATGGCAGAAGCAGAACTGATGCAAGATAAATCAATACGAACATGGGTTAAACCAGCTTCAGTATATCTATCATAGTAATTTACGTAAGTTTAAATCAATTTAATTAAACTGACTCACTTTTCTGGTAGAGAGAAGGCTTTACAGTGTGCCAAATTTAATCCATTGACTGGATTAAAATAATAAAAAAAGGGTGGCTGGTGACTTTAAAGTTTAAGATGATGAGTGACTGGTACCATCATGGAGAAGGAGCCATATGAAGGTAGCTGGATGTGCTATTAAAAGAAGAAAATGAATCAGAATGAAGAAAACTCCCTTACGGTGCAGTGGTGTGTGATAAGCATGATTGCTCTGAATTGTTAACCCTGTGCGTTATCAATACCTCCATAACCCTTGTCTGTAGCAGATGGTCACCTCTAAGGAAAGCAAAAGTCTTGCCTGTCACCTGAGACAGCATAACTGATCATTGCATATTCTTAGCTGGCCATTTTTACAGTGTAAAACTTCTTAGAAGAAATCACTTCCCCCTTTAAACCACATGTTTTTAGGGTAAGTCTTGCCCCTGGGGAATGTGCAATAATTCAGCACGAGTTTTACTTAAAAAGCTGTATCAATTTGAGCACCTGGACATTTAGCTCAGCACAGCTGATTAGTGGTAACTTCCTAAGTTGTAGTTAGAGTCTTCTAAAATGTCTAGGCCAGCCTAGACGTTGCTGACTCTCTGCAATACTTCCAAGTAGACTGTCATTTACAAATTTCTGCATCATGGCGTAGTTTGGGACACACCAAAATGTCCACCAGGGACCTCGTGGCTAAAATGCTCATAGAAGAAAATGGTAGACTATGAAGCCCTACATTTCCCAAAGAGAACATTTTGCTTATTGCTAGGACCTTTGTCATTTTTACCAAACCCAGTTTTGCAGAGCTCATCAGTTATAATCAAAGAGCAACTTTATGTGAAAACTCGTCATCATCCTCTTTCCATTCCAGAGATGACCTCCAAGGAAACATCATTCTCAAGCCCCTCCATTACAGTGAAGATGACTTGTTGGTATGCCATTATTGCTGGCAGTCCACATGCCTGCACTCTGACGGCTCTGGGGCTCACATCAGACATTGAGGTGGTGTTTCTAACTTGGAATTTTTCCCTGGAGAAAGGTCGGAGGTTTTATGCACAGACCATGTAATGATGTAAACGTATTTGCTCTATTTCACCCCAGCTCCCCAAAGAATGTCCTATTTTTCTCTAATGCACAGTCCACTTTCAGAGCACATATCATTTGTATGACCAGGATGGAATGTGCTACGTGGGTGTGGCTTTTTGTTCCTTGTCTTCCCTCCCTTCCCTGCTCCAAAACCATGTGAGGATTTTTGGTGCCTTGATGACTAATGCTTCTTTTAAAACAAATTATTGAAGATTGCATACGTGCACTTTCTCTTTCTGGGTGAGACTTAATTAACTTTCACCAGGCTCTGATTTCCCAGAAAAATAAACTATTCCAAACTCAATAATAACAAGCCCTAAACAAATAAAAAATATTAGGTTTTTCTATCTGAGATCATGTAAGATTTCACTTCAGTACACAAACATTCTCATACAACTACTTCTTCAGTTCTTCTGATCTCTGAAACTCAACGGGGCTGATTCTATTTGGTCCACCTATTCCTGTCTGGTTTCTGACTCTGCTTTTTTTCTCTGGAGTCTGGCTGATATCTAAGTAGCAAATCATGGCAAATAGCTCCTGTCTTGTTTAGCTAATTGCTACACTGACACTATGAGCAACAGCAAAAGAAACAAATGGGAGTTTGAACAACAATACTGTGAAATGTTTGGTAAACAGGCATACAAGGAAAAAGACAGGACTAGAAAATCATCAGTGTTGCTTGTGTGTCGCATCCCTCTTACTGTGTTTAATAATTCTTTTTCCTAATCAGGGAACTGACTGTCATAGCACTTCCTCACGATTGCCTGCTATCTTGTTCCTCACATGTAAGTACATTTTGTTAGTACATGGAGACTTCGGAATTACTGGCCACTGCTCTTCCAGTAGTAGTGTGACGCTTTTCTCCATCCTCTTCTATCAAGCATTTTTGTTGTGTCCTATTTGCTTCTCTTATCCTTCTTGGCAACGTGCAGTTTAGGATAAAATGGTTTTGTCTGTCATAGCAAAGACGCGTGTAACTGCTGCCAGCTTGAGTCTTACGCAGTACGCATGTCAAGTCTTACCAAGCGAAAAAGGGAAGGTTCCCACTGAGTGTTTCCCATTACCAAAAAATAATCTTCAAACGTATTTGGAGCTCTGTTGCAGTGATTTGCTGCCCAGCTGTAGCAGTCCATCAAAAAGTTAGGGCTTTAAAGCTGGCAGGAGACTAACAGCAAACTACATGGGTGGACATTGGCCTTTTCTAGCAAGGAGGTTACTGAGACTTGAATCCATTCCTTCACACCTGTAAGAAATAATGAGTTTGAATTTAGAGAGTAGCACCCATTGCACCAATGTGGGTAGCTACATCGCAGGCACAAACATTAGGGCTCTAATTGGCAATAGCTAGGAAAATACAGCTGGATTATGGTTCAGTACAGCTGGGCTCCAAAAGTTTGGATTGGTAACTTCAACTCCGAATCAGGCTATCCTGCACTGGTAAGCCAAATTTTGTTAAAAATTTTGTTTTCAAAGGAGGGAGGAGCTGTTAAACTTTGGACCTTGACTTTGTAGCTTTATGAGGCAAGGTCTCATGTGACAGTACCAGCCCAAAGTGATGATGTCCTCTTCCCACCGTCCTGCCTCTTCCTACCGCTCTGCTCGAACACATCACTGAGGTGCACAGGCATGGTTGCTCCTACAACATGGTGAACATGATGAAGGAATCGACACAGCTTCTCAATGAGTCTTTTTAATAGGCCATTTTTAAGCCAGGCTAGGTCCACTCTGGCTTTTCTGGAAGGTCTCAGGCACGAGGGGAGGTGGGCAAGCAGTAGTGAGTGGGACAGCAGTCCCTTAGCACTGCTGATAGTGCTGCTGTTGGAGACTTCATGTCACAAAACCACAGCCAAGGAGAGGACTGCCAAAGGGTTGGGTGCCATCAGACTCCAAAGGCACAGGAAGAGCCTCCTATGATTCCCCATCACTTGTGGTTTTCAGATTTCTACTCATTCGGTCAACACAGAGTGGCACTAAATTAAACACTTGACTATTAAGGTCGATTCAGTGACCTCATTTGCAGAAGTGTAGCTCCTACTGGTGTCACATTCTGGGTTAGAAGCCAGATTTCTGGAGTCAGTTTTGTAATGCATGGGGCCAGATTTGTGTTCTTTCAGAACTACAACCACCAGAGAAGGGCTTTGTGCCTGCTTCAGGAAAACCCTGCTTGCCGCCTGACGTTTGTGCACAGAGATTATCTCTGCTTCCCCACCTGTAAAAAGACAATTACGCTGCCCAAGTTTCTAAAGAGCCTTTGCGTCTCCAGATAAAATGTACTACAGAGAGGCACTACATGAATTATTCAGGCTAAATTAAATTAATGAAGACTCTGGAAATTCTGTTGCTTTTGTTTCTTTTTTTCTGCACTAGGTTCAGATCCTGCAGTGGCCTTTGTGGTCTCAAAATATTCTGAAAGCAGAGCGCTGCTAGCTCACAGCTCTGCTGAAAATATTTTCTTCATTGTCTGAAAATATATTAATTTAATTATTGACGAGCCCATTTGTTAGAGAGCTATTGAAGCATGACCAGCTCACCACAGTGTTTTCTCTAACCACAGGCTGCCACAGGGAGTGAAGAATGAAAAGTCAATGCAATCTCTGCGAGACAGCAAGATGGATTTATGAGGAATTACAGGCTGGTTTATAAGGAAAAAATTATCACTTGGTCAACAATGTAGGATTATAAGGACAGCTCTTGCACCGTCCAGGAAGGACCTAGACAGAACATGTACAATGTCACTCCAGGATGCCTTAAATCCTTTGCAACAATGTTTTTGGGTTAGCTGTGCCTGCTCAGAGCCTCTGTGCAGCCCCTCTCCCTTCCTCTGTCCCCAATATGCCAGGAGATGTCTCCTGGATGAAGTTCTGCAGTTCTCGCCCCAGAACTTGGGATGTGGGGCTGCCATCACTGGAACACATAAAGGTCTCCTTCTGGCAGCCTAAAACAGCAACTTAACTGAAATAAAAATATGATTTATTCTGCCAAAAAACTGCACAGTTCTTAGTAGAATGGATTTAAGAGAGGTGTCTTGCACACTATTTTTGTACTCATACTTAACTTTCCTTGCTGGAGTTTAGGCAGACCTGGCATTTTTCCCCAGTATGGAGATCTGGAAGCTGTCCATCACGCTTGCAGCCTAGTTCCCCTGATTAATTTACAATTTTTTTAACATATCTTTAGCCTGTCAGCTTATCCCAGTCCACATGATCCCCTGCCCTTTCCTGGAATCTCTGAGGTGTTAGGGGCTCCTTTGAAAGCAGGCTCATCTACCGGAGGAGTGTCCCAGCCTGGCTGGGTAGATCCAGACATTGTTATCCTCACTCCTTTGAAGCCGCGTACCTGCGCCTGGCTTAACCGGGTCATTATTTTACTTTTCCTTGCTCAGATCTGTAACAAGCCCTTTATTGCTTGCTTTCAATTAATTCTAAGAATTCAGGAGAGCAGCAATAGGAAATGTGAGGAGGGGGCAGGAGGAGATATATAGCATTAATCAAAGGGCGGAACAGGCATTTTCCCAGTTTGCCCCACTTTGTTACCATAGGCATCCACATGATCCTGAAAACAGGGATTCTTGGCTAAAGCCTACAACGAACAACCTGTCACTGCTGTGTTTCTGTTTATTTTAATTAACAAAGGGCTAATTCTGTCTGGCACGCAGCGGAGCGGAAAGGTGGGAGGTGACCAGGCTTGTCCATGACACCCCCTCCCAGACACTTGGTTGAGTCTGGGCTGACCCCCAGTGCCAGGCGGCCCCTGCCAGAGCCAAAACCATGCCCAGGGCTGTGGACACAGCTGGGATATGGCCCCTGTCCCAGGGATGGGCAGGGGACTCATAATTTGTTGGGAAGTACCTAGCTACCTACCAGCCAAGGCAGCAGGTTTATTTTTCCGGAGGCAGATCTCGGACCCAGACGCACACTGCACTGCTGGAAGGGGCTGAGGCAGGGAGGGAGGGACGGGAGGACAGCAGATGCTCAAAGTGAAGTTTTGGCAGCCAGTGAGAGCATCCACTGTTTCTGTGCATCCACCAGCAGGAAGATGGAGCTGGGTGCAGCCTACCTAAAATCTGAAGGGGAAGGATGCGGTTCAGGGAGATCCAGCTATCCATTTTCAGTGTCTTCTCCCCTTCCTTTTCTGGGTGCAGGTGCGCTTCAAGTTAGAAGCAAGCATGGTTTGGAGTAGCTTTACTAACCCACTGGAGACAGGCAGGCTGCCAGGGGAAGAGACTGTACTGTAGAGTCCAGCTCAGGTGGGACTGCTGCCTTCCCAGGGCTGTGTCCCAGGGGTGGTGGGAGCACGGGATGTGCCATGAAGAACAGCCTTGCCTTGCCCTGCAAAGGGCTTCATGGCATCTCCCCACAGGAGACAACTGTGTCTGAGGCCAGGCTGTGGCTTGACTCATGGTGTTTGATGCCAACTGCTAGCCACGAGGGTACAGGGGCTGTGGTGTGGCTCTCTAGCTGCTGAGCAGCTGCAGAGCACTTCTGTCATGGGGTGCAACTAGAGAGAGCATGTTTTCCTTTGCTCTGGTCCATGGCGGATGTCTCTGAACCTGCCCAGCGCCTCAGCCACACATAGCAAACCACAACATAAGGGCATTACATTTTTGGAAGCACCACGAACATGTTTTTTTATTTCACAAAAATAAATCCCAGCCATTAGGAATGTGTCTAGAAAATCCATTTGATATTTTGTGGTTTTGAGGTGAAATATGAACAAAATGGTGAGCATGTATGGATATTCTTGGTTAGCTATCTGGTGAGCTAAGGGTGTTTTCTCCTCTTCTTGTTTCCCATGCAGTGAGAACAACGGAATACGTGAGTTCCCCATTCATTATCTGATTGCCTCCAAAAATAGGTTCCTGCATATTTCATCCACAGAAAACTTTGAGAGAGAAAAGACCTACTTTTCTTTTTTTTTTTTTTTTTTTTTCTGCCATTTGTGCCTGAAGCCATGCAGTACTCTGAGTGACTACTGAGCAGCTTTCATACTTTCTCCTGCTTTGCAACAAGTCAGCTACATAGATGTCAGGACCCTGAGGGCAGCCATGGGCCTTACTGCTCCTGCTCGGCTTCTGCTGGGGCCACCCGAGGCCAGAAGACCCATTTCAGCCCAGCCTGAGGCCATCAGTTCCTGCCCCAGTGATGCTGCAGCAGGGCTCGTTATATGTTGGGACCCCTCTGTTGTACAATGCAGCCTTGTCTCTGGTCCTGTCTCCAGCTCTCTCTGTTTTAGCTCCTGATGGGAGCCCCTGGAGGGGCCCTGGACCCAGTTCCCCGCTTTCCATCTCAGGGGCTGTTGATGGACCTCATTATAGCTGTCATCTCTGCCCACCATGCTCAAACCCTGTGGGAATGCAACCACTGGTGGGGGGATGGCCTGCGCTGGCATCACCCTCAGGTCCCACTCATCCTGCTTTCGGAACAGCTGTCCCTCACCTAGAAGAAGTGGAAATCAGCTCTGACAATGCAAGTGTGGAAAAATGATGGTAGTGAACCACCTTCATCTTGTAGTATTTTTGTGTGCAAGGAGTAAGCACCGTGACTGGCTCTGTGCTAAGTGATCAGAAAACATCTCCTACAGCCTGGGTGATGTGTCATCCAAGCTCACTGAGATGGTCATGTTTTCTCTGCCTCTCTCCTCTAGGCTCTTTCCAGCTGGTTCCACCTTTCCTGAGGATGCTTAAAAATAAGAGCAATGACCACCTGTGGAGCATGTACGTCATGAGACACGATGTAGCTCCCACACAAGGCATCACTTGGTGGATGCTGGGGGGACAGGGACAAGCCTGTGAAGGCTGGAGTTACCTGCACATGAAGTAAATTGTTTGTATCTCTGTGTGAGCTGATCACAAAATGGACACAAAGCTCAGAAGCAGTTTGCAGAATGCGAACAAGACAGTCATAATGATGACTGATCTTGGTACAAGTCACATTGTTAATTCTCATTTTTCCCAAGTATAGAAATGCTGACATTTTCTTTAAAAATTAGTTGCATACCTTATGAACAGGAGAGCTAAAGCCAGACCTCCATAACCTTCTTAAATTTCATTATTTGTCAAAATAACATTTGGTAGAAGAAGCAAGACTGACGGAACACAGATTTTTATAAATATTTCCCAAACTGCACCCCTAACTTTCTCTCCTTTCCTTCATCCCCCTTTCTATTTCTTACTTATGCACTTCCTTTCATCATTTTCATTTCCTTCTGACTCTTTCTTTTATTTCTCAAAATCACTGGTCCTTCTCCTGGTTAATTTAAGCTTCTGAAATAGCTATGAAATACCTTTTTTTCCCCAGAGAAAAAATAAAATGCTGACATCAGAAAATAAATCACTTCTAAGAATACCACTACTAGCATTTCGTATTCAGCAATAAGAGACACGAGGAGCAAAAAGAAGTTAACTTTTAAAAAGTCATTAATAGAAGTATGGTTTAAAAAAATCTTATTAAAAAAATAATGTATATATAAATATATATACATAAGAACAGGTAATTGCAAAATATCTAATAACTCTAACTAGGAAACAGACATCTGGAGTATCAGATTCTCAGTCTAGTTCTTCCTTCTCCTTATGTGAGTTAATTTTTTTCTTCAAAAATAATTTATCAAGCACAAAGCAGATATTCAATTTGTCTTTGATTGCCCACAGTTTTCCCCACTGATGTTAAGTCAGGGAATACCCAGAGGAACAAATTCAAATTATGAGGTGAAATGTAGGAAAACACAGACAGAGCAATTATGAGTGGAATATTAGAGCTTCAGTTTTATGTTTGCAAAATCTTGCCTCTTCCAAGTCTTACTCTGAGGGTGTGATTCATGGGACTTAATCACAGCCACGTACGGCTCTTGGAGGTGCTGTAGCGTCACACCTGTCTCCCGATGCTGGTCCAAGCCATGTGGCAAGTTTTGCACCATGGCTTTCAGCCTTGAGCAGATGTTTTGTGTACCTGAAACAGCATGTGTTCCCTCTGTTCAGGCACTTGAATAGCTCTTGATGTTGCAAAAATGTCAGTGGCAGCCATACAAATCTCCCCTTATCAAAGGACCAGTAAAGACACCAAGAAGCTTGCAGGCTTGTGTCTCTCACCTCATTTTCCGTATCAGCAAATTATTTCAATCGTGCCATGAAGTGCAAAAGGAGAAGGATTGCACTGTGGAGTAGAGAGGCGTAGTGAAAGGCAGTCCCAGAGACTGCACACAGCCAAGAACAGATCCCAGCCTCAGCCCAGTGCCCCGCTGAAGAAGAGGAAGGTCGCACTGTTCCTGCAGTAGCGTGAGCCGTGCCAGCCTGTTAAGCACTGCACAAAGTCCCAGAGAAGCAGGTCAACATGACAAGGAAATGCAACCCTGATGTCTTTTTTATCTGTTAGTGGATGAGAAAAGATGCTGCTGCCGCCGGTTGCAAATGAAAATGCGTTTTAGTACAACAGTACTCTCTGGAGGATTTATTGTATTCACCCATCATTATTGGTTAGCTACGTGTCCTGGCATATATCGGGTGTGCTTCAGAAAGCTCAGATCCTCGACATTTCCTACGTTCCTAACAGTTAAAACTATCTGATCCCCCACGGGACAGCTGGATTTGCGGTGCTATTCAGCAATCACAAGTATTCCTCCTCAGCATTTCATGAAATGCTGAGGGGATGAGATGCCACAATTAAATGAAAGAAAACATTTGCACTTATTAAGAAACCAAGGGAAGATGGGGCTTTTGTGAAGAATGCTCATCTGCTTCATTTTGAAATCCCATAACTTCAAAGAGACTGAGTAGGAATGACAAACTAGAAATATCCTTTCCTACAAAAGGACAGCACGTACCTGTATTTCATAAGCCATTAGAATCTAAATTGTGAATGCCATGAGAAGCAAAGGATGTGCGGTCTGTTAATTACAGATTAAGTTTACTGACACAACACTCTTACCCGGGAATACTCATGTCACCAACAGAGTTTAATGCCGTCTTTAACAACCTGATTTACTGGATGCCAGTTTTGGCTATAATCTGCCCAGCAGCTGCGTGTCCGAAGGAGCACCCGCCTCATGTGGCTGCTGCTGGACAAGCAACTCAGGAGTGGAAAGAAAGAGGAGAAAGTGAGTTTTCAAGGGATCTGCTCAAGAATGAATTTAACCAAAATGCTAAACTCCACAGTAATCTGTTGTGTCCCCAGTGCACCTAGTTGAAGTACAGGTGGTACATGGAGCCTAATTAAACCAGTGGATGACTCTTCACCCACCAAGTTTACCATCCTTGGTTTAGGCTGTTTTTTTCTTCAAGCTTCCTTTTTCCGTAGAGGGGACTAGAGCATCCGCTATCAGAAAAACAACACAACCCACTCCCTCTGCAAGTACCACTCAAAGAAAAGAGCAAATAAAATCCAGAGGCTTCCTTTGTCCCTATACCAGGATCCACTTTTTAATCCCCATTAAAAGAAATAAATCTCAGCCAGGTAGCATCTCCAGCCCCCACATCTCCGCTGGCCCACCTGCAAGGGCTGAGCTGGGGCAGGGACAGGGAGGGAGTCTTGGAGAGGTGCACAACCTGCTTTGAGGAGCACCGCCACCGCAAGAAGTACATACATAGAAGCAGATGTCTGCGAGGGACAAGACCTAGGGGCAGGGAGGCATCTCACTCTTTTTGCCCAACTTTTCGCCCAATTGCGAAGCCTAATGAGCATGGGCACAGGTGAAAAGATGTTACAGAGACTTCTTTTGCCCTGTTTACACTCCAGCAAACTTCCTTTTCCTTTCTTCTATCTAACTTGGCTTGCAAGTCACTAAAGCTGGCTTGGCAGCTGTTTGCGGGGTGGCGGAGGGCTCCAGGCACTTGAAGTGCAACGGTGCATCCTGCGACGGGGCAGCTCGGCAGTGAAGGCAGCTCGCCTTTCACATCACAGCACACAAGCAGAGGCAGCAGAAATTCATTCTACACTGAAGAAGTAATTCCGGGTAGCAGGAACTTCAGCTTTCCTTTGGCCGGAATTGTTTCTGTAGTTTTGTCTACTCACGTCCACACCGTAACAGTAGTGCCTGGGGCTGCTAGCGATGCAAATCTTCCAATGACAGAAGTTGCCTCTCAGGACAGAAAACTAGTATTTGTTCTGTTCAAAATGCTATGTGACCTCTTTTAATAGTTTTGTTTCCGTTGCCTTTGCCTTCTCTGAGTGCCTACAACACAGACAGGTAAACAAAGGCACCAGTTTCCTTATAGCAAGGCATTGTGCTGACAATACATTGCATTTATCTTCAGTCTTCACTGGGGTGCTCTGGGGGATGTCCAGCCTCCTCCGTACTGCTCTTTCTTTCTTTTCTTATAACATGGCTTTGGAATGATCAGTGTCCCTGGAGTGTCTGTTACTCCTCTTTCACTCTTTTTTCTTCACTTCAGAATGTGCAACCCTCTTTTTTCTCTCTTTTTTTTTTTTTATTTGCCTCTTGAGAAGGTAGAAAAATCAATAGATTTGTGAAGAATCAAGTCCATTTTTAAACAGTTTTGAGAGGTGAATATGACATAAGCAAAATAAAGAATTACTTTCTCAAGCCGAATTGGCTCAATTCTGGCTGATTGCTTTTTTGAAGCTAGATTTCAATACAACTCTGATCAGATCTGCCATTTTCCATAGCTAGTATTTTTGGCCTGTGTGTTATTTTAAGCCTATCATTACCATGAGACTTGAATTCATTTGGAACTCATTAATAATCAGTATAATTCCTTTTCATTAGAAATTTCTTATTGGAGTGACTGCTTGTGAAGTAAAATACAATTCCCATGAAGCCACCATCTTTGTAGATATACAGCTGGTGACGATGAATTAATACGTAACTTTATATTAAACTAATATTCTCCAAAATAATAAAAAGCCTTAATATATTCCATGCATAGTTAATATAAGATCAGAAGGATGAAAGGTACAAGTGGAAATAGGATCATTTTCTTGGTTATCAGAATTCTCCTTTTTTGGTGTGGTACACTAGAGGGATTTTATGTTGCATATATATGCATCTTTCTCTGCTCAATGTATTCTTCTGCCATGTATAATGGAACACACAATGAGAAACACTGACATAGCCAAAGAAGACAGAGTCCTTCCCAACATTAACACAATGGCTGGCAGTTCATCATGCCTGAAGAGAGATTTTAGAAATCAATGACACTTGAAAGCCTATGAAAGAGAAGGTTAAGAAAAAAAGAGCACTTTCTTCTTGGAGAATGGATTGCAATCTTCTCTGTTTTCCTCTAAACTTTCACTGAGCAAACGTATCTATACCTAGACCCTCTTCACAAGCTATAGTTTTTGTAGAAATACTTGTACGCAGGCTAACAAAGCTGAGTGCAAGTATTCAAGCTGCTCTCAAGGGGTGTCAGTATGTCACATTTCCCTGAACAATGATGAGCTGTAGAGGGGAAGAGATTTTAAGTAGCTTTGAAAGAATGTGGAACAATCCCCTTGTTTTGTATCTCTTCCATGTGTGTAACTACTCCCCCATGTTATCACAGAAAACAAAAACAATAGTTCTGGCTAAATTTGGTGAGACTGAAATTTAAAAAAGAGCCTTTTCTATGGCCACACTTCTGCTGATAACTATTGAATTCTTTTCTGGAATATGAGGAGGAAAAGAGTAGTTAGGCTGAGTCTGGAAGCAGATCCTGGTTTTGGAAGGAGGAGTAGGACAGGAACAAGGGCATGTACCATGAGCAATTAATTGTCTCTTTTGCTGTCCAGCTTGATCCTACTCCAAATGGTGGCAAGCATCTCTGGGCAAAAGTTTCTTTCAAATGTGTGCAATCACTGGGAGCGTTTCTGTTGCAACAGATCAGGCCACTTTCTCAAGAAACTCGTGACTGCCACTAACAGTGTTTGATGACTCCACTTTCAGATTACTTCTGTCATTCCTGGATGGATGGAATAGGAGGCTGCCATTAACCCATTCATATTAGCTTTCAATGTCGGCATCATCCATGGGAAAATAATTCCCACTGCACCAATGGCCGTACCAAAGCAGCAATGGCTCCATGCCAGGACTGTAGCCTGTAGCCAGGACTGTGCCTCATCTGCCCAAATGTAATGTGGACAATTCTCCGCAAACTGGTTGCCTAAACCCCTCTGTGGCCCATGGCAACAAGTGTTTTCTTTCTAAAGTGAGCATTTCTACAGCGTTTGCCTCTAAAAGCTCTCACCCTGGAAGTGCCAGTGTCTTTCTGTGCACCTCGGTGGAAACCTAGCTGGCACCTTGGGTAGGGACAGCTTCCCTGGGTGAGAAATGCTGCCAGGAGAAGTCAGTCCCAACCCCAGGGACAGTGACCTGGGACCTCCCTCAGGTTTCAGCATCAGGAGACCAAGCTCCTGATAAAGCAAAGAGTTGCCTTAGACTGTTTCACACCTCAGATACACTGTGAGGAAAGAGACCTTCATCCTCCTAACGAGCAAATGTGTTCAGAGTAAACGCACTCCTTGAAGGGCGTTAATGCTTTCATCACCACTGGCTAATGAGCCTGAACTTGCACCTTGTACTGGATACTAATCAGATGCCTCTTTCTGTACTCTCTAAAGCAGTGCAATTCGGTCTGCCAGCTGGCAGTGATACTATTTAAAAATAACTGCTCATGGGTGTTCTTATTCAATATTTCTGTCACAGGAGTTGGGAAAGGTCTGGTCTGGGCCCATTTTAATATGCATTGCACTCTTAATTTCTTTTAAGGTTATTATTAACTTATTCCATTTACAAAATCAAATAGTAAGCCTTTTAATTGAAGAGTAACTATTTCTTGTATAATGTAATTTCATTTTTTTCCCTCAAAATTTCAAATTACTTTGGTCCTGTTTTTTTTTTTTGTAATCATTTGCATAATCTACAACACTTTCAGGACTTTCTTACTTTGCATAAATCAATTTCACTTCTTGTTCACCTCATCACTTTCAAGGGGATTCTTTTCTGCTTTACTGGACTTAAATTAATCCTCTGGAGGAAGCAGTGTCATGACTCGGCCAACATCAAAATCTGCATAATGAAAGCAATTTTTTCCATTTAAATTGGCACTCAAGAATATCACTGCTCATTAGCAGACTTTAGATCTTTTATTTCATTTTAAGTGAGAAAGACAAGCGTTCTTTCCCTAATATGATTTTCTTGCATAAGAATTTATTCAGAAACCTTTAAATTTATTGCAGTGCAAGTTAAGTGCCTAAATACCTTTAAAAAACAAGTCTCTGTGATTTGTAGAGTATTAACATTGCTAGCAAGACCATCAAAATTGCCATACTTGATCAGAGTGGTCATCTGTCTCGTTTGGTTTTTCTCTGGGGTCAAAACCGATCTGAGAAGATGGTTAAATAATGGATGAATGTGGAATCATTTATGATGAAAGGGAAATTTCCTCCTAACTCCAGGCACTCAGCAGATGTTTTTGCTGGTGGTGGTCTTAGATGAGACTTAATACCAAATCTGTACTGAAACTTATAACTGAGAAGACTGTTTAGTATAACAGAAGGAGAGCTTCAGAAAAAAAAGCTCTTAGGCTGGAAGGGAGTGAGATGCAAAATCTGTGTTGCTTGTCTGTTGGGAACACACCTGCAAACCAGCCACATCTGTTTCACTGGAAGTCTCTGGGGCTGTTTAGCCTTCCAGGGTAGATGCTCTCACACTTGCCTGCAGTTTGAAGGCTTTATCATTAATAATTCCCTATTTATCTTTCACGGTTTCAAAAGAAATATCTGTCTGTGGGGATGAAGAGCGCTTCTTGCCCTTGGCCCTGTAACACAGCTGCAGACGGTGCAGCTTGAGCTCCTCATGCACGTGTAGGCTTGGTCAGGCTCAAGAGCCAGCGGCTGCCCACTGTTGGCTTGTCTCCGTGGCCTCGCTTCAGGCTCCACTGTACCCGTTGTGCATGACTCGACTAAGGTGTCCCCAGACAATGTTACTATTTTAATGATCCCAGGCAATCTGAAGTCCACCCTGATCTTTTCCATACTGTCCTGTCACATTTCCTTGCAAAATGTATGTTTTACTGGTTTTGGTCCAGTTGTCACAAATAACATTCTCTTTCTTTGTAAGATGAAGATTATTTTCTTGACCTTTCTTGTAACTCACTGTTTCCATTTGAACGTTTTATGGGATCAAGTAGCAATGCTATCTGCTTGCCTTTTGTTAAGTTTCTTGAGCTATGAATGAGAAGTCGCTTTTGTCTCTAAATACAATGATAAAGAGCATTTAAACACCCAGAAGAAAGTGTTGATGCACCTACTTCTTCTGCATAAATGTGCATTTTCCCAGTCATTGTATATTTCTTTGTCATTGCCATGATGTAGAAGGAACACAACAGGATAGGAAACACCCTCTGATAGGAAAATATACGTTTCAGAAAGAGCATTGAAAGTTATGTTTAATTTGGTAACATTTGTGAGAGACTTTTTTAAAATTACTTTCCTAGTTAGTATGTATTATTCCAAAATACATGTCTTTGATTTTAGAAATTGTCAGAGGAAACGAATAATTTTGCCACAGTTGTTAAATGCCTTGTTTGTCTTACATATTCAGTGCCAAATAAAAAAATCTGTTTATGCAAAATTTATTTATGCTAACTCTTGAAAAAGATTTACATGTTAGAAAAGTGGAAGACATGGTGATCTTTTTTATTGCAAGACATGTTAAAAACAAAGCTTCTGTCTGATGTATTTCAAGGTACACATTTTTCTTTTGTCTTCCATCAGTCTTTCCCTAATTCCCTGATCTGCTGCAAAATAAACATAGTAGCAAAGTAAGTGCTTTTAATCTTAGATCAGCATTATTTTCTAGTTTATTTATCAAATGTTTTTCAAATGAGATACTTTGACTCACCAGATGTATAACTGAATGGAATTAATCCCTTTTGGAAAACGTATCCTATTTACCCCAATATCTTTTGAGAGTTGTGTTTGTGAAGGCACTCACATTTTCTGCACTCATGGACAAGATGCTTGGAGCTGGGGTGAGAGAAGAAGAGTGGGGATAGTGACAGTCCATCATTCGGACGCTGGCAGGGTGGGGAGGGGGAAGCTGAGTTGAAGTTACTGGGTAAAATGGTTGTTGCATGCAAAGGCATGGTGTAATTTGGACCTGAATCTTCCATTTCCTTGGTGACTATGCCAAATTCTTGGCAAGAAGGGAGTAGGAATGATATTGAAAGTTGGGTACGTTGTTCAGCCCTTTGGATAAATGTCAGTAAAGGATCCATACACTGCACAGTGCTGACCTGTGGATAGAGGCACCTGCCAGAGAGATTCAGGGTTTTGGATACAGCCTTGTGTTCAGCATTTTATCTCTGTCAGCCTTGAGCATCCTCCTGCTGACAGTATTATCACTAGGTGCTCCCTGTCCAGGCTGCTGTTTTCTTAGTCCCTAACCCTCTCCAAGCCCTGCACAACAGGGAGCACAGGGCTGATTGTTCCCCTTCTTGTCTGTACTTGAAAACACTGAATTTCACTAGCTGAGAATGAAGAATTTGCCTTCTACCAACTGTGAAGTTTTCAGCCAAAAGAAAGCAATTTGGCCATTTTATGCCATTGTAAAGAGAAGATCCTTGGACCATGGGGGTGCAAGAAGGACAGTATACTGCAAAACAGTAAAAAAGCCTACTGCAAAAAAGTTACAGGCCTAGTGGAGCTGGAGCTCCTACAGTCAGGATGGAAACAACTCTATCTCCCTGAGGTCAGCTGATCATAGTAATTGGAAGTCAGAAAAAGATCCTGCTACAGACCAGTCAACTATGGCAAACTATAATATTGGGTGGTTTTTTTTCTTCTATTTGTTTTCGATTTTGAAATAAGAACAGAGAGCATGCTCTTCATCCCAGGAGCTTTCACTCTAATGGGCTGTTAATGAGCTATCAATTACTTATGCAAAAGGAAACACACACATATGCACACATTACTCTTCCTTAGCTGAAGGTTTGCTGTGTTTAAATGTTGGGGGCTGTAACCTTCTCAACTGTGGCACTGGCCCTGCATACATCTTTGTCTGCATTCACCCTATTACAAGGTCTAGCATGTAATGCTTCAAGCAGAATTGTGTATCTGAGGTTCCTGGACTCATGCTCTAATCTCATGCAACATTGGCAATTCCCTGGGTAAGTTGATATGTAGCACTTCTCTGCTATCGAGCAGTCGCAGTATATTAATCAATCCTCAAGCCCTCTTGTGAAGCACACTAGCTGTTAATCTTATTTCTAGAGGCACCGTCTCCTTCTTGACTGTGGATTCTTGAATTACAATGGCTAAAAAGTATTTCTGTCCATTCACAAGGGGACCAGAAGCTAAACTTTCTTCCACCCAGCCTTTGTCATCCGCTCAGTGAGGACTGATCATTGTCATGAGCTTGACCTCATAATGAAATCGGTGACCTTGAAGGTGGCACAGGCAATGCAAATCCTCTTGTTCACCCCAAGTTTAGAAGCCATTTGCCTGACTCCTTTGATCAGCTGCCTCATGAATGAGGAGCCCTCAGCAAGACCTGCCTGAACCACTTAAGTCGCTCCCTCCCATATGGCGCAGAGGAAGCATTTGTGTGGCCCAGGAGCACCAGGACATGGATTGCTAACCTCAGTACTGGGCTGATACTTTACTTTCCTCGGGGCTCTCTGCTACATTTTCCAGCATATTCCACTCCCCGTTACCCCTGTAGTCATCCCTGGGGTAGCCTCCAGCCCAGGGACCAACAGCATCCTACCATTCATTGCATTCCCTGCTCCATCACCTTTATTGCCACCTGCCAGAGCTCCCACTCCCAGGCTGCCTGTGCAGAGTCGCACACAGAGGTGCTGGCAGTGGGAGTGAAAGGCAAACAGAAAGTGCAAAACAGTATAGAAAGAAAATTTTTATTTTAAAAATGCATTGGTTTTTTCCTGCTTTTGTGTGTGTGTGTGATTAGACCATGTCAAACAAGCTTAACATCCTGTAATTAGCCAGGCTGCTAAGGGTTAAGGTATTTATGAACTTGTTAAGAGATGGAAACATTATGCACTGTTCACAATGTTTAAATTTAATTGCCACGCTAGAGAGAATCTTTGATTACATTATCAGTTTATTCTTATTGAAAGTTAGTTGCTGTATCTTTTTTTACAGTGCTATTTCTCTGTTAGAAAAGATATTTCTCC
Source organism: Calidris pugnax (assembly GCF_001431845.1). Taxonomy (NCBI): domain Eukaryota; kingdom Metazoa; phylum Chordata; class Aves; order Charadriiformes; family Scolopacidae; genus Calidris; species Calidris pugnax. The sequence goes on from NW_015094507.1 coordinate 4,613,166, forward strand.
TAATTTACTGGAAATGGAGGATTTTAATTAGCCAGCCTTTTAATGCAGAAGATTCCAGCTACTGAAATCCTGGGCCAGTATAGGGTTAAATGTCAGTTTAAAAGATTAATGACTTAGCTGAAAACATTTTATCACAGATACAGGAAATAAATCCTGTTCCCAGAGAGTCACAAACCGTGTGTGCCATTGAGGAAAGGAACTGCACAAACCAATAAGGACTGATTGCTCCTGTACCAGCAAACAGCAGTGACAAGACAAAAATCATTGTAAGGATCAAAGTGCCTGAGCTCCTTGGCCAGTGCTGATGCTGTGGGGCTGAAATATGAGGTGCACTGCCTACCTGGGAGTGCCTTTCTCCAGAGATGTTCAGAGCCTGTGCCCTCAGCTGGCTTTCTCAGCACAGGAAAGCAGGGGTATGTGCTTTTGTGCTGGGTCTAGGTGGGAGAGAATACCCCTGCAGCAGGGGCGGCTTTTATCCAGAGTTTAAAGCTCTGGTTTGGATTCTCAGAGGCTGCTGCTGGGATGGACACGATGTGGACTTTGAGCTTCAGAGCCCCAGCCAGAAACATCAAATTTACAACAGCTCTGAATTAAGCTGCTTTTTTTTTTTTTAAGTTTTCCAATTTCTCCTCCTTCCTTAAAAGTAACAAAACACCCCACCACCTCCGTTTCCCCCCACACACTTTCCCCTTCCTTGTATCATTCAACACATAGCTGGCTATGGCTGTGACAAGATGCACCAAACGATGCACCTACTGACTGACAGCTGTGCCCAGAGAACATGCAGGAGCAAAATGGACAGAAATCTCTCCTGGAGCACAAACATTTAGCAGCTACAAGAACAGCACACAGAATATTACATAAACGTTTGGCCGCATGTGTTTTAAGGCTTGCTTGCCCACGGATAAGGAAATTAATCTGATGTTTAGATTAGGTTCGTGTCTACACACTGTAAGTACGGATTTAGTGGCTTTTTGGCCAGAAATGAAATCAAAGATGCCCAAAACCACAAACTTTAAAATGTCCTCTCTTTTCCAGGACTAAATCCTTAAGCTTTTAATTGTTAAACAGGCAAAACTTTGTCTTGAGGAGGACAGAAAAATACTGGTCCTTCACCCACAGGAAAATGTATCTTGGCTGAGTGGGTGACTCCTCTGAAACTGCTGCCTCACTGTGAACCTGCTCAGGAAAAAAAGTATATAAAAATAACTCCTTCAGGGCAAGACCTGCATCATTTTACATTACACTTTCATTTTTCAATGCAAGATTGCTCTGTAATTTTGCAAAAGCAGCTCACAGTAGTAGTAGCTATCCTTATTCTAGCAGGCTGAGAGGCATAAAAAGTCCTGATCCTCAAGGAATGCCCTGTACACCAATACCACGGACACACACAAAACACACACCTACTTCAAAAATATTAGGCTGCAAAAACCAGGCACTGAAAAAAAAAGGCTATGTGGCAGTTCTTTGGACAACTTAAATTCAGTCTGCTTGCGTGACTGTGTTACAGCACAGTCTTAAACAACATCTCTCCCTTGCTCCCCTGCACTGTGAAGTGCATGGGGAAGGCAAGTCGCTAGTTGAGCTGATAGTCAATATTTTATTTTATTTCCTTTTTTCTCCAGTTTGTAGCCCCAGGCCTTGTCTACTTCAGACTTTTCAAACCAGTTCTGAATAAAGATGTGTCTATTTTCTCCTGGCCTTTTCTTTAGCCTTCATCGTTGTTACTTCTGACTGCTTCGGACACTGGTTGTTTTTCACTGCTTTGCAGACACTGCCTCCTTTGGTAGATGGAGGACTGAGGCATTGAGAGGTCAAGGTCAGGGTGGTGTGTCTCTGACCGAGGCAGCTGGACCTACTTTCCCTTGAGCAGCGAGTTGGGTGTTCAGGACATTGCCCCCATCTACTTCAGCTGCAGCTAGTATCATATCTACAATGCAGGGGGAAAGGGAAAAAAAGAGGTCTGGGATGATCTGGAGTGACTGGACTTTGTAGTGATGAAGAAAATTAGTTGAAAGATGATTCAAGCATAGCCAGACTCTGGCTGGTACTGCTGCACCTGTAACAAAAGCTCTGCCAGGCCCCAGCTGCCGTTACGTGCTGGGGAGCTCCAGGCTGGGGCACGTAAGAGGAATTTAACCGATGATGTGGTATAAGGTTTTTCTTCCCAAGAACAAAGCCTATGAGAAGACTTGCCCCACCACGCAGCCCAGCACAGCTGCCTATTCCTGTCACAGTCAGAGGGTCTCCTCGGTCAGGTCCCACCAGCAGGAGATCTGCTCTGCAAGGGGTGAAGGAGCAGCATCACCCTGTGTGGGAAGGGGTCCCGCTGGGACATCCTTGGTTCCCAGTTCTCCTGTACGCTTTCCCGAAGTAATGAGCTGTAAGAAGGAATCTTCTTTTTATAGAAAGTTACACAAAGGAGTTACACAAGTTCTTTGGTTCTGCCTTTGCATCCCAAAATATACAACTTTCTTCCTGATACTGTATGATCTTCAGTTACCATACAAAAATAAATTATCTGCAGGAGAATGAGGGCAAGCTGAAAACTTATTTATCACCCAACCATTATAATGTGGTTGATGATCAAACAACCTGTGAAGCTGAGATAATTTTCTTCATCTTCAAGTAGCCACTGGAAAGCCTCATTACACGCCTGAAGTTGCATTGCTTAGCAACAACATTTCAGAAATTCAAGTTATCAGCATGATCACTAATAAGACAGTAAGCTGCAAAAGAATCCTGAATAAACTAGATGCATTTGCATTTCAAAATAAATGAGAGTAAATGTCAGATTGTGTTTTTGAGTATATGAACTCTTCTTAGCATAGATATATTGCATTTACTCAAGCTTTTGTACAATGGAGACAAATCTGAAATGTTTCTAAAATTTTATAAATACAGCATGGCTGAGAGCTCCAGATATTTTACTACTCTTTGACTGTTAACTTTAGCTAAAGAAGTCCGCTGTCAGAAGAACACGCTGACAAAGTATGGCACACATGACAACAATTAGAAGTGGTATTTTCCACTGCAGGGCACAACTATGCACAGGATGAAAATACAATTAGCATGCTGCAGTGCACAGGGTCCATTTGAAGGACCATTTGGTTTATTCAACTATAGTTTGGGAACACCTTTTTAAATTTTAAATTTTTTAATTAAATACTCAGGAAGAAATTTGTTAAATGTCATATGAAAAACCTTCATGGCCTCTGTGTAAAAACGTAAACAGTTAAGAGTGGTTCACAAAACCAGAGTAAGTCTGGGACTTTTCTGTAGCCCTGGATTTCTGGTGAAACATACAGAAAACAGAGCCATGGGAAATACGTGGTGAAAGTAAAGGGAACGAGAGCCCAAGCCTATCAGTGACATGTTGCCTTTCTCACCTGGTCATAGTACTGGGCTGATCAGGAACTAAGCAGAAAAGTACCTGTCAGTTACCACAAAGCAGCTGGTTTGAACTTGTCCCCGTTTTGTCTCCAGGGAATTCACTTGAAATGTTTTTGTCACTCATTCACTCACAGGCATAGCGTTTAGGGGAAAACCCCATTTTTTTTCCTGTTCTCTCTACAGGCAAGCCTCACCTACCTACCGTCATCTTACCTACCTACTTGTACCTTCTCTAGCCAGCATGTGTATGGATATTCAGGCATTTCCAAAAGGTACCACATCCCACCTGTGCAAAACCTCCTCTTTGGCTGCAGAGGAAGCCTTTTTTTGGCTTCTAAATGTACTCACTGAAGACGAGGATACAATTTTTTTTTTAAGAGCACCATAGAGGATAAGCAGAGCCGAGGACAGCAGTGGTGGCTCTCAGAGTAGGACGCACAGGAATGACCTTAGATGAGCAATAAGAGTTTGAGGGGAAACAGGCAGAATGGAAGAGTCACCAGGGATCTTTCCTGTAGATCTCCTTGCTTTACGTAGGACCCAGGACACAGGATGGGCAGTATTCACATGGACAACAACTGAAACTCTCAGCTTTATTTAGTAAACCCTAATCTTTATACATATTAGGCCTGAATTGCTAGTTTATTCACTGTGGTTAATCTCAATGATTTTGCAAGTTATCTTTCCAGGGTACTTTCGAGGTGCAAGGAAAAAGAGCTGGATAGCTGGATTTTACTGGCGGGAGACTGATGCATGGAGACATTAATTGGGGTGTGCAATCTGAGAGGTCTAGAAGGTGATTTCTCAGAGATCTCAGCAGTATGTATCGTTGTCCTGTGTCCAGAGCACGGCTCATCTCCTCATCTCCACGAATTCTCAGCACTTCTCCAGTCAAGCGCCAGGGTCTCAAGCTTAGCAGTTAGGGATTATCTGTGAAAAGTTTGTCTTCGTAGTCTTGCCTTTGCTTAATTGGATGTGTCAGATAAGCTTAGCAAAAGACAAAGCTACTGACCCTACCTAGACCCACAAGCCCCCTTTTGCACCCCTGATGGAGTGATCTTATTCCTCTAGCAGTGTTAAGATCTGAACTTGCATAGCCTGTATTTTTACAGTTCTACCTAGGATGAGTTAGACGTTTCCTTCACAGCTTCATCCCATGAAAAGAATAAGACTCATCCTTCTGGCTTTCTTTTAGTATCAGTTGTCAGCAAATAAAGACAAATTCCAAGCCAAGTTTTCTCTAGTCTAGAGGTCATTCAGTGGGAGAGCTCTTTTCCCTGCAAGGGAAGAACATGAATCCAAATGACAGGTAAACATATCTGAAGGAGAGAAAAAGAGCTTGGCCTTGCAGAAGAGACAGAGGTAGTGTTGTTTGGATACTTCAAGAATATGAAGATGCATAGTTTAAATGCCATGCTTCTTCTGAAGAGTGTTTTCAAAACACTTTTTGTAAAGTACAGAATTATTGTTTTGGTGTAGTATTCAGGTCTTTTCCAACTTGAAGACCTAGCTTGAAGCTGTTTTTTCCTGCAGAGATTATTTTAATTTCATAATTTTTATAAAAACATAAATACATGTGAAGTGGTATATCCTCTTATTTCAAAGCCTAATGTTGGATATAGTTTGGAAAATGCTCTGATTTTGAATACTGTAAAACCTCTTGTATTTTGACACCCACACACAGCTCTTCTGGCCTACAAAATAAGGTAAGAATGGAAAATAGCTCATTCTAAGCTTCAGTCATGTTTAATGCTGAAAATAAAACATGTAGACAACCTTATAATTCTTATAAATAATGATTCTACAGTCCAGAGCAATAAATGTGAAAACTATGGTTTATGATAATGTATTCTGCAGTGACAGTAGAAAAATAGGTCATCATTTTGAAAAGGAGAGAAGTTATCTGTCATGCTGAACACACTAACAGGAAATTTGAAGTAGTTTCAGAGGCAGTTAGTCCAAGATATTGTTCTTCTGACCCCTGTGTCCCCGAGCACAACACGTGAATCAACAGCTTGTCGTGTCCACTGTGCAGGGAGGGTTACTAGATTTGTCCATCCCAAGGCTTGTCATATTTTGTGTTGGAAATTTACCTATCTATCGGTATTGCAGAATATTGATCTGGATGCCATTAAACAAACCATATGAGTTTTAGAGGGAAAAAAGGAAAAGAAAGAAAACAAGAAGGAAAAAAAAAAGAAATGAAAGAGAATTGTTTAAAGAACAGAAGTTGCTATCGTTAGCTATGTGAAAAGCATGGTTAACTGCAAGCTCCTGCAGGTACAAGCTACCACAGAGCAATGAATCATGTTTTATCTTTACCCAGTTAAACACAGTTGCCCCAATAGGTCTAATTAGCTAGCTTTTCAGGCAGATAATTAACACTTTGGTGCCTGGCCTACAACCAAAACACATAGATTACAGGGAAAAGTATGTTCTACATGTACCTCTCAATTAGCACTAGGTGAAGATGGTGAAGTCTCTAGGAGAATTTGGTTTTACCTTTGCCTACAAGTGTCCTCAGCGATATATTTATCTCTGCAGGTGTAGGGTGTGTGTGGAGGCTCAGTTCTACACAGCTAGGGCAAGATGCTGAGCCAATGTTTTAATAAACATTTGACACAAATCCTTTTCCAGCCAGCCAGCAGCAAAGATTCCTTCATTTAATTGGTTTTTCAAATTGTCAGTGTCTGATTCATTTTAGTCTGATGCTTTAATTTTTCTGTGATAATTGATTTATGTGTCTTATCTACTTTATCATTAAGTTATAAAAGAGGAATTCACCAAATTCCAATTTATTATGCTTTTGTTTTGCATTTTTCCCTTCTACACTCCCTAAAGCAGCTGCTTTTCAGCAGGAAAAAAAGAACTGCTCAGACTTTTCCTTTCTCTCAGCCTTGTTTATCTTTACCCAGTGTTCCTGAAAGTGCACTGCTTATTCAGTATCTCAGGAACAGTCTGCTTCTGCAGACTGATCTCTGCATAAACTCACAATAATTGGCCTCCAACAGCCAATTTAACAAGTTCAGTGGAAGTCTTGCATCTGAACTCTAATTTTGGAATAAAAAGGTTAATGGCAAAGTCAACTAAGACTCATTTGTTACAAAAGTAAGTAAACTGATTTGACTTTATTTGACTTTGCACCAAATGGATGCCTATAAAAGGTCCAATGATAAATGTGCATTGTAAATATAGTCCCAGAAACATTGAAATGGACATTTCTGACCAGGAAAGAAGGGCCTCTGCTCACCAGCAGTGAATGTCTAAAGGTTGGCAATCTCAAGCAATACTTTGGGCTATCTTTGTATGCAGCCTTGAGCAAAAAGTGCTTCCAGAGGGCTATTCACCATCCTGGTCTCAAACATTTTTTTATTCTGTAGCAGCAGTGTCTGCACTCCTCTTTGCAATGAAGAAACTGACATATGTTTCACTGACCTCATAGCAAGGTTTAAACTTGACTTAGTGTAATCCATGCAACACTCCTCTGCAAAAAAGTGCCTTCAGAGAGTGGGGCTTCAGGTTTCAGTTGTCAGAATTATTATGAGTCCTGTTTTCATCTAATTTGACATCTGAATGGAGAGGCTGGTGAGTCCTCAAAGTATAGGCATATATCATATCTGTTTATATTCTGTATATATGCAAAAGCATATAACAAAGAGTTACTCACATGCCTAAAGAGAGAGGGAGGAAGGGAGGGCAAAAGTCCGCAGCATAAAATACAATTTGGAGTGTTTTCTACACAAGCAACACTAAATGATCCAATTCATCCCTCTTGCCCCATTCATTAAAGCAGCCTCTACTTCATCTCATTCCTTAATATATGTGTGGCTTGGCTCACCTTGGACTTTAAATCTATCTTTGAAGTGCCCTAGTAAAAGGGAGAAAGAAACCCTCAATTCTCATGAAACTGGACCTCTGCCTAAAGCAGATCCTCCCCAGTATGCCAGTTCACAGTGGTAGACCCTTCAGATGACCTTGCCATCAGCTTGTCTCCTTACGTATTCTAAAAAATTCTCTGAAAAGACTCCAAGGAGGAAAACAGGCAGGTGCACTAGTCTTTTATAATGGGAAAACCCAAAGGAAGCAGGAGTTGGAGGAAAGAAATCCTCGAGGGCAGACTTGTCAGAGACTTCTGTGTTCTCCCGATCTAGTGGTGGGAAGGAGACAGGATTGAAGTGAGCCTGGGAATTTCCTAACCCCAAGCAATAACAGCAGCCAATTCAGCATTATGGTTTTTTATATATATAGTTTTTTTCACAGCTGCAAAATGAACACTGGGAGATTTCAAATTTCTTAATATCTGGCCGTCAGACATTCTTTAGCAGCAGAATTCACTGCCACTTTTGTTAGCTCAACTTTACTCTGGCCTATTTAAAAGTTATGCTAAAGAAACTTCTCTTTAATGATATACATAATATATGGATGCCATAACAGTATCTTAAAAAATAAGTATTTGCTGCTTTACATCAACATCTTCTCAGGTTGTGGTGTGTAAGTTTAAAAATCGACCTGGGCAGCTGAGACGTGATATAAAAATCTGACTGGGTTCGCAGGAGGTTGTTATCAGTGCCAGAAGAGCTTAACAGAGAATTGCCTCATATTTTTATTTCAAAAACTATCCTAGAAAACTCTACGGTGGACTTGAACATGATCGCTAAAGAGACCAAGCTGCTAATAATTTTCATTTCAACTGCTTTCTCATGGCTATCTTGTGGTTTGACTAATAGGGCCCCCAGGGATGTTGGTGTTACTGCATAGATTTCCCACACAATATATGGTACGGGACTGATTTTTTTCAGAGTGCAGATGGCTTTAGTTGTTAATCGCTGCAAATTCCCACTGACCACTCATACGTGCACGGTTCTCTCCTTAAGAGTGGTTCAATTAGCCTCCTCTGTCATTTCTCTTGCAGAAATCGGAAGATGTTTTAAGCTATTCTGGAAATAGACGTTTGGTGATGGGCTCAGTCCCAAGAAAATAAGAATCTCCTCCTTGTTCCCTGTGTTTTTCCCAGGGAAGGCAGTTTTCTGGCCAGTGAGAAAAATAAGGGCACAAAAATACTTCAGTTAAAAGAAGCATAATTTAACATTCTAGTTCCTACTTCAGCAGTTGGTATTTTCTTGTTTTGTACTTCCTCCTGTTTCTGTCTCAAACAAACTCTACTCTTTTTCACTTACATTGGATTCATCACTGCATTTTACTTAAGAGTAAAATCCACTGTTTCTGCATCATTCCTAGACACATTTTGGGCGGCGGAGGGGCCACAGCTTCCTTTCTTCTTAGAAGGTATTTTAAGCCTTTTGCGACAAAATGATTCAGGTACCTCCCCAGGAGCATGCCTATCCTCCCGTATTCCCCTGTCACGGACAATGCCTTTACTGTTTCACATGGGAGACTCTTGGGCTCCATCTTCTGGAAAATCTGGGGTAAACCTGCTTTTCCCAGCTGGTTCCCGGAAAATCTGGGCGGGTTTGGGGCAGTGGCGAGCCTAACCTGGCAGAGCACTGCTGGGCAGATGTGTTTCACTGCCCCCCAAGGCACATTCCCCCTTGCATCCCTTTTTCCCACGTTCTGGAAGGAGAACCAAAGCTTCTGCAAGACATTTGGAAAATACAGGTAGAGCTCCAAGGCAGGTACCACCCAAGAGATTGCTCAGGTGAAAAGCCCTTTGATAATTTTGATACTGACAGTGGTGTCACAGGCAGGTGGAAATGGCCTTGCAGACCTATTGCTCAGAGTCTGAACATCAGCACAAGCAGGTTTCCCCCAGCCGAATGTGAGCACACATAAATATCTTTAATTGTGTTTTTCAGCCTGTTTGATGTTTTCTGTGCTTTGGCTTCATTGAGGTGCGGGTGATTTAAGTGTGCTTGGCCAGCGCTGACAGGCTGTTTCTCTTTGTTACAGGAGAGGCTGAAACAACACATCAGATTACACTCTTACCTTGATCTCCCTTACTCAGCAGCGTGTCTTTTTGTGCTGATTTCAGAACTACACCATCAATTGTGAGAGCTTCACTTTGTTTCTTCTGGACCACTTCTCCCAGGCCAGAGTGAGGGCAGCCTCCCCACACCCCTACCCTGGAATACCTTCCAGCTGAGCAACACAGGCTGAAATGCTGGCACTGGCTTTGCCAAGCTCCACCACAAGAAGTCCTGGTTGCCACAACCTGCTCCTTGAGGGACCACAGCGCCAGCAACCCTGAGCCAGAGGGAAGGAGGGGGAAGCTGGTCTCCAGGGCATCCTGAAAGTCCTGTGGTCCCAGCTGGTTCCAAAAAATGGTTTTTCTGATTGTGTCCTGGAGAGGGACAATGGAGCAGGACTGTCTTCCTCACGCATGCAAGGGAGAGCACACACCAAGGTGGAGAGTCAGTCCCCGGAGATTCTCAGGCATTTGAACATTTTTGCTCCATGGCGCTGTGTATTTAGGGGTCCCTTGCCCCATGTGCACTCCATGGGGCTACAGCTGAAGTACTGCATGGGAGCAAACAACAGCAGTGCAGACAGCACTGGGCCTGACAGACAGTGAGAAGAACCAGGAGATTTGAAGAAAATGTCTTGCGGTGGAGACAGCAATACACTCAGTCCTCTCAGAGACACCTTCCACTCGAAGCCTTTTGGACTCTCAGTGTTGGCTGTATAGTCCCACATAAGGTATATCCCAGCACAGGGTATGGCCTGTAAGCACAGCTGTGCCATAGATGCTATTAACAATAAGTTCTTATTTTCCCAGCACCCTCAGGACTATGGGGTAAGCAGAGGCCTGGACAAAACATTGCTCAAAGGAAGAGAAGCGAGTACTCTTACCCTTTCGGTAAGACACTCAGCAGAAGGTGCAGTCCTCACCCTACATGCGGCTGCACAGCCAGATTGGGCTCCTTTATTAAAATAATAGCAAGCTCCCAGATAAAATTGAAGTTTTCTTTTTCCGTCTCAAAGGCACACTGTTGCTGAGGAGCTTAGGGAATACCAGCGAAGTGGGGGTGTCTGGGAGCAATGTTGAGGAGGGCGGCCGGCGGCGGGTGAAAGGGAGAGGAAGAAGAGCACTGCGGCCCGGGGCTGAGGCCCGACGGCCCCAGAAGTGGCTGGGCCCTGGGGGAGCAATGAGGCCAGGGGCTGGCGAACCTGGGAAGAAGGAGATTTTCTTCTGCGGCCTGCCCTGAGGGAGCTGCGGCTCCCGGATTCCTGGACTCAGGCAGAGGGAGGGTCTGCTCATGGCTCCTCTGAGTCCTCTCTCCTGCAGTCGCTCTGGGATCCCGCAATGAAAACTGGAGGAGCTCTCGCTGCTCCTTTGTTGCCTTTTCCCCTGCCATCCACATTCCCTGTTGCCTTTTCCCCTGCCATCCACAGTCTGCACAGCAATCCAGGCCCTCCCGCTCTCCTTGCACAGAAGGCAAGATGAAAGCCGTAGACCAGAGGGTGGCTGGTGTGCTCCTTCCCACAGGACTTTCCTCTCTCCTCCTGAAAACGTGGTGCCTGCCGAGGGCCCAGGCACCATCACCCAAGGCTCCTCATCCCTCCTCACTACGCTCCATGTAGTGTTTCAGATGCGTCAGGTGGGAAATTTCCTGTGTTCTATTCTGGACACGGGAAATTCCATCTGAACATGAGGAAAAACTTCTTTACTTTGAGGGTGGCAGAGCACTGGAACAGGCTGCCCAGAGAGGTGGTGGAGTCTCCTTCTCTGGAGACATTCAAACCCGCCTGGAGGCGTTCCTGTGCAACCTGCTCTGGGTAACACTGCTTTGGCAGGGGGTTGGACGAGATGGTCTCCGAAGGTCCCTTCCAACCACTACCATTCTGTGATTCTGTGAGTCTGTGAAATCTGCTGTTTGCTATGGTAAAGCAGCCAGGAATATAGATTTTCCTAGACCTTTGAGGTGGTTTTAGTTCATTTCCATTCCCTGGGAAGCCTTCCCACAGCAGAGGCAGGACCACTTCCTTTGCGGACATGGAGGTTTTCTGCCTGCGTGGCATCACACACTTTTAAACGCAAGGACTTTGGCAAGGAAAAGGTGAAGAACACATTTTCTTCTCCCCACAGCATGAATCCACCAATGATTGCTTTTCCAGAAGCAAATAGACCCAAAGGAAGACAGATTTTTAAAACTTAAAAAGTTGGAAAGGAAGGCTCCTTGGCTTCCCGTTTCCAATGCACAGAAATATTCCCCACTGGTGATGAATAAGGTCTACAGGAGGTTTCAGCCGGCAGCTTACCTAAAATTTCTCCACCCAAATCTTATCTGGTGCAAACCATTCCCGCTTAATCTAGAGCCAGAATTCTGGAGGGTCAGGAACAATGAAAATAAAATATCTAGGCAGGGATTAAATATTTCTTTTATGGAAGACCACAATCATATATTGATTTCTCTCCCCACATCCAATTTTTTTGAGAACAGGTTTAAGAAAAAAGTGAAAAAAAAATGCAATGTAAAGGCAACCTCCTTTTTGCATCATTTGCAGCTTCTCCAGCCTGGAAGTGCCCTGGGAAGTGCACTGTAGCGATGATCCCATCCCCTAATTGGCAGCTGTGTTTCCTTCAGCAATTCTTCTATGTGCGAATTGTTGATAAGTCCTCCTGGCTTTAGAGCACCGTTTCCAAAAGGCAGACTTTTGCCTTCTCATCTCTTTCAATGTCTATCTTTTTTTTTGCTTCAGCTATATCATTCTTCTCCTTTCTGCTTTGCTAGTTTTTGCATTAAATTAAAGTAGTGTGCATGCTTTCCATTGCAAATATCATTTCAAACAGAAAATTTCAATCAATTTTGTATATCCTAAGTATATTTGAAAAGCAGCATGTCTTTCTTGAAACCCCATTTTTTTGTGACATTCAGAAGCAACACCAGCAGTTTCAGCTACAATCCTTTTAATTACTTTTTGCTTTGATTAAGACAAATTTATTTCCCAGAGTTATGTGTTTGCACAAAATTAGAAAAGATAGAAAAATCCTAGATCAACAAAATGACACTGGTTTTGCAAATTACCTTGACTGCAAATATTTATAATTTGAACATCTGTCAGAGCTCTGTCTCCTAGTAACATTTAGACTAAATTTTTGCCTAATGCAGGTGGAAGAATAGGTGAGGAAAGGAGCTTAGAGGCAAAATTATACAGCATAATAAATACAATCTAATCAAGTGTCTAAGATACATGGATATTAATTTTGCCTGCTGTGCTTTCCTAAATAATGCTCAAGGTTTCCTGTGGTTTTTTTCAAGTTTCCTTCCTCTGTTGCCTCAATTCAAGAGGTTCAAGTGGAAAGGGATGCTCATAAATTTCTGGACATACTTTCAAATAGAGCTAAAATCATTATTTTATTTTTTTCAGTGGAGCCCAGATAAAAGCCCAACCCAAGTCAGACCCAAGATTGTCCAGAAGGTTGCCTCTGGCAGTGGCCTGCAGCAGATGACTAGGGAGGGGTGTAACACCTGGGTGTAACACCTGTATGGTACTCCCTGCCTCCACTTGTATTCAGCCCCTGAGTGGGAGGTGTTTTCTTTGCATTTAACAGATCTCAATGGATTTTTCTCCTGTGATTTTCCTTCTTCGGACTCGTATGGGCATCGGGCATTGTCAGTTCTCTCTCTGCCATTCCTGCTTCAGTGACAGGTCTGTAATGCACAGCCTGCGCCACCTGGGCTGGTGTGGGTATTTCTGAGAGGGTACAAGGACAAACCAGCTGGTCCTATGGGAACAGCTTCCCAACAGTCACCTGCAGGATGTATCTGAGTGTCAGACAGGCAATTTCAGACAGCAAATTCACCACTAACCAGGTGCAAATGCACTAGAAAAGACATCCTAGGAACCACTTGCGGTTTTGTTCAGAAGCTGAAGGCCTGCTTTAAATTTTGCAATGACCTTAGGCCAGGTAAGGAATACCAAGACCATGGAAAACCAAGCTGAGGCACAGCAAGGTCAACAGAATTGCCTCTCTCTGTATGACCTGGAGGCAAAACTGGAGGAGGAAATCATTGCACTCTAACCACAGCATGAATGCACAGCTCGGGGATAAGGCATGGCTGTAAAAGCAAAGGGTATCTTCTATTGGGATCTGAATGCAAATAAGGTTTTTTCCAAAACCATGCTTTTGAAAACTGAAAGCACATTCCGGCATGAAGCTGGAGCACATGGCCAGTTTCCACAGCTTCCTTTTTTTTTAGGAAGAGTAGTCCACGGACAATTTCTGACTCTGCATTTACAATAGGGATACACCAAACCAGCAGTCTCCATCCTCCTTTATACCCACAGCAGCTCTTTGATTTTATCATTGTGTTGTTTTATAATGGAAATTCTAGTGTTAAAACCAGAAAGACTGGATATTTCCCAAGCTTCCTTATAGACTCAGTGTATTCTCCATAGCTTTGAAATCTCCTATGCTTATGGAATCTTTTATTTTTCGCCTATATTTTACTATTGCCACCCTTCGTTGACCAAAAGTGCTCAGCAGCATTTGGCTGAGTACTAAACCATAGTAGCTGTTGAAGTGGTATCCAAAGCTGGCAGCTCCTTGGAAAGGAAAGTCACCCAAAGCACGCTGGGGCTTGTGGCTTCAGGTTTGCTGTCGGTCTAGACAGTGGAAAGGTACTTTGCTAAGGACAGCCAAGGCCCAAACGAAATTTTGAAAAGTGGTCAGTAATGTTGACTGTCCCAAAAAGGTCTAAGTTTCTGGAAGAAGATGCTCAGCGCTTTTTAAAAAATCATATTTATTTCAGTCTTGGTTCCTGAGAGCATGAGTAGGTCTTGGCAGCTCATTTTTGCTAGTGAGGGTTTTTTGGATGCCAGCTCAGCATTGCACTGAACAGAAAATACAGTATTATGCACTAGTCATGGAAAAAGCTTGCTTTTTATTTTTTTTTTCCACTTTATTTATTTATGGGGGGGGGGGGGGGGG
>NW_015094507.1:4627516-4642680 GCF_001431845.1 Calidris pugnax
CAATAAAAAAGTTTTTTTTTTTTTTTTTTTTTCCCTTTTTTTTTTTTTGGGGGGGGGGGGGGTGGAGTTGGGATGGCATATACTAGACCTGCAGATTCTGTGTGGCCAGAAAAATTTCATTCTTTTGTTGTTTAAATATCTGACATCTCCAAACTTAATATCTTGCTATACTCATCCCCACTCACAATTGTTTGTTGATAAAAAAGAAAAATGTTACTGAGCAATTTGCTTTGAACCCGCTCTTTCTTTTTTTCTTTTTAATATCACAAACTTTCATTTTTTGCATGCTTGCAGATTCTGCAGCATAGGATGTCCTCCTGTTGTCCTTGTTTCTGATGTTAAAAAACCTGTTCCATCCCTTTGCAAGTGACTTTCTTCTATCAGTCTGCAAACAACAAAAGAGGCTTTAAAGATAAAAGGAAGAGGAAGCCAGATTCACTTTTTAATAGTCTAGGGACTGGACACTATCCCCTGGAACAGTGGAGTTTGACTGCAAAAGCCTAGAGATGGTTGAATTAAGCGCACACATGTAATGTGTTGTTCCCACAGGACAGCCCCTGGTGGACTTTCAGCAATGGTCTGTTGCTAAAAAGATATATTTTATAAACCCAAACATGATCTGGAATAAATATGATATCATTCTTTCCTTTCCTTGCTTTCCACTTTGCTGCTTTCAGCCTGACAATACCGTAACCTTCGGAGTCACCTCTGCAGAGATCCTGCTCCCTCCGGAGCAGCATTGGATGCTCTGCAGCTGTTTGCTTCTTCCCCAAGGTCAGATAACAGAAGTCACACATCTAAACATTTGTATCTTCTGGTTTACGCTTTGTCGGGCTGAACATGGAATCTGTAGAATCTTGTGCATTAAAAAATGGTGCAGATTTAGATCGGATATTTTAATTTTCAATGCTCCTTTTTTTCTCAGCATACTATGGCTCAATTTGTTTTCAACAGCCTTCCTAGAATTTCCTCTTTGTAGAGGGGTGCTGGTGCCCCCTATGTTCATATTAACTCCTTCAATATTAGCACTTCTTTCTTCACAAATGTGCTTTCTTTGAACATATCAGAGCAAATATTCAAAGCAATTTTCTAAAAAAAAAAAAAAAAAAAAAGAAAAAAAGAACCCCAAGCCCTTTACACAACAATTTACTGTTTGATTCTTCAGACATAATCTTCTTAGACGGATAATCTAACTTATTAAAGAAGAACATGCTATCACACTGTTTAGGAATATTGCAATTCTGCATCAATAAAACTGCAGCCTTTTTTTCACCTGGAGAACTAGGCTAGGCCACTGAAAAACACCCATATATTTTTGGAAAGTGTTGTTCTAAACGTGTCAAAGCAGCAGTATTTACTCAGTGTTTGTATACAGCGGAAATTGAAGGTGCAGGATGATATGATCATGCTGCAGTTTTCATTTCCTGCATAAAAATAAACTGCGTACTACAGATTAGAGAGATCAGACAACATTTAATAGATTCCCAATTCAAGAGGTGTAATGATCAAGATAAGCTGATGTGATTCCCTGAAGAATAAGATTGCGAATGATTTAAGGTCAGAATAACGTTATGATAGGTCGCTTGTGGGCCTGTTGTGAGATGATATGTGCTGGCCATGGAGATTTGAGTTACCTGAGCCACCTTTATTGCAACAGTAATAAAAATGAATAAGAGTAGGTTATGTCTCCCATTCACTGATTTAATGTCAAAGCTTGCGGTGGATGTCTCACTGTAAAAGACCCGGTGACCTATATTTTCTAGTTGTTAGTTGTTTACAAAACAGTAATTGAAGGCAGAATTGATTCTTCCATGTTGGTCAGCAAAATGCTAAGGACACAAAGAGGAGATGTTCTCCTCAGGTCAAAGCAAGAGCTGATCTTTTGGGATGTGGTAACACTGGGGCTACCCGTGCAGGTTTCCCAAATACACCTTCTTTTTTCTTCTGGATATTTTGTCCAAGCAGAATTCAGCCACCTCCACAATCTGCCTGTTTTTTTCTGGACTGGTGACCTCCTCCGTAGAGCTACTACCCAGTAATTCAAGCCAGGTGCTGTCCCTAGGCAACGGAAATTGGTGTGATGCTTCCATGAAACACCACAAATATTTACCAGACCCATGTCTGCAGGGTGCATTAAGCCTCGGGGTTTGCAGCCAGGGTTGCACTTCTGGTACATGGAGATACCGTGCCCACAGAGCAGAGGCAAGAGCTCAGGTACTTCCTGGGAACACTGGGAACATTGCTCCTGCAGGCACACTTTGAGAGATGCCGGGTGGGAAGGTGGCAGCCCGAGCCCATCCAGCAGTTTGTGCTGCCCTGTTGGTACTGTGGATGCTGTGTGAGGAAATCGGACTCCAGCTGCAAAAGCATGACAACTCTTTTTTATATTTTGGCTACAAAAATACATCTAATACGCCACAGGTATTAATACTGAAGGAGATTCTGTTCTTAGGACAGTGAAAAATGAAAACAATTAACAAGGTAAGTTTTGTTGCAAGCAGACCCATTTCTACTCATTGTACCAAGGTCTGGGATCAGATGTGCAACATTTTCAGGTGCCTAAAGATGCAGGGGGCTGTTGTTGAAAGCAATAGGAACCAACACCAAGGTGATCTGAAATTCTGATTAGAACAAGCACAGCTACATTGGCACGCTCCTAAAAATTGGAAAGGAAGGGTAAGCCTGGCCTTCACACCACAAACAGTAACACAGTGAGCAGTAGAGGCTGTTCTGGCTCAGACAGGTTTTGGCACAGTGAGCTTTGCCTAAATAGCACTTAGGCCTTCCTTGGAGCTGTTTTAGCTGCAGGAGGGGGAGAAAAGATGTCCTGGCATGGACAAAATACAGAGTTGTACTACCTTTCCATAGCTTTTTAAGCTGCCACCCACACGCTGTGCTTAGCATCACCTCTGAGACAGCGTACAACTCTGTCCTGAAGCCGGGTCTCCCACAGGTCTCCTATGTCTCTTTTGCCTCCTTAATACACTATGAGACAGAGTTTGCTCTATTCATAAAAAATGCTGAGACTTGGATGCTCTCTTTTCCTGATACTTAACACTAAGTAGTTAAACACAGCTGCTAATGTAATGCATTGGTGGTTTGCTGAGCACTGCGAACATCACATACACGGAGCTTTCTAAAAGTTTGCACTTATTTTTCAGAGCTGATAGTTCGTTTCGTGTAAAGATATCCACATACATATCTCTCTGCCCTTTTAGGTTAGCCCTGCCCTCTCGGTTTACATCACAGCAGGGCAAGTAGCAAGTGCTGGGGGGTGGAGGTAAAGCGCCTTAAGAGCTGCAAGCATTGCTTTTAGATTACAACTGGGATTGCAACTTTGCTGTCCACTGCCTCAGATATCTGCCATCACATTTTGCAAGGCTTTAGCAGCTGTTTCACTAATTATCTAGACAATTAATTAATTTCTAAGGCCCTACATGGGACAATCTATCACCTGTGAGGTGCTCAGTGTGCAAAGTGACCTCCGCCTCCCTGGTCCCCTACAAAACCAGCACTTTCAACAGACAGATGCTAAAAAGAGCAGAAATTAAGAGCAAGCTTATTGCAGGCTTGTGGTTGCTAGCACAATGCCAGCCCAGGTGTGGTCAGGGTCTCCCAATGTACAAGCCAAAGACGTGCAGAAAGCTGCTGTCTCTTCTATCTCCAGGTCTCCAGAACCTTCTCGCTGCACAAGCTCGTATGCAATGCAAACAACACTTGCAATGGTTGTTCCCATCTCTGTACACACCTTGTGAAGGCAAAAGACCCTGTAAAAAAATATCTCACCTGCAGTAATAATCACAGGTCTTGCTTCTGCCGTAGGAAAGATGGATTAATTTGAGCAGGCCACAATAAAACTCTAGGATAAACCAGGTAAATGCAATCTCAGTGTATTAGGATTTAAATGCCACCACCAGTAAAATGAGGGAGAGCAGGAGGCAATAAATCTCAGCACTGCGCATCCATTGTGGAGTTAATCAGATCATTTTGCATATATACAATGATGCGTGCGATACAGCTGAGCTGGTGTCAGTATAAGTTTTATCTTTTCACTCCAGTTCCTATGCGCTTTTAAATTCATAGTAGAGATGATGCATAAATAGAAATTTAATTTTCTTTCCATTGAAAAGAAGCATACACCCCAAAGCCTCATATGCCAGCATTGCTGTCACCTCCCACACATTTCACATATTTTAAAGATTCACTATGAATAAAACCACACACTCACTTTCAAAATAAGCCCGCTTCTAATTTATTTTGGAAAAAAAAATTTAAAAATAATGCTCCTTAATGAGGATAGACTGCTTGATTTGGAGATTGGGAACTTGAAAGACCAGCTAGCGAGGGCTGCAGCTGTGGTACCACGGGCTGCTGGGGGAGCCTGCTGTGTGGAGAGAAGCATAAGTCCCTGCAGGACGAGAAGACCTCCAAGGAATGAAGCTGCTCCTCAGCACCTGCTCTTGTCAAGTGGGTTTGAGTCGTGAGGGAGCAGGAGGGACACACATGGCCAGGTGGGGGCTTCCTGCCCACACAGGAGAAGTGGTGTTTGCAGAGGCGAGGATGAGGTGACAGGCGGTTGTGGGGAGAGGAGCAGAGGTTGGGAGAAACGGTGTAGCCATGAAGGGCTTCCTTGCTGCTGCACGGGCAGGCACCACCTCACCTCAGCCTCTCCCCTGAGGTGGACTGGCAAGCTCCTTCCTGGGCATAAGCACTTGGAGAACTAAGACAACACAACCTTCAGAGGAGCATCTGGAATTGCTTGGAGCTGGAGGAGGCTGCAGGCTTCCACGGCAGAGACTGTTGTAGCCAGACAGCTAAATAAAACATGGTCAGAAGCAGCTACACGAGAGAACTGCGAGGCACTGATCATCATCAGACATGCTGTTTTATGCCCCCAGAATATATTTGCAGAGAGAGGCTCATGCAGACCGAACAGGGCTTCAGTAATGAAGCCAAGGGGTAGGATATGGTCCTGGCGTTGCTAGGCAGCGTGGGGGAAAGTCCTGCCAGCCCTGTGCCACCATCCCTGATGCTGAAGGAACGGGGTGAGCAATGAGCTGAGCCCACCCTGCGGCTGACGTGCAGCACACACAGCGTTTGCCAGCAAGCTCCTGTGACGGGCCCCGTGGGCTGTTGGTTGATGTGCAAGGGAAATTAAAGATCATAGAATCACCGAATCATAGAATACCAGGTTGGTGGGGACCAAAGATCATCTGGTCCAACCTTGCCTGATAAAAGCACAGTCTAAACAAGAACGCCCAGTACCCTGTCCAGCTGAATCTTAAGTGTCCAATGATGGGGAATCCACCACTTCCCTGGGAAGATTATTCCAATGCCTGATCATTCTCATTGTGAAAACATGTTTCAGATGTTTCAACCAGTTAAAACTACTTCAAAATATATCAACTGCTCATAACATTTACAAGTTGTCTGTGAAAATCCAAGCTTCTGCTCTAAAAAATACAAGGGACCAGCTTCTGTCCAAACAAGAAGGGGTTCTGCCAGGGCCTTCTCCAGGACAAGCTCCCCAGGCCTTGAAGCCTCTTCTCCAAGCGCAGAAGCTTGTGACGGTCTTGATCTGACAGTGTCCATGGCAAAATGCTTGGCCTCATCACTGAAACCTTCCTGAGTTTTCCTTCACACCTGAAAGCTGCCGGTTTGGGTGCTGAATGACAGCAGCCCAGCTCTGCAAGTGAGACATTGCAGGGACAGACCACTGGAGGAGGACTGAGACAACCTGAACCCCAGGTTGGACTAGGTGACCTCCAACCATCCTCCTCTTGAGCAACATTCTCCTGCAATTCTGTAATTCTCATCACCATCTTACTCTGCTTTCTTTCAATGCCAACACGTTACCAAGAACTGGGGTCAGCACAGTCATAACTGTGTAAGATATCATTATTTCTACAATGTCAGTATGTCCTTCTGGGTTCCTGACTGACTGGTGATGACTGCTCCACCATGAAAAAAAGAGGAAATTTTACTTGGAATTCAACTTTAAATATTGCAGAAGGGCTCATGACATCAGTTTAACAAAAAAAATCCTTGCACTGCCAAATTTAGAGAGAGGGTCCCTTTTAAATGACATTTTCAGACACCCTTGTGTTCACAAAAAATACATCAGGCACGCTGCCAACAAAGTGGCAACTTTTGCAGAATTGTAGAATGCAAAGTCTAACGGGAAGCTTTTAACTTTGATAGCTGGTTCAGAGAGAAATTTTCCATTAAAATTACGACGAACACCTGCAGCCAAGGAGTAAGACAAATGCTTTGTTTCGGGGTATCAGCCACTGGCCTTCTAATGTTTACAATGCCAACCGTTTACAAAACTGTTGTACTAGTCATGTTTCCTTCAATTAAACATTCCCCTAAAAATATGTTGTGTGTAAGATCAATCCATTAGGGTCTTCTGCTCTGGGGATTTTTTTTGGGGGGGGGAGTGGGATGAGAATTTTTGCAGGCCAAGGAGATACGTGCAGAAAGCAACAGTATTGAGAACCGAGTGGGTGCTGTGCTAAGGCAGCAGGGCTCGTTGGGGAGATGGAAGAGCTCCGGCTGGTGTTTGCATTCAGCCAGGGAGATAGTTCAGCAAAAACCTCAAGGCGAAGGGTTTCATTAAACATTAATTTCTGAAGCGCTTCAAAGTTAAGGTTGAGGCATGCTTCTGTATAATATGTAATATTATTAATCATCTAAAAAAGTTGTTTTGGATGCAATTAAGGCATAATCCTGCAACTCTCAGCAGAGTGATTCAACAGAATTCAGAGAAGTCTTGCATCATTTAACACAGACGAGCATACAGCAGGGGAAGGGCTTGCGAGTCTCTCTCCCTTTTAATTTGGCAGATCTGAGGAAAAAAAGGTTGTGTAGGGGTTTAAAGCGTGGCCTTTGATTCATTTGCTTTAGAATTTCAAGTTTATCAAAGTAGCTTTGCTCCTAGAAGACCGCTAGAAGTTGTTTACAGTCATTCGTGGTGTGGTGAAAATTGGACAAACGGTAACCTTCACTTCTGTGATTCTGTGATTCTGAGCTGAAACTACCTGCACGTACCCGTTGGTATTTACAGGTGTACCCACATGTCAGTGCCAACGAATAAACACAGTAAATAGTGCAACATTCCTTCAACTGTAAAGACAAATAATGCTTAAATCTATACTATCTAATCTAACAAACATTCTTAGTTTGTACACCACTCGGGAGTATTCAGGTTAGTTATGGTTTCACACGCAAGCTGAATTCATGAAACATACAGGAAATGCAACCAGCAGGTTTTTTGTTCGTAATCTTTGTGAGGTAGTTTAGAAAGCACTTATAAGTGTGTAAGAATATACTTTCTTCTAAAAAGAATCACCTTCTCTTTGCGTTCTACTTGCTCATCAGCCTTCACTCCATGCAGCATGCCATGCTGTACAGCTGCTCAATGCACATTCGTAACAAGAAGTCCTAAAAATCTCTATCATTTCAACAACTGCTTTGTAGGCCTGTTTCCTGTAACAGCTGTATTACTGACCATGTCCCCAAACTCCCTGCTGCACAGCAGCTACTTCAGAATCTCATCTAGTTCCTTTTCTAGACATCTACTACTGTGCACCACTGGAAAAGGGGAAAAAGAAGAGGAAAGATGTAGAAACTTGAGTGATTTGTTAATAGAGTAGCAGTTACCGTGAGTCAGGGGCTCTCATTTACATTGGGGCAAGTTAAGATGAATTTTCCACCATACAGTCAGCTCTACTATTCTTCATTGCTGAAATTACAAATTAACTGCTGTAAGCCACCTTTGCTGACTCTTAAACACCAGCTGAGGCACGAGAGCCCAGCAGCACCATACACCACCACTGCTCTAGAGCCAGCTCTAGTTTGGAAACTAATGTTAACCTTTACAGGTTGTATCTGTGCATGTAATAACTCAAAGTGCACCTGAGACACCCAAACAGCTTTTCCAGAGCCAGCTTAATGTTGGCGAGCGTGAATTGAGGGGTAAACCCATTTGCTGAACAGCCATACGAGTTCCTCCACATTCACTGCCCACCAAGCTGCACAGTAACAAACTTTTGGTATCACCTAGGGTATACACCAAAGAGTTACCTTCAATAACACAACAGTTTTCTTACCAGGAGCTTCCACATGTACGGAAACGGAGTACCGGCAGCACTGGGTAAGGAAGGGAGGACGAAACACCTGTGGTAACAGATAACACGGAAGAGTCTCTGTCACAAAATAACTGAGCAAAGAATTACAGTTTTTCTGTCAATAGAAAATGGGGTTTTTGAGACTGAAGTGTTTATTTGTAAGCTTAATGAAAACTCATTGCTGTCTGTGCCCCGCACACTCTTCCACTGTTGAGTGAGGTGTCCCAACCGGCCACAACAGCGCTCCACCACCACCGCCACTCTCCTCTGGGTCCACACGTGTGCAGTCACAGCGAGCAGGGAAGCGCCACACACTGGACTCTGGCCACAGCAGACTATTTGTCCTAAACCCCCTGTCTCTATAAAACGCGCCTGCCTCTTTGCTTTTCCATTTCACAGCACTGCCGAGGCTAAAAAGCATCTCTGGAGATGATCTACACCCATCCCACCCACCCAGTCAGGTTTTGAAGGAGACTCCGCAAGCTCTCAGGGCAATCTGCTCCATTGTCTGACCACACTCACAGAAGAAAGGTGGTTTTTTGATGTTTAAATGCATTCTCCTGTATTTCAGTTTGTGCCCATTGCCTCTCAGCCTGCCACTAAGCACCACCAAGAAGAACCTGGCTGTTTTTACTCCCCCTCCATCACGTACTTATACACGTTAAGATCCCTCCCGAGCCTTCTCCAGGCTGAGCAGCCCCATCTCTCTTGGCCTCTCCTCATACAACAGGTTCCTCCGCTCCTTAACAACTATCACGGACTTTTGCTGGACTCACTCTAACGAACTCAAGTCTCTCTTGTACCAAGGAAGCCCAGAACCAGACCCAACACTCCAGATGTCCCACCAGGTCAGAGCAGAAAGGGTCACCTGCCTTCACCCACGAGCAATGCTCTTCTTCACGTATCCTGGGAGACCTCTGGCCTTTGCTGTAGGCCAGCTCACGGCCGGTTATTACTCAGCATGACCTCCAGTGCTTTTCTTCAACTGAGGAGCCCAGAACTGGACACAGTATTCCAGATGGGGCCTCACCAGGGCAGAGTAGAGGGGCAGGATAACCTCTCTTGACCTGCTGATTACACTCTTCTTGATGCACCCCAGGATGCCATTGGCCTTCTCGGCCACAAGGGCACACTGCTGGCTCATGGCCATCCTATTGTTCACCAGGACTCCTAGGTCTTCCTCCTCAAGAAAGGCCTAAATAACATTCTCCTCAAGAAGGCCACCTCCTTTCAGAGGCCATGCCCAGCACCTGGGCATCGCTCCCACCATGGAGGTTCCTTCCACAGCCTCACCTCACCCGGCCCCACGGGAGGCACTGGCAGGAGGCCCAGCCCAGCAACTGACTCAGCAGCAGGGGGAAGAAACAAGATTCTTAGTAGCCAGGAACAAGTCCAGCAAGTTCCCAGGACTATCCAAGAAGTATTTTTTACGGTAAATGCTTTTCTATAAAAGCTTCTGTAAGAGCTTCTAAGAAGTTGGAAGCGGCAGATAAAAAAAATTGTCCCTTTCTTACAATACAGAAAGGATATTTGAAGCTCTCTTCCTTCCCCAGAGCGCCGTAGCAATACGACTAAGGCTCCATCTTACTCATGTACTCAAGTACTCATGTATCACCATAGCCTGTAGAAAGATTATAGTCTTTTATTGATTTCTCGGTTTACAGATTCAGATTTAACTTTTCAATAATAAAGTTCAATAAATTGATTCCCTAATCATAAAAACTTGTTTTACACATTATGTACAGGTACCCAGAGACTCAGCGTGTCACAGCTCTACCACGGACCCTCATGCAGAAGAGCGGGGACATTGGGAGATGGAGTTGTGGATATGCACGGTGCGTTTGGCACAGCTCGCTGAAGATTGCCCACACAGGGACAGTAAAATAATCCCAACTAAGTGATAACGTGGATTAGTTCAACTACATTAATTCCAGGAGGAACAATTAATTCCCAATTAAACTAGCCATCAGAAGAGATTTGATTAAGTTGAATCAAATGCAGCTGAACTAATCATTTTAGTTTCATTAAACATCCCTCTATAGACAAATCCTAGACCTTGAGATCTGTCTCCAATATAAAACAAGACTTTTTAGTTGAGATATGCAGAAGTTTGATGATTGAGGGGAGGTCAGGTATTAGAAGTATTCTTTGGTAGTTTGATACAAATATAAAAAATAGATTACTTTTGAGGACAAAACTAAGTTTTTCCCATTTTCTCTCTTTACTGCCAGCACCAGAACTGCTTCAGCGACACAGTAACACTTACATATGGTAACTTGAACACAACCTTAAATTTTAATGACACAAAATTCATATTACAAACAAACTTCAATACTCAAGATAGCCTGTTGAAGAGTATCTGCTCCCCGTAAAAAAAAAAAAAAAAGTTAAATTTAACATTCAGTGAGAAAATTTTCCTACAGCAATGACAGAACCCAGGAAACACGACTCTCCATCTTCTCTGCAATACAGCAACTGGCAAACACCAGAGACCAGTCTGCAAAAGGCAGCCAACAGCATTCCAGCTCACATACAATACTATTTGATGTCAAAACCATTAATTGATTAATCATCCCCTTCTCTTTTAGGAGTTGAAGCAGACCACAGCATTCTCCTGTAATTGCAATCTCATCTTAGTATGACGAAAAACCACAGCAGAGTTTATGCAATCTGCTTTATAACATTACATCAAGCTACAACAGTTAAAATACACTGTTTCACAAAGAAGCAGACATTCATTTCAATCTGGCAATTCCTTTTTAAAATCAGTTGCCTTCCCTTCTAGTGCCTACCTGAAGGAGATAAAGCCAGACTCATTTTGAAGAGGGGAAATAAAAAAAAATAATAAACAAACACTTCCAGTCTGAAGTGCCCAACAGCTCTACAGCCTGCAGGGCAGAAGGCTGCAATATTCATGTTTGTCTCCAGTAATACAGCTCAAAGGATACTGCTTTGTCCAAATGCTGCTATAAAGACTTTCAATTTCAAATTCCTTCCAAGAATAAGAATGTAACTCGAGCAGGGCATTCCCCAATGAAGACCATTTAGCTAATCTATCTATTTATTTGAGATACTGTAGTGCAGCTTCATCTTCTTTCATGTCTGCTGCAGGCTCCCATTCAAACTTCTAATGCAGTTCAGAACAAACCTAACAAAAAGCTGAAGCAGACGCCCCTGCTGGATGCGCCAGCACAACAAGCCACGGGAGTGAAACTAGTTCATTTTGAGATTTTTTTCAGCAAGTGATGCCAGAGCCTTAGCCAGCTTGTCATCTTAAGTGAGAATTTCATGGGGAAAATAGTTATACAAACAATACATAGTACTGTTTATGCTTATTCCCTATGGAAAAATTACCTGATGCTAAGAGATGTTTCACTGAGGGCTGTAGGAATACTTTGATGTTACCTCTTAAAAAAAAAAAAAAAAAGAGGAGGGATAGTGCTACACAGACTGCCAAATCCACTTACCATGGAAGCTCCCACTCCTTTTTATGCAATCTTGTCAGTATTTCTATGACTTGATACCTACTGCTGGCTTAGTCATCGCAGCCAAGTAGCAGTCTCTATTCTCACAGTATAACAACAGAAATCCCTCTGAAATCACATATTATATAATAAATACATCTGAAGGTAAACCAGGTGATTAGCTCTGAAATGCTTGACCATGAAGAAGTAAAAAAGAAACAAGCTGCCATGAGAGTTCTTCTTTAGATTGAACAGCTTTGATGCCATGGAACTCCTATTTATATTGTCCTGTCGATTTCACAAGACTTAATTCTTGCACGTTCTTTTGGTCACTTGGACATGAAAGTGAGGATAATTCAACTTGGAACAGCTTTGCTTGTAATAACTGTCTTCTTCATAAAGGAAATCTGTGAATTTCCCCCTCCCCATAGATTCTCACGCACTCACACAGACTCTCTAGAAAGGTAAGACACTTTATTGAATTTGTTGATAAATTAAGAAAGGACTATGAACCAGACATATGGGTCACAGGTGCTTGTAAACAGACATCAATTCCTTCCCACAGAAAGCCTGACTCCATGTGCTCAGCCAGAGGTCACTTTCCCCAGCGTTGCTCACAGGCTGCATAGTGATGGAGGGCAGAGAAAAAGTCTTCATAGCTGATGTTCAGGTGGGAAGGCAAAGAACTGAGAAACAAAGTTAGAAGAGTTAAAATAAGCTTTTATAAACACTGCACAATTCATATGGCCAGTCAGGAATATCACTGCTTAAAGGAAGCTATTGCCTGAGTAGCCTTATGAAGATGTTCTCAACACTGTTATTGTCACTCAAATCTATTAGCTAAACTAGCTGTTAATATCTTGTCACCCTCTAAATGAAAGCCCACCCACTAGAGCACACAGGGCACTCCAAATTAGTGATAAAGCTGGAGCAGCACAGGTCTGCCCCGACATTTAAGTTGCCTATAAACACTCTCAGATTTAAGAAATACAGCAACTCTAGTCAGTTCAGTTATTGCCCAAATTGCTACGTAATCCAGAAGCATGATCATCTCACATTATCCTATTTCCCTTACATCCTTAGTTTCCCTGATCGAAACCTGTAAACCACTCAAAATCCACATAAATACCAACAGAACTGAGACTGGACCAGAGACTAGATGGTGACAGAAGTTGTTACTTAAACCTGAAGAGTAAAGCCTGCTGTTGCCTAACTGTTGCTGAAGGAGCAACAGTGGATGTTTGACAGGTTTCACTTAATTTTTAAATACCTTCAAATCCATCTCCAGACACATTTGTTTAGGTAGATCACCTCTTAGGACTATTTCCATAAGGTAAGTCAGATAAGGACTTGTTTAGTTAGATATTATTCCAACCTGTTTCACAGTATTTACAGGCAACTCACACGATCTCTGTCAGTCTGATGTGCCACGGAAGGAATCCTAATGTGCTGTCCACAGGACCAAACTTCAAGACTAAATCAGGATCTGGAAATCCATTTGTACCTGTAAGAACAAGTTATATTAGTTTTTTTTCAAATTCAGCATAAGATTTGTTTTAATTCTAAACCCTAAGGCATCAGCTTTTTCATTAAATGCATTTTTGTAAATGAAGTGAAGCTCCTGAGGACAGGTTAACTATTAAAAACCCAAGACTACAGACTGGTCTTGCACCACCTGAACAGGACCAACTGAGCAAAAGCTTAGGCAGCCACTGCATACCCAGCTGGACTGTTATTTTATGTTAGGTAGTTTTCAAAGACTCGGTAAGGAAGTGACAGGAACAGTTACATTGTTTTGAGTAACAGCAAACCTTAATACTGATGTTCAAATTGACTTGCTCTAGTTTTGTCTTGGCAAACTTGCTTTTAGTAGCATAGAACATGCTGTACCCTGACCCATACATACGACAGTCCTAACTCAACTACATGGAGTTGCAGTCGAGTAAAAGGACTATTACCACAAAAGACTTAAGGAGGTTCCACTGAAGAACAAATCAATTTCACAGACCATCAAGAAAACAAGTTGTAAAAAAATATCCTGTCAGATGAATTGTCCATTTCTCAGTAGGAAGCTAGACAGACAATTTTAAAAAACAACTATTACTATCAAACTGTTGCAGGTTAGATGAGTGAGGAAGAGCAGGGCAATTTTTACTTTTTTTCCTGTCACTAAGTGGACAACACAACCCATCCCAGAGCAGGGCTAGATAACACTGAAGGACTTCACTAGATGCCCATGCTCTTACTACCCATACCTTAAAACCCCAGTAACTGTCACTCCACCAGTGAGAGCATCCTACTGATCTTCCCAGGTTGAAGAAAATCAGTGACCAAGCACCACTGTTTCCCTTCCATACACTTCTGCCGTGCCTGAGCTACTCCAGGCTCAAATTGACAGACAGGCAATAAGCTTAGAATGAACAGCCTCAGTCCAGCTTTCCCTGCTAATTCTAGCAAGTTGATTAGGGCAACATATAAAAACCAGTATAGTACCCCAAGGGGACCCAAGAAGGTAAGCTGTTCTTCATGCACCTACCTAGCACATCTGAAAAGCATTCCAGCAGCCATAGCCCTACTTTGCTATAATGCTGCAATTAGTCATGATTTTGGCATGCTGTTTCTTGTTACCCCTTCCATTGTCCAGTAATTCCACAAGTTAACTGCAAGAGTGCTTACATTGCATAATGCCTACCTTTAGCAGATAAAGTGTAACACTGCCTATTTGCTCTGAACTTCAGGTGTTATTTCTCAATTCTTTTCTCACTTAAAACACAAACCCCAAACCAGTCAAGAGCCTTTTACAAGTTTAAGTTCAGTTGTAGAGGAACTTAACTTTGGGAGTATAACAGAATAGGAAACCATGGTCGTATCAGATTTCGCTCCACCCAGGTTTTGAAACTGAAGCTGGAGATTTCAAAAAGTTCACATCCTCCCTTCCCACTGAATCATCACAATTGTAATCCTTTCACCAGAGGTAAAGAAGCTATTTTCCCAAGTATGTGCATTTCTAAGGAAGGGTGAAGTATTTAGGTATGAGTGCCTTGTGCCACAGTCCAAATCTTATCTCAAAGTTAAAAAAAAAAATTATAAAGCAAAAGCCACTTCCGTGTTCTGAAGCCAGCATGTTAGTATGAAAGAGCTTTGCAGGGAAGCAGTAAATACTTGGAAGTGGGGACTCTGGAGGAAGTGGACAGCTTTACTCATCAGCTGATTCAGTAGCTGAGTACTCCTCAGCTGGCCAGTCCAGCAGCAGGATCTTCAACACTGCAATGCCTTTTCAAACAGGAAAAGACGTTCAGAGAGCCCCGTTAATGCTAATATTTCCTTCTGGTTCCTATCTGAAGGAAAATGAGAACGTACACTGTAGTATTACAGTCAGAACAGCCTACTCAAAACACAGTACTGTGCTTTCTGTTCTGCATCCATTTCTCTACCTAAACATATCAACGCTACAGATACTTTACATGTGGAAGCTCTTTCAGAGCTGCTAGAGTTACAGCCCTCTTCAAGTTTAGCACAGGCAAGACGGGAGCAGACTTGTGGGAGGAGTGGGGGTGGGAGGGAAGGAGCC
>NW_015094507.1:4642926-4655771 GCF_001431845.1 Calidris pugnax
GGGGGGGGGAAGAAAAGAGGTGAACACTCAAGGGACAGGAATCAGGCAACTTCCCTTCTAGGTCACGAGTTCTGAAAGAGGAACAAGGAAGAATTTGTAGTGCTGACAGCACTACCCCTCTCTTCTCCACATGGATTTTATAGGGTAACTTGAACAGCCTTAATTGACAGTCCTGTTCTTTACTGGGAAGGCAGACAGCAAGCAGAGACAATATTATAATGCAGGTGGCACCTACTTTTCTGAAAACAAGCTGGTTACCTGAGGCATTGCTCAGAAGCAAGTACTCTTACACTGGAAAAAACTCAAGCTGTAAGAATTAGAGCATGACTAGATTAAGAACCATAAAAGCCACATGACAAGCTGGAGCTGTACCATTTTAGGACTAGACTTCAGTAATGGCATCCTAAATATGAACAGAAAATTAAAAACCTACATTATTAGATATTTAATTCAAAATGTGAAAAAACAGAAACTTACAGAAGTACCCATGAACACAAATGCTTAAAATATAACTTCTCAAGTATTGCTTTTCAGAACTCACTCTCAACTTGGATCAGTAACTCACAGATGTCTACATTCAATACCTTGCCATTAAGGATGCACAGAAACTAAATTTGCCTACAACTAAAATGAGTAGTTTCATAAGCAGCTACTAAGTAAGTAATGAAATAATAGTTCTTCACCTCCAACTGTTCTAAATAGTTAAACCAAACAAATAAATAAGCAGGACAAGTTAAAGATACTATCCTTAGTTATTAGCAACACAAATCAAGCAGCCTGATTTCAAAGTTTACAGTTTTGACAGATGAGAAGTCTAGGAGGTTCTTCTTTCTGTGCTCAGCTACTGTGCATTGCTTGAACAATACATCTGCTCAGTTAAAGACTGAGCTTTTAGGTTAATGCTTTAAGTTAATGCTTTTAACGTATCCAGACACTTAAACGCACAGACAGAAGATCATGAACCAGTGATTCAAAAGTTCCAGTTAAACATCACTGGCCACGATACATATATGGGTATCAATTATCACCAGTTCTTCATGAAATGAGTGTTTTCAAGAAGCACTTACTCATTTCCTTAAAGCACCTTTGGGGTATAACAGGGTAGATGTTTAAGTTATTTCTTCAGGTGCCTTACTAAATACGTATAATAATTCCATTACAGTGAGATGTTATTACGCAGCACGCTGACAACAGGGACAGAAATCAGTTTGAAATGAAGATTTAAGTGTCTAAATGGCCACAGTAGTCAGTCTGCAGAGAAATTCAGCTGACCACCTATTTGAAAAAAATCACTCTCTGAAGTCCAATTAACAGAAGCCCACAATAACATGTCTGCAGACGTCCAAGCTGAAGTGTGCAATCTGAAACGTGAACATTGCCAAGCTAATTACAGCTGCAATTAACATGCATGGATCACCTAGGAAAGCTGAGCAATTACTACAGCTCTATAGTGCTACTGGGAAGCGGAGACTTGTTCTGAACTACTTCTCCCAGATGTGAGATCAGGGCAGCCCTGCACTTCTCATAGCTATTGTAGCCACGCACCTCAGTGCAGAGTCAGTAATCTGCATTAATTAGTAGCAACGATAACTAAACTAGGGTGGGTTATACAGCAGCAAAAATCAGCCAAGTGCTCCTTCATTTGCACTCAGAGTGGTAGTTAAGCAGCAGAAACAGCTTTAATTGCTGTAACTGGATATGGAAAAGCCTCTCTGGTCATACCCAGGTTTGCAGCATGCTAACTTGCAAGAAGTTAACTTGTAATAGTCTACTTTCAGGGGATCCCAGCAGTACTTTTTTTCAGAAAGCTCATCGCAGAACATCCCACAGAGGTTGTAAACTCTGAAGAGCTGAAACTCTGCAACTTAGCTTAAGGTTTCCTTTTTCTGCTTAAAGAAAAAGCTCAAAAGGGAGTAAACTAGTATGAAATTTTTAGCAGAAGCCTGAAATCAATGATGGTAACTTACCCTGATAGACTAAGCATCAAGATGCATACGTTCTAAGCAATAAATATACTGGCAACCAAATCCGTTACAAACCAAGTACTCTTTCCCCTCCTCCCCACAGACCATGCCATACTTACTACTTAATAAGTTGTCTAACACATTCACATCCAGGTCTGTGTATGTTCTTTGCTGCTGTGCTACCAACTGACAAAAGTTCTGAGCAGCTTTTACTATGTCTGCTTTTCCATCTTCCGGAGACAGCACCTTCAATGTAGATTGGCAATTTAAAACTGAAAGTACAAAAACAGTTTAAAAGCAACAGAAATATAGTTGTTTTGAACACGCTTTAGATATTCACTGGATATGACTGAAAATAGCTTGTAAGTTTACTTCACAGATTATACAACTAGTAACAGATATACCTTATTAATCTCTTACAGAAGTAGGTAAAAATCTCCTGGATTTGCTGTATTATATATATATAAATATATATAATATATATAATAATATATATATAATAATATATATAAAGCGCAAGTTTAAGGTGACTATTTTGAGGAGTCTTGTGAAAAGTGGTTTAGTTAATGTCAGTCTTGAAATGTAGAGTCTTTCAGGGAATTTGCATTGGTTCGTATGCTGTCAGGCAAAGTAGAGAGAAGAAGGTGCCTAGATAGTAATCTGGGGGGTGGTAAGCAATGTAGAAAGACCTGTAGTTCAGGGAAAGGGAAAAAATATCTAATTCCTACCCTAAAAGAGGAAGGTGTTTTAACAGCTACCACAGATGTTCAAGTGACAATGATTAAGCTGGGGCCCTCCCGGAATATGATCACAAGATCTTTCAGCAACACTTCACAATTGATGCAAGAGTTGCAATATTGATCTACAATTGCTACAGAGAAGCTAGGAACCAGATATACTACCAGAATTCACCTATTAATCTGTAATTATGTCTGTGACTTAAGACATCATTTCAGAACAATCTTACTGTCTACACTATTGCAAGTGTTCACACACTACACAACTTGCATCATTGTCAGTTCTGCTAAGGTACCCCAGAGGTAAACTCACCAAAGGAAGCAGAAGGCTTAACCCAGCTTGAAGGGTTATTAGTATTTACCTAGGTTAAATACTAGTGTGTATTATACATTAGACTTATACAGAACTTATGATAGTTAGAAACTTAAAAATAGCATCTCTTAGAAGTGCAGAACATGACTGCAAAGGACATAGAATACAGTCATCATACTCTTAAGAACACCTAAAATCCCTCAGTCTATCCAGAGCCACCACAATGAAATTAATTGTTCCTTGATATTCTTTGATTTGTCATACGTCCTATGTAAAAGAATATTTCTCTAACAGTATTCATAAATGTAAGACGTCATTTTGCTTCTCAGAAAAGGTGAAAAATTGCACTTTAATACTATGAACTGGATAAATATCAGCCTGTTCAGTTGAAAGTAGAAGTACTTGATCTGACTGTTGAGCCTTCTAAGTAAGAATGAAAAATTCTAAAAGGAACAGAAAACATCTCTGCTTTTCATAGTCTCCAGCTTAAAAAGTTCCTGAAACCTAAGCATACCCTTTTGGTCAGGAAGTCTGAGCAGTCTTTCAGTAATTCATTTGGTATGGATGTAAATATCCTGATTTAGGTAAACTCTAGCATACTTAGCCGCAGTTAAGACATTAATAGCCTGTTTACCCCATTTTCTGCTGGTTATTTCAACCTTCACAGGAATAAAGAGGAATACCATTAAACTCGGGTGTTTCCATGTAAATGCTACCACCTTAGGCTAAGTTGCTTATAAGGCAAGTTTATTCTACAACGTTTGACTTCATCCTGGAAATTTGGCACAAAGGATCTCACCATCCTATTAGTTCTTGTTGGGGAAGCAAAACTCAGCCAGCAGCATCGTAAATGCAGCTCAATGTACTACAGCTTGTGAAGTGTGGTCTTAAGTCTTTGAACTATGAAATACTGTTGCCTTAAAATGCGAGGGTTGGTTTTCTTTTTTTATGGGACCTATTTAAATATTATGAGTTGCAGTTAGGAGAGCTGTATCAGCCTATCCCTCTAAGGCAAAGGCCTGCTTTACTAAGTATATGCTTGAGATTTACTACATTTTGCACAGACTCCTAGTGTTTGTGTAAGTCAACATATTTAAATAAATACTTACAGCAGATAGTATTGAATAAGGAACACTAACCTCCAAACATATTCTGTTTTCCCCTTCTACTACATCAAAAGCTGCTATCACATTTTTTTTTTAAATTATATTTTCTTTTTAAACTTATGCCCTTTACCCTCCTGGTGACATTATACATTGCTATGACAACATTGTTCTTGCCCTTCTTCCTCCCCACTTCGAGGTATAACTTTGGAAAGACAGAAGCACACGTGTCATTAACTTGACATCAGTTCCCTTACACTTACTCCAGTGCTTTTTCAACTCTCTCAGCAAAAGAATTCATCTCACTGAAACAGTGGGGAGTTGAGCTACACTGATGCATTAAAGATGTCATAGAACAACATAGAACAACAGCTGGCCTAAAGGCAAGATCAGACTATCCAGTAATGATCGCTATGGGAAGGACAGTGCAACACTTCACTATTAGTTAAGAACAAATAAGTACAATGAAAGTTCAATACTAGCCCAGGAAGGCTGCGTGTTGCTCTGATAATCAATGCTAAATGAAGGGAAAGGTCACTGTACACATGGGATGTGTTTAAGTAAAAGCAAGAGTTATGACATATACAGCTGTTTGAAGTCATACCAACCCACCCCTCACAATTCATCTTACCTTGATCAGCTTTGTCTTGATTTGCAAATTCCACGGTGTACTTGGAACAATCTAGTCCTAGGAGTTCTTGCTGCTGTTTTAAAATTTCATCCATCAATCTTGAATTATTCCTCTTGAAAATACCTTTAAAAAAGGTTGCATGTCAGCCAAGTCCTATAAAGAGTGCTACAAAATAAATCTGACACTAAGCAGGAAGAAAAAAGAATCAGGTAGTCAGTACTGGTTTCAAACTGGAGTTCACAAGTACGATAAGAATCCAAAGCAAATGCTCCTACATGTGACTAATTTCAGTGACCTTGGAAAGACAACTCATGTGCTTTTGTTCCTCTTTCACCCAGCCTGGTTTAAATAGCAAGCTGCAATTGCGTAAGGGATAGTTTAAGACTTACTTCATTGTCCTTAGTATGCTGGCAATAGTTGGAAATAGCAATGCCCTACCAGCAGAGGACCACCAAGTCAGAGTAACACCAAGTTTCTTTAATGCCTGTGTGGCTGTTGATTTGTAGCTGAAGTCTATTAATGCTCACTGCCACACCACTGTGGCTGCAGGCTAACAGAGCCAGTCACCAAAAAGAACCAGAAGACTCGATCTGTGTATCGGGTCACAGTAACTGTCCACTCCTATGCCATGGCCAATGCCATGGATTTCCTAATAAGAAGATTTCACAAGCTGTATATTCCAAGGAGTTAATGCAGTCCCCAAGGCTTTTTTTATACTTACACATTTATGATAGACATTTTGAGTGCAGGAGATTCCAAAAACTTGCTTAACCAAACATACGTTAGTTTCTGTTCTAAAATAAATTCTAGCTCTTAAGACCCAACACAATTATTTCTAACTAAACGCCACAGTAAAAATTGAGTGTTACAGCTTAAATGTTTACAATGCAAAAGCACGGCTAGGCATATTTACTTAGGAAACGATAACACTTTTATCACTTTCTATACAGGGGTTGTAACTAAAAGCCTAAGTTTCATTCAGAAATCCTACGTCAAGCACCTCTGTTGACCAGTCTAAAAATGCCCACATAGTAATCTTACAAGAAACACTGAACTTATCCACAATTTTATGATCAGACTTATGATCCATCACCTCCACCTGATTCTGGGATTAGAAACTGCTACAAACAGTAGTTTCCACTCCAGTAGTGATCAAACAGTGTATAAGCATTGGGTTAAGACCATAAGGCATTAAGAATTAGCTTGCAACATGAAGTGATACAACACATTTATTTAATATGCTAGCCTTTAGGCCTAGTGAATCAGTATGTTTACACAGGCATCATTGGAGGTTTTACCAGGTGGTAAAGCATCCCGTTTTCCTCCCATCCCAGAAACTTCATGCAAAAAAATAATTTACTTCATTACACCTGTGTTAGTGATGCTTATAACTGATTTCACATGTTGACAGACAAGCAAATCTCAGCAAGGCAGCAACCTTGACAGAAAAAGTGTTACAAAACTTTCACCAAGTCCATTCTAAAGTTCAATTGTTACACATTGTGCTCCTGCTTACTAGTGTATACTCATACATACTAGAAATTGAGAATGCTGCTTTGAATAATACTGTTTGACACAACCCTGCTTGGGCAAGTCTGTATTGTGCCAGAGTGAGCACTGATTGTCTTCCTTTCTCTTAGGGTCAGGAGCAGCACAGCTACTGCAATTGCTAATCCCGCACCATCTTCAAGTAAGATCTGCAAGTAAGGCTGCATGTGCCTCACCTCTAAGAGTCACTTGATTTCCATCCACTTTCCAAGATGAGGGGAAAAAAACTACACTCAATGTTCAGAAAAAGAGTTGGCATAATTAGAAAAGCCTCCCAATCTGGGAAACAGCTGCTCTTTTCTTCCCCTTCCCCACCCAACACTAATGATATAAATTCTTTTCTCATGAAAAGTTAAACTGCTATTCCTGTCAAAGACTGGAAGAACAGATTTAAGAATACTGACACCAGCTCTAAAGTAAACGAAGGCATTGAGGATAACGAAAAGACTAAGGTGCCTACTGCTCAGTAAAAAGGGACATCAGAAAAAGGACTTGGTCCAGCTCTGAAGTGAAGGTCCTTAAAATACATAGTGGATACTGAAGGCATTAAATGTGCTCTTGAGATTTACCTCAATACCAGCAGCATTCCTCTTTTACTGTCCTCATTTATCTCACCAGGTTATTCAAACCCAGGTCCTGTGCTGCTCTTGGAATAGCAGTTTAACAAACTGGAAGCTACTGGTAGTTGTACTGTATAGTTGTATGTCCTTCTTGGAAAGACCTCCACACACCTGCAGGAGATCCCAAAGCACATCAGGTGGTCATAAATATCCAAACTAACTGAAACCTTCATTTAAAATAAACAGCATTAAGGAACTTCACTCCTTCAGTGTTTTGCCTCTCACTCAGTGCACAAGAAACTTTTTCCTACGGATACATACAATGGAAAATACAGTCCTGCCAGAGGCAATGTATATGAGCCAACTTCACACCTGACTCTAAAATTAAATTACACAGTTGTGGCTCAGATATACACCACCCTCCCTTATAGAATCTCAAACCCCCATTTGTATACATAGTTCATCTTTTAAAACTTTGAAAGTTAGTTCTGGAAGATGCTGTTGCTAATTTATACATGATAAATATAGTATGCAAAAGTGCACAAGTAGACCAGCTCACTGACACTATTCAAGTGCTCCTAAGCAGTGAGATTTAAGTCTTGATTTAACGTGACCTTCCAATTTTATTCACAGTCTTCCACATAAATGGAAAGCAAATCCATAGTATGATTTTAACATTATAGAAAGTTAATGTTTGACAAGAGATATAACAAATTTAGCAACAAAACAGCTGTTTGCTGTTATGTGGGGAAACTACTGTTTCTAATATGGAACATAAACATGAAATTGTCAGTATTTTATTTCATTAGAAACAATTTTTCTTTCTGAAAAGCAGAAACAGTTTTGTTCAGTCAGAACTCTGGAGTCTTTGCAAGCTGGTACAAATGTCTATATTCCAACAAATGAAGTGTTTTAAGAATTATGCATATTTAAGTACTATAATTCCCAAACAAGAAAGTATAAAACTTCATTTTGGTGTTTTTAACACCAACTTCAGTGGTGTTTGGTTGGTTGTTTTGTTGTTGCCTTTTTGAGAATTTGACATGTGAGCTGTTTCCAGGGATAATTTTTGGTTTTACAATACAAGTTGCAAACCTGCTTTTGATCATTAATTACCATTACAACTAGGGCAAACCAGAAGTGTTTTAGTTTCCCACAGCAGCCCCCCACTACACAGGTCTTTTCCAGGGCACATGCCTTTGGCTCAGTTTTACAATAGTTACAAGCCATGCCCCTTTGTTGTCAACTGTGGTGCTGCAGCATTTTAGGGTCAGAGACTGACAAATGCAGTTTGTAACTAAGAGCTGCAAGTTCCACAGAAGCAAGGCTCATAAGTGACAGGAACT
This sequence comes from Calidris pugnax, assembly GCF_001431845.1. Lineage (NCBI taxonomy): Eukaryota > Metazoa > Chordata > Aves > Charadriiformes > Scolopacidae > Calidris > Calidris pugnax. The sequence continues at coordinate 4,651,129 of NW_015094507.1, forward strand.
GTGAACCGGAGGGGTACAACTGGCACAGAGGAGCACCAGGTGGTATCAACCATTGGTTTGGCTAGAATACCACAGCCACCACCTGCTAACACCTTGGTAGCATCTCAAAGTTCAACATTCTCACTTGCCCTGCTTTTTAAAGCAACAGAATCTGATAAACACAGACTAAGAGTCAGCTCTTCCTTACAAGGGAACAGCTTAACCAAAGTTAAGCCTAGGAAAGAATACATTTCCACAGCATTTCAGTTATTTGGTTTTAAACTCCCTTGCAGTACCAACAACTTGTCCCAAAATATTTCATGAAAACTTCACCGACGAATCTCCCGAGTGGCAAAGTAACTTTAACAGAAGGTTAAACTATGTAACACTGGTCAAAGGCTTCTGCGTCCCAGAAGATACTGTAACTGCTACTATATAATTGCATAATCAGTGTCTCCTGATTGAGAGAAGACTGCATTATTGTCTCAGAGATAGGGTCCTGACCAGCATGACAGGCTTTCTACCAAGTGATAGGACTGGCAACGTACAAGTCCACAGAAAAGAAGTCCTTGATCAAAACCCTAAAATTATAGTCTGTGCATGGTTTAGCATTAAGTTTATTATGGGGTTGGTTTTTTTGCATGTCATTGAAAATCAGGAAAATGAAAAGGGCCCCTAAACACCAGAGGCAGTCAAAGCACGACACCTTACATCTCCAAGCCTGTGGGGGCTCTCAGTTCTGAGCACTGCAACTCACAGCACCATATGTCTTTTACAGTACAAGATGGTTACCTACATCACGGTCCTCTTGCATTCTGCAAAGACCTTTGTACCCCAGTCTTCTGGCATACTGATCTTCCTGGATTCAGAGAAGACAGCCAGGTACCTGATCACCTTCCATAATTATTAACTGATACACTTTCTGTGATTGCCCATGAGAATCAGCACAACTCCAGCCAAGCTGCCCTTACGGTTACTGGTGCAGCTGCTGTAACATACCAGTATGAGCAAGGATGCAGCTACTCAGTTTGACACCAAGAACACAGAAGCAGCCTCCTAATTTTGTTAAAAATATGGAAATTCACTACTATAAACAGATTATCTGGCACTTCTTTAGGGAATGTCATGCTTCCTTCTCTTCCTACAGAAGGGGTTAAGGGCTTAAATTAAAAAAGTGTCTTCTACAGGAAACTGAAGCAGTATTTCTCCCAGAAGACGCAACCATGGAAGACTGCTCTTGTAATCAAAGTTTCCTGTTGCAATGAGAAGAATCTCAGTACTACAAATATGCAATAAAGGAAAAGGAAACAAATTAAAGTTACTTAAAATTACCTCACTCCGCCTAACACAGATTCAAAGCATTTGTCATTGTGTTTCCTTCTTCATCCCAGCTAGCATTCAGTGGGAACAATCTATCTTTGGTAAGTCAATAGCTGGTACAATTGTATGAACGCAGAACCTTACTGAAGCAGCTCAGCTGACCAAAAGTAAGTCCCACCACTCGAGAAAATACAAACAAGTGTGTAGTGTAATTAAGCCTCGCCCTCTGATACCGATAAGAGCAAACTATACCTCACTTTATTCACCTACTTTATCCACCTTCATTATACTAGTGCCACTGCTGAGGGTTCCAGACATCACTAATATTCAGAATCGGATTCAGCAACAACTGCAACGTCCTATCTAATGACAAGTCTATCTGGAAATGCTGTATGCTCAATCCAAACACCATAAGGAGCTTAGCGCCAGAAGAAAGGCGACGTATCTGCTATTACCAGAAGTAAGCATATACTTAAGCCATATGAATGACTATTTGCTCACTCTCTGAAACCAGTTTAAAAGGCTCAGCTGACAAGATGCTGTGGAAAAAGCAGTCGTGGCTGCTATCCCAGAAAACCCATTGTACACCCATGAAGAACATGCGTGTGTAATGGCAGGCTGTTCTCATCAACTCTGAAAGTTTGGCAGAAGCCACTGATTTAAAGTGCTTTAGTTGCTCTGCACTGTCTTGACTTCTTCAGTTATGTTCCAACAAACTGGAACTCAAGCCGGCAATTAAAACAGCACATTCTGGTACCAAAGGACCAACAGAAGAATGAACTACTGAAAAGCATTATGTCTTGATACTAAAGTCATGAGATCACAGCTATATGTTCAGATTTCAAAAGTGTTAACCTCTTAACGTGCAACTTCAGACTGACTGTAACAATACATGGAAACAGCAGCAAATAATCTCCAAGGTATTTTTCTTTCTGAACTGCTAACAAAGACAATTGTTCTGCAAGGTTATTTCAGCTACACCGCTAAAAAGCAGTGTAAGAGAATGTAACCTTGTTATTTCTGGTCATCATATTTACAGTCTTCTAACAGTCAGCCTTTGATCTGACTGGATCTCAACACGTGTGCTCAAGAAGCAGAAGTAGCATCTCCTCAATGAAAGCATCAGATGCTACAACAGCACCGGCTCCTCCCTGCAGACAGGATCTTAGTGACAGTGGCTGGTGACTTCTTCCTCCTCAGTGCTGAATGGGTGCACAGAGAGCAAGCTGAAAACCAAGACCACCAAGAAGCATGACTCTCAGCTGGATCTGTTCCTCAATTCAGTTCTCAAACATATAATTTGTGCAGCACAATGCAGGGATTTAAGAAAAGAACTAAGCATACATACACAGCACATTAGGCAATATTGCAGATAGCTTAGTTGAAGTTTGATGGAAATTAGAGATAATCTACAATAAAAATATCCTTTTCAGGCTATGAGGGAAACTCCTGCTCTTGGTTGGTACTAACGTTTGCTCTGCAGCATTTAACCTGGCTGAATGCTTTCCAAGTTGACAGTAAAAACTATCAACATGTATATGGCTTTTCAGAAGGTACTGACTGTTTTCTGTGTCCTTGAGATGTTATTCAAATATTTTATACCATTCCTTGACTTAAAAATGAGGAAGTGTTCACCCACTGAAACACAACATAATCACGTTCCACAACAGCCTGGCACAGATGGCCAGTTTAAACTGCTAAGTGACTGGTATTAAGTCCAGTTTCTTAATAAGATTTAGAGACTTTAGTGAAAGTCAAGCCAGCTGTGTCTTCTGTCACATATAAAGGACCAGACACGAAACAGAACTATTAATGGCAGTGATTTAAAAAAAAAATAAGATCATGAACGCCTATGGTCAGGGAAAGGGCTGCACACCTTGGTGCTTTTGCACACTTGACAATAGATTCTGCCTACTCACATGGGATGAACTGTTGAGTCTTTCCTGAAAGAGCACTAGAAGACAACTATTACAGACTGCACCTCTAACCTGGCATAAATCTAGAGTTAATCTAGTTTCCATGACCTCTCTAGAGAGCCATCAGAAGTGGCACAAAACAACAGTTAAACGCTGGTCTCCTGTAGTCTCACCATTGACAGCAAAAGCACAGGGATCTTCAACATGAAGCTTTCTCCTCTGGAGAAGGCAGAAACAGAACACAGTCCAGTGTGCTCTGTTAGCCCTTCTGAGTTGACAGCTTGTCTGGGCTCAGTTAAGCATCTCTTAACAGCTAGGTAGAAAGCTTCACCTAAGAATATCTTGAAAGCAGCTGGCTTCACCTCCTCAGCAGGAAAAGATAGGTATAAGGAAGATAGATTTGTTCCATGATTATTCCACAGAATGTTAAATCCAAACTCTGAACTTATCTTTAAACTACTCAGTGATGTGGAAACAACGTACCTGCAAGAGCAAGAGTTCAATAGTCTTACCTCTGAGACATGGTAATGAAATAAAATCACACAGCAGATATGAAAACATATCCAAGTTAACTCTGAGCGAGTGCTCATGAAAACTCAAACACGAAGCAGCGCCAAATGCAGACCACATAATTTAATTTTACAACACAGAGAGCACAAAGGACACACATGCTTAACTTCCTTTCCATCCTGTCTTTTCCCATGAGAAAGGGTACGTGAAAATAGATGGCTACTCTCATTCGCTCACTTCTGGAAGTCCAGAAAGAGCTCACAAACAGAGCTAGTAAGAGCAGGTGCCTAAAGCTCTGCTCTACTAACAGTCCATACCCCCCTATACGGTCATGGCTCTCAGATGCCAGCAGCTCCTGTCAGCCCACTGCTGGGCACAAGGCTCTAGAAAGGCCCCACCATCTGCCCCCTCTGGTGAGCAAGCAGGATCGGGTCACCCCAACCCAGGGGCTGGAGCAGGACGGTACTGGGGGCAGTGCCAGCCCTACCAGGGCCAGGAGCTCTGCACAGGCCAGGCGGCTCTGGGGATGGGAATGGAGGTGCCAACAGTGAGACTGGCACCCGGCTCGGGCAGACCCCGGGAGAGGCAGGAGGTCCCCTGACTCGACGCTGGTGGCGCAGCAGGGCCGGGCCTGCCCTGTGGCGCTCCCTAGGGCGGCCACCGCCCGCTCGGGGACCCGGAACACCCCCGCGGTACGACACACACAGGCCCCCAGCCCCCCCTCGCTCCCCGCCGCTCACCATTATGGTCATAGACGCTGACATAGGAGATGCCCACCGCCATGCACCACACCACCAGGCTGGCCATGTCCGCGTAGCTCGGCTCCTCCTCCGTCACCACCAGCCCCATGTGCACCGGCAGCTTCTGCAGGGCCCGGCCGTCCGAGCGCCACCGCTGCCGGCCCTGCACCGCGCCCCC
>NW_015094507.1:4656549-4676066 GCF_001431845.1 Calidris pugnax
GGGAAGGGCCAGGACAGACCCCGCCGAGCCCCGGGCCTCCCACATCTGCCTCGGGGCCGGCGGCGCAGTCATCACCTCATCTGAACCCCCGCCCTCCGCCCCACCCCTCGCCTTGGGACCCCTGGCGCCTTGGTCCCCTGGCCTTTGAAAGGCCCCAGGGGTGCCTTTGAGAGCCCGCCTGGAGTTCTGTGTCCAACTCTGGAGCTCTCAGCGCAAGAAGGACATGGACCTGTTGGAGCGGGCCCAGAGGAGGGCCACGAAGATGCTCAGCGGGCTGGAGCACCTCTGCTGTGAGGACAGGCTGAGAGAGCTGGGGCTGCTCAGCCTGGAGAAGAGAAGGCTCTGAGGAGACCTTACTGTGGCCTTCCAGTGCCTGAAGGGGCTACGGGAGAGATGGGGAAGGACTCTGTCAGGGAGTGTAGCGATAGGATGAGGGGTGATGGTTTTAAACTGAAAGAGGGGAGATTTAGATACTAGGAAGTTTTTCACTATAAGAGTGGTGAGACACTGAACTGTTTGCCCAGAGAGGTTGTGGATGCCCCATCCCTTCCAACCCAAACCATTCCATCATTTATTGTTAAACGGTACATTCAGCCTCAAAGCAAATACTCTCTGGGCTGTTCTGTGGCACCCCCATTGGGCGATGGGGACGTGCTGAGCGTGGCCCTGCAGTGGCCGGGACAGCGAGGCCTCGGGGCTGTACGTTCCAAATTTGCCATCTCCCACCAAACCCGTGGTTCCCAGGTTTCTGCTGCCCGGGCTTCTAACAGCCCACAGATCTGGGGGTACAAATCCCACTGCAGGCAAAAGGTAGAGCAAGAGCTAAGGAGCCAGCCCTGCGCCGTCTGACAGATGGATGGGCGGAAATGACACAGGGAGATATTTAAAGGACTCTATTAAAAGAATCTGCCAACATGAAGCTGAATGAAAAATTCTGTATCACAAAAATAACTGCTTCCCAGACTTTTAACACAGACCAGTGTTAGCCAGCAAAAATAACACCGGCAAAGCGCAAGGAAGGTTTGTGCCGTTCCATAATTGCCTAAATCTTTAGCTACCAGAAGTTTGGGTGGCTGAGGATATCTTAAAAAGTTAAAATGTAAAAAAAAAAATGAACTTAGGTCTTTCTGTTCTAAGTTGTACAGCTTAACGTGCTGGTGCCTAAGGAGCCCAGGCGTCAATTGCATTTGCATAGGCGACATAACCAAATAGCTGCACTCTGACAAAACAGCCTCTGTGAATGTGAGTGATTACTCAGATACTGAATGCCAACAGAAGATAAAGAATAATAGAAACTGTTTGCTTTGAAAAGTAATTTGCTGGTGTTAGTCCTCCTCAGTTATCAGCTGAGATTTATGAACTGCCAGGAAACCCCTTAGATTACTCTTTGTAAGTCACTGGTTTTAGTGGTCTTAGTAATCCAATTTTGTTTAGTTTTCAAGCACTTTGGGAACTGCTTGATAAAATTTGTACATACATCAGAGTTGATGCATATACCATTACGTCTTTTTTTTTTTGGCATGCAAAAGTCTGGAAGGTTCTGGCCGGTGAAGGGGGGCACCTGCTGTGTGTACTCCCACATGAAGTACTTCTAACCCGCCAGTATACACACAGCACCTTGAGCTATATTGTAGTCAATTCGCTCTTCAGCTAACAAAATAAACTCTTCCTAAAACTTCGTCTCACTTGATCTTATCCTAATATTTGCCAGAGGTAGAAATCCATTTCCTGAGAATCTCCCTTCTTCTGTTTACAAACAAATCAAGTTGACCCCAGTGTTTTCATTCCTCACTATTAATTAACATTGAAACTAGTATTAAATCTCATTAACCAGGACACTGATTCTTCTGTTTGTTGCATTTGCTGTGATGAAGATGAGCCTTTTGTGTTTTGCCTGGAGCTCAGCTAATTTGGGCTAATGTCATTTCAAATAGTGTAAATTAAATAAAAGAGGCAAATACTTCAAGAGAACTGAAATGAATTTCTCAAAAGGAAGAATCTCTGACCAATCCTGAGAGATTGCCCACATCAGTGTGAGTCTCCCTCTCGGACTGCAGAGCTGTGATTTGAACATGCTGAATGCCAGACTCCTAGTGATAGTATCTTGCAGTATTGCAGGATTTTATTTATGGGGTTTTTATGCAACTATAAGAATCTTCTACTATAAAGAGGTCCATACGGAGTTACAGACTGCTTTTCTAAGAGAGAGTAATTGTATTCTTACTTCCCTCAAACTACATAGTACTAGTGGCATATAAAAACAATTATTTTTTTTTACAATTTTCATTTTACAATGGCATCCTTACTATAGCCCTTCTGTCACCAGCTATTACCTCTTATAACACAAATTAAAGAGGAAAAGTTAGTGGCAGACCAGCAGGCTGGTTGTCAGTAAAGACACTGGTGGTAGTGGGCAGCTCTAGACAACTTTAAGGTTCACCACAGATTAACCATGGGGTTAATCTAATTCATAATCATAGTAATCATCATCTGTGTTTGCTCCAACGCTGGAGGCCTCGCTGGGTTTCATTTTCTTTCTATCCTCTTTGCCTCCTTCCATGGAAGACAGATTATCTTCACACTGCTGCAGAATCTTTTTGGAAGACATCCAACTTTCTCCTCGGCTTTCTGCTGGTGCCGCGCACTGCCCTCCCCTGACATCCGTGCCTTTGGCCACCAGCGCTCTTCTGGTTCTGAGAAGGTCACAAGTGCAGTTCCAAGGGTTTCCATCTAAATACAGGTGACGCAGACGAGGCAAATACTCTAAGACTTTGCGATCCAAGGCAGATATCTTGTTATTCCGTAAATTTAAAACCTGAAGCTGTTTCAAGTCCTTCAGCTCTTGTTCTCCAACATCCTCTATGTCATTTCCCTTTAGATCCAATCTAGCCAGAGTGTCCGGAAGCCTGAATAAAAATAAAACAACACAAAGCTGTTACGTTCATCATATCGATTCTCTTTGTGTAAGTGGTATTTGGTGGTGAGTACTTGCCCAGGCACATCTGACATATTAAAATAAAACTAACAAAAAATGCAATCTTCTGCAAAAAAATATGTGGTCCTGAAGCATTCCTGTCTTTTTTTTTTTTTTTGAAGTTATAGGAATACTGTATATGCACACTTGAACTGCTTTCCCAAATTATTGCAGTTCTGACCTGTACTGACTATATTTGTGCAACTGAACTGAACAGCAATCCTACTGTACTGTACCAGGAAAAAAGTTATATGTTCGAGTGTCAAGCTTAAAAATGCATTTTATACTCTTCAGTGCCATAAATATGCCAACAACCAAATTATAGTACCATGAAAGACCAAAAGATTAGAGAAGCACGGCAATGCTGCTCCTTCAAGTACTTCTATATATGATTTGTTTAGAATGGTTTTTTAGTTCATAAAGAACTAGAAGTTTTCTTCCATTTTGTTCTCCTTCTCCCATCAGATTCAAACACTATCACAGAAGTAGTCCATCTGACGATATCCTGCTTAAGAAATCAGCAACAGGGAAAACAGAAGTGCTTTTTGATGGTCTTTTTAAGTAGTTCTTTAGAGAATCAAAACTGCTTACATTTAAAAGAAAAAAAAAACAAATTGATAAATCTCTGGATACGATACTAGACTGGTCAGTCTCATTCTTATTTTCATATATCTTACAAATTTGTATGATGAGACTGTTTTATTTCAAAAGTGTTGTTCATTTATGATTTTCTAATTTCCTCTTTTCAGTGACAAGTGCTTAACAGAAAAGCCAGTTAATTGGCATACAGTATTTTAATAAAGTTAATTTGAAAGTACCTTAAAAATCATTTTACTGTAGAGGTATGCAAAGTGATGAAATTAAAAGTCCTGGTTAGAAATTTAAGGAAACTTATTCACTAAAACTCTCAGGGAAATTATAAATAATACTACCAAGAGCTACTTAGAAGAGCAGTATAGCACAACTGATAAAGGTTGATGTGATAGTTTATCTCAATGTAATGATACGAGACACCTTTGAAAATTACTAAGAGTGTTGTGACCCTCACCGGTTGCTCTTTGTGAGGTTGAGATCGAGCTCTTAGGCTGAAAGGTAGTTACTGCATTTGTGTAAATCTCACAACTTCAGTGGTGCTATTTCAAGAGCGGGGCATTTCTGAATTGTGCTGTATTTCCTGGGCGAGATGAGAATTTCACATGTTGATATGGTGAGTCACTCCCCAAAATTTGATCTTACCAAATGCTTGTGACTGCAATAAATCTGTTGTGAAATCTAAGCATGGGGGATGATTATAGTTGCCCAATATATCGTCAGAGGGGTACTGTGGAGTAAAACCCTAGTGCTGCTGGTTTCAAAGGCAGCAGGCTATCACCCGAGATACTTATCCAGACTGACTGCATTCTGGATAAAGGACCAGCAAGTCCTAAAAATCCTGTGAAGAGTCTTATTGTACTAATGTTAGACTGTATTGTTTGACTTCGGGCTGCGTTGATCTTGAGAAAATAATCATAGAATCATAGAATTGTCTAGGTTGGAAGGGACCTTTGAGATCATCAAGTCCAACCATCGACCTCCAGGGAGAAGCATCAAGTCCAACCAACTCTCTCCAGGGAGAAGCATCAGACTCTGCCCAGCATTCTCACCACTCCCTGCAAAATTTTATGGAGTATAGGCTCTTCTCTATGACTCTTGAAAATACTTGGACTTGTGGATTATTTGCTTCTCAGAAAAAAACATAAGAAGCCTTCTTTCCCCTCATTCTTGCTGAACAACTACTAAGACCCATTAATTGTTGCACATTAACTATATTGTTTAATCTTTGACACTGGTTACTGAGGTCTCAGATAACTGTCAGAAGTAATACTTTTATTTCTGTATATCCAGGCATACCTGGTGATCATCAGACGATTAAACTAAGTACATAAATTTTACATCTTGTCAGTTCCTCCCCTCTTTTATGTTTACAGCTTCCCCTTGAAAACTGTATTCATTTTTGAGTTGAAAATAAAAGTCCCCAATATCTCCTTAAAAGCTGTACTGTTTAAAGGCTAATAGAGAACTCCTTCCTGTTAATTCTCTTGACTATGAAGGTTGTAAAATAAGATGGATTAGACAATACTAAAGTAACTAGAAAGCATTAAACATTCCTGTCAAGCTAGACTGAAAGCAAATATTTATACACCACTAAATCACTTTCTGATTATAAAGCTGCTGCCAAATAGATTCAAATGCTAAAGGACTTGATGCTAAATGAATTGAAATTTTACTGCATTATTTCTTTGTGCTAGTTAAACCTGTCCACAAGCCATAAAAATAAAATTTAATGGCGCAGTTGTGTTAAAGAAGTTGATGTCAATCGAATTACTTCACTATTTTTATGCCATTTTATTGCACAGCTTTTTGAAATAATAAAATTGCTGTTTTATATCAGACCAGCCTCCATTTGGCTTAACACACCATTGCTGATAATGGCCAGGACCAACACTCGAATGAATGCGCGAGAACCTGTAAGCAGGGCATTAATGAACACAGTGTGCCCAAGGGATGCTCCTTCTGTGCTCCTTTGACTGGAATTTTGCTTATAGCCTGAAGCTGGAGAGCTTATATGCATTCCAAATTATTTGTAATGTGTGAATTTAATGAAGTTGGGAATGCTAATATTCACTGAAAAAAATCTCATTCTTTTCGATCATACTTAGCTCCTGAAATCTTAATAACAATTATAAACCCCATGTAGGTCGGTAGCAACATCAGCTTTAAAATTGCTGTCTTTCATTTTTATTGAATGCTCTATTAATTTTGTGTTATGGGGGAAGATAAATCCAAGCAGCGGTGTAACTTCTCTGCAATCATTCTGTTATATTCTCCTAGCAGGTTCCTCTTGTGCGTGTGCTAATTAAACAAAGTAGTCTCACTGGCAGGGAGAGATGTGAAATGAGTAGATTCACTAGGGGCCACAGATGTAATGAAAACAGCTCTACTTCTATGCTGAGACTACTAACAAGAGTGCTAATTAGTGCCAGTTATGGCAATGGGTTTATGGTATGGATGGACTTCTACCATGACTGGGTCTGAATACAATTTTTTTTGCCATTTTGGCCCTCATTCTTATCATGCAAGGAAGGTGAGATGACACCTGGGAACCACCTGCCCTCAGATCCACTTGCCTCAGCGGAATAGAAATGAGGAGATTCTGCTCCAGGGCCAGATTGGAAAGCTGTGCACACTGCTGGAGAGCTCCTGCCTCAAACGTGCTGACAGCGTTGTTGTCAAGAAACAAGTGCTTGAGGTCTTGCAGTCCTTGGAAGTCCTGCGCTGTCACCCTTTGAATGTGGTTATTGCTGCAGTCCAGTTTCTGCAGTCTGCTGGGCAGCCTGGGTGGCAGAGCGTGGAGCTGGTTCTTGGAGAGTTCCAGTGTTGTTAAGTTAGGAAGAAGCTGGGCACCATCTACTGATGACAGCTGATTTTCTGACAGGAAGAACTCAGACAGGTTTTCTAGGTGTTTCATGTCTCGAAGTCTTATTGTTTTAAGTTGGTTTTTCTCTAATTTTAGTGACAGCAGGGATTTAGGTAGGTCAAGAGGCACGTTTGTCAGAAAGTTGCCACTTAAACTGAGAAACTGTAGATTTTGGAAGGATGCGAAGAAGTTGGCTGGGAATGAGTTTAGTTTATTATCAGCCATGCTCAGATACTTCAGCCTGGGAAGCTTCGGTGCTGCAGACAGAGATTCCATGTTGTTGCCATCCAGAATCAGACTTTGTAAATTGCAAAGGGAAGAAAATGCACTTGGAGGCAGAGTCGCAATCAAATTATTCCGAATATCAAGCACCCTCAGTTTCATCAAACCTTCAAAATCAGTTGCATGCAGAGTGTTGATGGAGTTATCGGCGAGTTTTAAAATTTCAAGGCCAGAAGGGAGGAAGGTGGGTATTTGCTTTAGCTGATTTTTGTAGAGTTCCAGGGACTTCAAGGTGCTCAGAGCTTTGAAAGTGTTGTTTTCTATTGCTTCTGTGCCACTGCATGACAGGACCAGCTCTTCAAGGGCTGACATTCTCCTGAAGTCAGTAATCTTAAAGAGAAAAAAATAATTCATGGGATAGTACACTGTCTATTTATGGATCTCCTCACTGGTTACTTCTTCTGGCTGCTCTAACAATTGCTAATACATATTGAGAAACTACATATTTAGAATGAGAAACTAAGAAAAATGGTAATGATAGACGTGTTACTTTACGTATCTGAAGGCTGCCAGCATTTACTTACATTCCTAGAATTAATTAATATCACCAGTGGCAGAAATCTTTGCAGAGGGTAGATGGTTGTTAATGTTCATTGCGCTCAAGGGAGCTTGCTGGAGCAGTTTTGAGTTCATCACACAGCCATTTCCATGTATCAGCAGGATCGTCAGTGCAGCGTGTATTTCCCAGAGGAAGCACACATGGATATCATCACCTCTCCCTATTATACAGTTTTGGCAGGAAACTAAAATCCGATGCTTATATTTCTTCCCTCTCCCCACTATCTCTCCTTTTCTTTAAAGCAAAAACCTCACATATCAAGATGGCCAAACCGAAAGTCTCAGATGAGCTTGGTCTGAAAATCACCTCTGTGGAACAGATTGCTTTTACAGGAACTTAGTTTTTGTTACTGGGTAATAAACAGATGCTTTGCAGTGGTAAATGGAACTTAGGTGTTGACTGTGACTATAATACACAGAGACGTGCTAATTGTTTCATTATTTTTCTGCTCTATTGGAACCTGCTTGTTTACAGACCTCACCATCTTGTGTCTTAAGAAGCAAACAAAGGAATCTGGCAGTTTCCTCCGAGCTGAGATATGAGGTAGCAGGCAATGAGGGTGAACCCAGGAGTTCTCTGAGCACACCAAGTTGCTTAAACAGTAGTTTTCTGAAATTATCAGAGATGCTGCCCATTGATATAGGCGCTCAATTTTTAAAAATTCGTTTATCTGGGAATCACAAAATGCTCAGAGCAAGATGAGATGTTCTGCATGGGAGAGATGGGAAAGTGTTTCCTCATCCATTTACCCTTCCCGTGTCCAATAAACATCTCACTACAGGTCTCTCGAGTGGGATCAGTAAGGGACGTTAAACTAACACTATAGTCTTCATGCTTTTTCCCCCAGAGCTTAGTAGCTACCAGCACATTTCACTCTCACTGAGAGAAGCTATAGAGCGTGTTCTACAGCATAACCCCTCATGCCAGTCAGGAATAGACGCAGAAGACAATATAAATCCTTTTGCAGCGCAGGTACTGGGCAGTAGTTTTGTTCTGTGATCCTGATTGAATGCGTTTGGTGATCATATTTGTGTATGTGAAATCAGCTTATAAGGGTGACTGTTAAAAGACTCCTTCCAGCTTCTCTTAGCCAACTCTTGAATGTTTTTAGTTGTATCTCCTTATCTTAGCTACAAACTCTGCATAACTTCTCTTAAAATTAGAGCCCACGCAGCTGTGGAAGAGGAGTCAGGTTTCATTTTGCTTTGGTATCCTTAGTTGTCACTACCTTCTGATTACATTTGTTCTGTCTTGTAAAGTCATTTCCAAGCACTGCAAGATACGATGCAGTCAGTGAGAAAGTATAGATATGGAACCTCTGTTGATGCAGATTTCTCCATCAATTACATTTAAGTTCAAAGAGAGAATGTATCTCCATAAAAAATGTATCTACTCAACAGTAAATAATAAAGTTGACCATTTTCTATTTTTCTATAAATGCAGGTTTGTAACATATATATATATTGCTACATCACAATGGCAGAATAGCATGTCCAGTTTTGACCATAATTAGGAGACTAATCTTGCAAAGCTTTACCATGAGAAGTCCCATAGGAATGAACTGTATTGCTCAAGAGCAGAAAAGCATAGTCCTATGTAAGTGATAAAACAGTCATAAGAAAAGTGAAACAAATGTGAACCTTCTTAAGTTCAACACATTTTCTCCTATAAGTTCAAAAGCAGTATTTCCTGCTTTTCTTCAGTTGATTGCTGTGTGTCTCTAAGAGGCTTAATTTTCATCTCATTAAGCGACAGAGAGCTACGTGAAGGTCAATGTACAGACATTCATTCTGTAATGATGTTTGGCTTCTTAACGTGGATTATTATAATTTCTATTTTCCACCTATTTGGGATGCTTTGCTAGGCTTTGTGACCATGCTGTTTTGAGACTTAACCATTTATCCATGCTGCTACAAACCACCCAGTCTTTCTAATATGAATCAAGACATATTTGAAAGCCTATCAGCTTTCTTTTTGCTATGAAGTGTTTTGTCCTCTAACTGGACTGTCTGTTAAGTGATACTAATATAGCTTTACATTTAAAAAAGAAGATCTCCTGAAAATGGATCTAAGATGCTGTTATTTTAATAGAAACATTTAAATAATGTTGTCATTTTTTAATGACTTTTCTTTTTCTTTTAGAATTGTTGTGAACTGGGTTTTGTTATAAGCAGTTTCTTAAACCAGCTCTCTACTGTGGGGCCAAAATAAAGTTTTTCTTTTTAGCAGATAAAAACCCATGTATTAATATAGTTAGAAATAAACTAACTCTTAAAGTGAGAGCAAACAGGTTAAAGTTTGTCTTTACATCAAGGAGGAGGCAGAAATTATTGGAAAAAAAATGTTGAAATTAATCTAGTTTTGTTATTCTGAAGTCTGTTTATAACAAACCCCAGCTTGTAAACATACCAAAAGCAAAAATGCCAGCCAGTGTTTTCAATGATGACTAACCCTGTCAGAACAAATACAAAGTTGATCTGGGTAAAAAAGATCTGCTTTTTTTTTTTTCTTAAAAACATACTGTATTTAGCATACAAACATATCTTCTTTTCTTTTTCATTTCTTTACAATTTTAATAATAATCAATGCAAAGTAATGTCAAAAAGTAATTGGTGCTTAGTTTGAAACAATATTTGTTTATTCTTTTGAGGCAGCTAATTGCTGTGTGCAATGTGAATGCTTACATATAAAAGTCTCTTGGGGGTCAGCTGTGGGAAGTCTAGGCTTCCATTCAACTTCTTTTTGAAAACACGTTATTTTCTCTAAGATTAGGTAAATGAGTTAATTTAAAAACCAAAAATAACCCAAACCCTATAGATTTCTTTTAGCACTTTCAGACATTTCCTTTACAAGCAGAAATCAAAACCTTTTTCTACAAGCACTATGATATATGCCAGCGAATTGCTCAATTGTGTAAAATTAGGCATATATATTTATGATGTCAAGATCTCAGAAGCATAATTTGTTACATGGAAAGAAAAGTGAAAAATATATTCAGAGAGCCAGTTTAATCTTAAGGAAAGAATGTACATAACCACAGGCAGAATGCATGAAAAGACTTATTTCCTTTCAGTAGTAGAATAAGGCATACTGATTGCTCAGTTCAATTAATGCATAAAATGAAAAACTCTCTCCTTAGATCATTTCACACACCATTTGTTCTGAACAGTCATAAAACATTTATACCACTACTCCGTTCACTTATATCCAACGTTCACATGCTTTATAACACCTGTCTTTTGCTGCAGTCAGAACCTAAGGCCGCTTTACTAGGAACTGGGGAGTAGCTGCCAGGTAGGAGCAACCAGCCTAAGAAAGGAAAAATGGCTCATCTTCCTTATCTTGGAAAGAAAACAATCATTCACTTTTTGCACAGAAAATGTACTTCCTAATAAAGAATTCATTTGACAGATCTTTTGTTTAACTAGAGCAGATCAGAATAGCTAAATCACACCAATAAACTTTGACTCTTGTAGGTATGGGAGCTAAACCAAGAAAACCAGAGATATTAGTAGCAGCTAAAAGAGAAGTAAACTCTTTCTCAGAGCTAAATTGTAAAATTACTATTTCTTAGTGGGCAACGGGTACCCCAGAGGCTGCTTTAAGTTGCCTTCTAGCCTATTTCATTCAATCATGAAAGCAAAATCAAAGATGCATTTCAGAGCAGTTATATTCTTTGTAAGAAAACAAGCATACTTAAGAGAAAATGTATGTCTTTTGAATTGAACATCTATTGTTATTTGTAATAAATTGATACACAGCAAGCATGTATAATACAAGCAGTTGTATTTCCCTTGTGTCTATCTATAGAAGTTGAACTTAATAAATAAATATATTTCATGGTAAGAAACAAGCACCATTCCAGAGTGCAGTGCAAAATGTCCAGTGATGCCTCAAGAAACCCAGAATAAGCTTTTAAATTATACAAATAGCTGGAAAGCTTCAGTTAGAAGCTGCTAGTATTTATATGGGTTATTAGATAGGCCTAGCATTGCTTTTAGAAACATCTCATGCTCTGCCTTAGACTCTCACTGACTTCCTCCCTCTGCCATCACTAACAGCAGTTGTATGAGACACTTGCAATTCCCCCAGGGAAAAGAACATCAATTTCATTCATTAGGGAACCTATCCTAGCTACAGCAAACCTTTCCATTTACTGTGAAAAAGGATTATGTAATATCAAAAGTGGAAAAAGCTTTTAACAAGTTAAAAAAAAAATTACTCTGGAATTCAACTGTTATTTGACCATATAAAAAACAAGTCAACAATTGGCTCATAGATGTAAATTACTATTTTTTGAGTTGCATATAAAATGTCATTGTGGCAGCATGAAGTAATGCTTGGAGACTACAGGATAATGAAAACACTATAAGAATATATTTACATATACTTAAAAAGTAAGTAAAAATAAAACCAGATCTGGCAGCATTTCATCAGTTTTTAGAATGTGGAATAAGATTCTCCCTTCACTTGAAAGCCACCACCATCTGGGAAGCCCAGCTTTCAGTTACAGAGCACTACAGAAAGTATTTTTATTGGATTTTTTCCTACCTGCAGTTGTTTGATTTTGCTGTGACTGATGTAGAGTCTCCTGGTGGTAAAAGGAATCTCTCTGGGGATCTCCGTAGCTCTGTAGCATTGCACTGACTGGGCAGGGTCACAGCTGCATCTTCTTGGGCAAGTGGTACTTAGACCATTGTAAAGAGAAAAGAAGATGAATAAAAGGTAAGATAAATACATCTTCCAAAACAGGAGCTCTGAAATTGTCTCAGCAACACACAGCTTGAATTAAGCACCAAAGTCCTTTTATACCATGAAATCTGATAAAAGGATATTATGACTGTGTATTTTATCCCAGTGAAAAAACAGCAAAAACAATACCATAATTTGCCTGGGTTAAAATGTTGGCAGGCATTACAAAGAGTGAGAAACTTAAACAGTGATAAGGTGCCTTTACATTTGTAGGTATGTGAAATTAGTGTTATTTATTACCTGACATCTAATCTGCAAACATCCATATTATCTCCAGTTTCCTAGTTTTGTTAAATGTGACACCACAGAATTAGTGGAGAAAAGATAAAGAGCTGTTTTATAGTGGGGCTGTAAAACCTTTGTATCTTCTGTGACCCAGTATTAGAAACAGTAAAGACACAACTACAGCCAACATTAGAGCTTTTTCACTCTTCCTCTTGTGTTATTCAGACACCCCAAAACACCCCTCAAAATTCAGGCAGCTATGATTTAAAGCCAAAACATTCTATTCATCTTCTGAATATCTGTTGTACAGCTGAGTGCTGCTAGTTGGTACACATTTTTTAAAGACTGGACAAAAATCTAAGTTTGTTCAATTTCCATAAATCGAAGTTTAATTATTCTTGTATTTGAGAATAACAAATTTGAAATGCTTGAAAGCATTTAGTATAAATCAAGTGGTAGATGATCAATAAGACCTATTTACCCAGTGACAGATGGAGAACACTAAGGTTCCCCTCTGAATTTTCTCTACTTAGTAGTGCTTCCCTCACATATCTACTACCTGTGCCAGCTAGAGATGTGAAGTATTGAAAGCTTGGCTTGCGATTATTTTAGGAACTTTCTATGCATTGCTTTTTCCCTTTGAACTCAGCAGTTTACAATGTGTAAAGCAGTGTACTTCAGAAAACCATTGTTTCTTATCATACTCATCTGTTTTGCACTGTTACCTGCTTCCTTCCATCCTCTCCCTCAATCTTCAGTAGTAGCTATTGTATACTATTCCTTGCATGCAGTTATTTTTCCAAGCAGAAGATGATATCAAGTTAATTTGACAAATTAACTGAACTGAGAACAGTCCTCGATGGGAATACCTATTGGATGCAGCTGGGTTTACACCAGACAATAGCCATATTTCCTCTTGGAGATCCTTCTGTCTCCTTAATCCCCTGCACTGTGAGCACAGAACTGCGAACCAGCATCTGCTAAACCAAACAGCAAGAGAAGAAACCTCCTCCTAAAGCAGCCTGTCAAACTGGCACCTTTAACAAGCTGTGCAGAAAAGTCCTGCCCGACTTATGCCATAGTGATCAATTGAGCAAAATGAGAGGGTGAGCAGGATTAGCAATAGCACTTTAAAAATATTTTAACATATCAAGATCTAGGGTTTGGTACCTGGTTTGTGGTTAAGGCAGCCCATAAAATCTGAAGATGGATCCCTTGTAATGTCATGAGGTCACAGACCGCAGAAGGTCACGAAAGACATGGAGAAGCTGAGCTCTTACAGTCGGGGCGTCCCTTGTCTACAGAATGGAGAAGCTGCAGGAAAAGACCAGCTCAGGGCCTGCAGAGGGCACGGGCAGGAGCTTGGTCCCTGAGGGATGTCACAAACACATGCAGTTTGGCAAGTAGGAGCTGCTAAGTGATGGCGTATGCTTGAAGAATCCTTGGCATATTTAGCTGCCATATGTTATCAAGTGCCCACCACTGAATATGTGTGAATTTATAATAATTATAAACTTGGTTTTTTAACTTGGATTTGGACCAGCGTTTCACAGGGACAACAAATGGCATTTGTCTGCTGCAAAGGTTACTTCCAATCAAGCACTTCTCTCCAGAGTGGATTGGGCTTCTAAGGGAAACAATCATAACATTGTTTTTAAAAACATTATGCTTCCCTTAATCATCTGTTGAAATAATCTGAACTGCTTTACAGCAATGTTTCTTAAACAAAGACCCTCAGAGGGTTACACTGAATGAAGAACATCAACCTAGATGCATCCTAGGCAAATTAATGACACCTAATTAATGTAAAGATTATAAATTTATCAAAAGTGATTTCGTGTTTTATTCCAAGAAGATAAAACTGCAAGTAGAGTTTCACAAAAACAATCATAGACCTATCTGAAAATAATGTCTCAATCTACTTTCTAAGCCAAAAATTTTGTGGAAATATTTTTCATCTGTTTTCATAGTATGTGGAGAATGTGCTTTCTAACTCCAGGCAAGGTCATCTTCATACACTGGAAACAGCTGCTGGATGACTTAAAGCGGATTTTTCCTCCACACGATAAGGTAGCTTTCCTTTTCTTCCTCAATGCTGGCTACATAAAGGAGATGAAAGTGATAACCACTTAGGAATTTCTTACATTTCACCTCTGTGTGGCACATTTGCATTCCAGAGGAACTAGCACAGTGAAAAGGAATGTGTGTTGAAAAGGAATGAAACTTTGTTAAATAAAAATTCATGTATTGAGGAGTTTCAGTCATTGACAGTTTTATAATAGTCCTGAGGGATGCCAAGCAAGATTGCATGCATCTGGAGCAGGTACCCCACAAACAACAAATAAACAGCAGCCACATGGAGGAGGTCAGCTGAAATAATTTAGTACCCATATGCCACTAATGCTGCTGTAATTGGCCTTTAAAGTACTGTTGCTAATGGCATCCACTTGATGGAGAACTGCTCTTCATTAATAACTGAGCCACAGAGAACAGTGGCCATGAAACCATAGATTATGGTATGGTATAATGACAGTTTTCTAGTAATGATATTCCCAGTTAGTCCCAAAAGGAATGAAGAGGGGGAAATAAAGAGGGCAGGTATGATGGCTTAATCCATTCTCAAGCTAGAATTTTAACACACAGGGTTGGTTTTTTTTGTATATGAACATTTACGTAAGATTTGTAATTAACCTACGTGAGGCCGTGCCTCATGCAGTACCACCTAAAAGTAAAGTGACAGGGATGGATCCTCCAATCAATACTGGGACCACGACAATTCTGTTTCTAGGGTTTTGTACACACAAAAGCAGTTCAGGTCAGTAGTTAACAACCGTGACCTGTAAGGGCTTTCCATAGTCCTGTATGAAGTGAGCTAGTTCTGGCCCTTCCATTTCCTCTGGATGTCTTTAGTCTTTAGCCTTTAGGAGCAGCCTGCTAGTGACTGCACATCCAAAGGAATCAGAATGGAGCTTAAACTGTAAAAAAAGGTCTATTGTTCAAACTGCGAGAACTCTGAAACAGCAGTTTTCTAAATTATACCCTCTGTGTGCACAAAAAGAGGGTTTCATTCTTCCACATTTTTCTTTTATTCATTTAAAAAAATAAAACCAAAATTCAGAATGAGAAGAGTTAAGCATTAAATGTATAGATAGAAATAAGCATGGGAATAAGACCCCGTGTTACACCCAATTACAGCCAGTAAGCAGCGTACAACAGAAATGCTGGTCCTAAGAAGTGACTTGTGGAAGTTACATTGTGCAAAAAGTGACCAATAAGAAGTTAATGTTCCCTCAAAATAGTAGCAAGTTAATTGTTGCACCCATGGACTTGGTGCATGGACAGTAAAAGGCAACCAACTATGAGCTCTCTAGGCCTACAAGGCAAGACTCACCTAATATGTAAAAAACTAAAAAGTCTGGGGTTTGTTAGCAGAAATTTTCTGTAATGACAACCGAAAATGTATGTCCCTTTAAGTATCAGTGTGGATGGGTAAGTTCCTCCTTTCTATGTACTTTAGAAAAATACTTCTTTTTTTAGAACATGAAAGCCTTGCTTTTTCATCTCAATTTTCTACCAGACTATGATACTAGGAGATATGTTTTCTCTCCTTTTCCCCTTTGGTGTCCCCACTTGTGACTGTACAACCACCCGTGCAATCAAACCACTCCAGATGCTTCAGCACTAACCACACAGAAGATGGCCTTGACATGTGGGTGCGCTGCAGCCTGGCACGCACAGCTGGGCAGCTGCAATTACAGAGGGTTCCGGGTGAACTAACCTCATGTGCAAACACACATGTTTATATTGTAAATTCTTTGTGCAGAGGCTAGGTCTAACCAAAGGTTTGTAGAATATCTCACACAACACTTTCTCAGTCTTGGCATGGACACTAGATAACAAATACACAGCAGCAGTGATGTCGCTCAAAGTATTTTTATTTCTTTTCCCTTTTGATTTGGATATTACTTTGCTTCGTGTGAAAATGTGTCCTCCTCATGCTTAAGGTCATTTACTATTTGAGCACAAACTAAGTTTTCAGGTAATTTATCAGGTACTCCAGTAATCAGTTAAAGTATGTAGGTTTAAATTTATGAAGTACTGTTTGTACTCAAATGTACTTAATAGCAGTGTAACACAGACACCTCACATTCTCTATACTCTTACCTTGTCTAGAATAATTTAAATTATGTGCATAAATTATACCTGAATGAATTAGCTGGTGATTAGCTTCAGCTTCGCCACATGATTGATAAGGTCAAATGAGCAGATCAGGAAACTTTAAGTGAAGTCCTTTTGACATTAAAAGTATTCAACAAATTTAAAGTCTTCTTGACGTCTAACTTGCTGCAACTGTTTGATTGTCAAAAATATCTCTTGGGTGTAGAAAGGATTCTTACTGCTAGCCCAGTTGACTGAAACTACTGCTGTTCTTTAAATGTTCTTCAATTATTTTGTTGATGTTATCAGGGGAGAGTATACTGCAGCTTGCTTTAAATCGATATAATCTAATTGAAGGCCAGAACTACTAACCTTTCTCAGGTTGGATTCCATAATCACTGCACAGCTTGCTTACAGGACAGAGTTCAGGCTGTCTGGGGGCTCTTGGCACACATTTCAAGGGTAACTGGAGCTGATCGGAGTTTTCCACGGGTCCTACAAGTATAGTTTTGAGATAATTAAATTGCTTATGTGTTTACCCTTATATCAATGATATCTGCTTTTCATTTCAATATCCATTTTACACTGTATTTCTGGTGAGGAATATAAATAGTACATAAAGATAACTACATTTACTAAGATTTGGTGCCACAACCACAGATTTTCTTAGTAATATACAGCATTCCTTGTCATTTGCCCATAGTCCAGCAAATATTAGACTAATATTATGCTGCAAGTAGGCTTCTAAAAGGATTGTATTTGATAAGCTAATCTTTGAATCGAATAAGCAGAGACAAAACCTTGTTTGACTTGTCAAATGTAAGGACACGCAAAATAAAGGTAGCTCTGATAAGGGATGAAAGAGTTAAAATTAATGACCACAAAACTCTGGTACCACTGTAGATAAAGACAATTTAAAATAGAACTGGGCAAACTCCTAAGTCAGAGGGAAAGGACACTAAAAAACTTAGAATATATGATTTTATAAAAAGAGGTGGTCATACATAAATTACATTAAGTGTAAATTTTTAAAGGCAGCATTTGCTATGGTTATGTTACGTAGTAACTATGGGAAACTTCCTTCTCAGGATAAACAGATACTGTTTAAATACATGATTGAGATGTATTAGTGGAAAATTCTAATGCTCTGCTAAGTGCTAGATTACTGTTCCATTATAAAAAGGCAATGAATGTAATGTAATTCTATAGGTACTTCTCCAGTGTGGCATCTACCAGAATCAAAGCAAAGCTAAGAAATAAAACTGGGAGTCCTGAAACAATTAATTTTATTATGTGGCTG
Organism: Calidris pugnax; assembly: GCF_001431845.1. Taxonomy (NCBI): domain Eukaryota; kingdom Metazoa; phylum Chordata; class Aves; order Charadriiformes; family Scolopacidae; genus Calidris; species Calidris pugnax. The sequence goes on from NW_015094507.1 coordinate 4,674,257, forward strand.
AACTAATTTAAACAACAATAGCCTAGCTTTTGATACAGCAAATACTTTGATTCCCTGGCAGATGCTGTTGTGTATAAACTAACAACATGGCTGTGAAGAACGAATGTTAGAACGAAGGTCAAGCAAATGCTCTTAAACTGGGCTCGCTCAGAAACACTTAGGCAACTTTAGACACTGAAACCCTTTGCTCAGCTACTGTTCCGAGTGCCCCGATTTACTGAGCCAGTAGATTTCTTTCTGTGGATATATACAAAGGTGTTTGTAGCTTTTGTTTCCATCATGGATGGGCTTAACAGTAACAGCACTCCCATCAGATGCTCAGTTTGTTACTGCCTGCCTTCAATTACAGCGCAGACATTTGAGCAGTAAAGGGTAAAGGAGCAGGTTTGTAATAACAATCCGTAAGCTTCTTGTCAAGCCTACAATAGCAGATCCCAAAGGAAATGTGGTATCTACTGCTAGTGGTGAAGTTTGCTTTTACCCAGCTCTTCTGAAAGCACAGATTGATGGAAATAAGAGTTCCTTCTTGCTTTGACATATCTCTTCACATTCCAGGTGAGCGGTCTAACCACTGAGCTACAAAGTGGTATCTTTCTGTCTCTCTGTGTCCTAATCAATTATTTATGCAAAGCAGAGCAAGGAAAGAAACTCACCCCAAGGTGCCCTACAGCCCAGGGGCAGGGCACAGAGGGGTTCATTCCATTGGCACCCACTTCTCTGCTGACTGAAGGGCCCCTGTGCTTCCCCTCCCTTGTGCTGGCGGAGCAGTTTGTGGGGCCATGCTGCAGGCAGGATTAGGGTCCTGATCTAGGTTAAAATGATCCTTTTTCTCTTTTGAGGTGGAGTTACTACTTTGATGCAGTAAAGCCAAGCTGCATGACATCTCCGCAAGACCTGCTAATAAAGCTCCTACTGAAATCAAGATCAGAAACACCACAGTATTTCAAAGGAGATGAGCTGTTAACCAAGGTTAACAGCCGTGGAGAAAGCACCCACAGAGAGACAGCTTGTTCTCTGAAATTTATTTCATTTTCAGAACCAGAACGAGCTAAAAAAAATGCAAATTTTTTTTTGATATGGGTATAACTGCATTCATCATAGCTTCTAGAGATGCAGCGGTGCCTGGGGCAGTCCTTTATATACAATACTTGCAAGTTTGCATCTTTGCAGAGCCTGAGCAGTGGGTGTATAACTGCAGCTGTCTGGTTTGCACCTGCTCGTGGTGGCTGCAAATCCAGCAACGGAGACTTCTCCTTCTCTCCCACTCCCACAGGAGGGGGGGAAATGTGTACGTTTGTGTAATTTTGTCGTGTTCCAGCTATTGATACTCCTGCCTCTTGAACCGCCCCCCCAACAAAAAGTGGAGCTTTTCTGTGAGGCGCCAACGACACGGCGTTCGTGAGGGACACGGCGTTGGTGAGGCCTGTGCTGCCCGGGAAATCCTCAGGCCCAAGGGCCCCCTCCGGACCCGCGTCCCGCCTCAGGCTGGTTCCCGGCTGGGCACCCCGCAGGAACGAGCAGCCAGCGCCCTCACGAGGCCGGCGGCGCGACTCAATACGGAGATTAAACTTGAGGAACGCTAAATACAACGTAAAAATACCACTTTTCCTGGGGTTCCCCGGGGCGGGTCCGGCCCGGCCCCTCCGCCCCCCTCACGGCCCGGCCCCTCCGCCCCCCTCACGGCCCGTCCCGCCGCGCCGCAGCGCCCCCCGGCGGCGCTGGGCGGGGGTTGCCGCCATCGGGGTGTCGGGGCTCGGCCCGTGCTGCCCGCCGGGCGCGTTGGGTGGTGGGAGGGCGCGGCCGCCCCGCG
>NW_015094507.1:4676150-4737142 GCF_001431845.1 Calidris pugnax
CCGGTTCGGGCTCGGCGGCGGGCGGCGGGGTGTCCATGTTCCGCTGGCTGGAGGTGCTGGAGAAGGAGTTCGACAAGGCCTTCGTGGACGTGGACCTACTGCTGGGCGAGATCGACCCCGACCAGGCCGACATCACCTACGAGGGGCGGCAGAAGATGACCAGCCTCAGCTCCTGCTTCGCCCAGCTCTGCCACAAGGCGCAGACCGTCTCCCAGATCAACCACAAGCTGGAGGTGAGGGCGGAGAAGGGGGAGCGAGGGGCGGAGGAGCCCCCCCGGTGTCCTCTCCTCGGAGGTGTGACCATGCCCTGCCCGCGGGGCAGCCGGAGCCCCCGCCACCCCGGGCCCGGGGCAGCCGAGGGGGGGTTCAGGCGGCCCCGGGTTTCGGGAGGCTGTGTCCGGCCCCGTGGGGTTGGGGCCCGGGCGTGACAATCCTCTGGTCTGGGTTATTGTAGCGTGGGCACGGAGCGGTGCCTGCCAAAAAAAAAAAAAAAAAAGAAAAAAAGTTCTCTTTGATGTTGAAAGCAGCAGTCTTGAGCAATAGATGCTGCTGACGGGTCTGCTACATGCATCAAGTCCCTAGTGTATCTGGAAAGCCTTTTAAAAATGGGATGAAGACATATGATTGAGATGCCCAAAGCTTACAGTTAGTAGTCGAAATGAGGACATCATTCCCGCTTTCAAGTAAATGAAAGAGAAAAAATGGATTGGGGATGGACTTTGGCAGGTCCTCTTGTCCCTTCACGCTCTGAGGCAGATCAAATAGCTCTCTGCCAAACTGAGTGTCAGAAAATTAATAGCGGGGATTGCACGTTCTGTGAGGGGAATAATAACTATCCTTGCTTTTGGAAAGTTTTCTTCGTGCCTCATCCAGAATTTCAGTCAGGGTGGGAAGAAACAAGCATCAGCTGGAGCCAAGCTGGCCAGTGCTGGTGCTGCTCAAGGGGCAGGGCTGCAGGTCCTGTGACTTGTGCAAGAGCTGGAGCGCTCTGGAAGAAGATTCGGGGAACCTGATGGACATTTTATAACTACAGTCCAACCTGAGTCATCTTTGGTTTAGTAGGTACTGTCCTTAACAGCTATGGATGTTAGCTGCCCTCTTGTTTTTCTGTTGCATATTAGAGACTGTTGATGTGTTTTCCCTTAATTATCTTTTCCTATGGGCTAAACCCCTGCAATTTCTTCAGTATCTCCTGTAGGCCATTCTTTTTAGTGTTGTGCTCTTGTTCTACTAACTTTTAAATATATGGGAGTAAGGAGAAGAACTTCTTTGGAACCATGAAGATATATGCTTTGTAAGAGCTTCAATAGAAAATAAACCACAGAAATCAGTTCTTTCAGTTCTTTGTGTTAGACTTATTTTAATAAAGGAATTTGAGAGTCTTCAAACAGTAAACTGCTCAAACTCTGCCTTGCAGTAGGAAGTTAAGTAAATTGGCTTTGATTTTAATCAGATTTCTTCCTGGTATGAAGACATTGTTATGCAAAACTGTCTACAGAGTTTAACAGAAGAGCAGCATGCTTCAGAGTGGAACAAAGACCTCATTAAACTAGGAGCTTTTTTCATTGCAGTCTTTATTTCATCAGAATACTTATTGTAGTGATGTTTATGGTATTCTTTGTGATTGTTGCTATGCTGTCATATACATTTCAGTATTGGATATGTATATATCCTGTCAACCTATACAGTAGGATTAATTGTATAGGCTTATTTACTAAGATTTATGAGTTTATCACAGAACCAGGGATGGTGGGTGTTGCGTACAGACTTGTAAAACAGATGAGTTTTCAGGTTATTTTAAGACAATGAGTCAATGCTTGGTAAATATTTATTTGAAAAGTTGTTTCAAGCTTAAATATTTTGGAAGGAAATGATATAACTCAGATCCTGAAAGGTATTTTTGTATCTAATTAAAATAACCAGGGGCACCTGAATAACTGAAGATCTGTGCCTCAATCTCAAATGAGTTGAAGAGCAAAGAAGCACAGTTAGTAGTTGTAGTAGCACAATTATTGTATATGTCTAAGTGTATGAATGAACTGTTTGATAAAAATGATGCTGATAAGCCAGAGTGAGTGCTTTAGAAGTGAATAAAGCGCCTTTTATTTTGTGAAAGATTTTTATTACTGATAATAGTATTAGGCCTCATACCTATAAAGGGGTTTTTATCTTTCAAATAGACCTTTAGAAGGATATAGTATTGTTTTGAAGGTTGGTCATTTTAGGACCTCATAATTATTAGTCATAAACTTGAAATGCAAACTGCCATTTAAAATCTCCAAAAGATGGAGCTGCTTTGTTGAGAATGAATGTCTTGTCTTTTTATGTAGAGATATGTAGCCAAAATACTCAGTGTCCAAATGAAGGATACAGTTACATATTTTGAAAAAAGTCACTAACATTAATACTGGCATTTAGGATGTGATCAGTGCATTTACTTTTTTTTTATAATGCAAGTTACTTCATATAGCTTTTAAAAAAGCAGTAATTTCTTAAAAGCTCACAATTTTAACTTTATAGTGCTTGTGCATTTTAATACAAAGCTCTCATCAGTTTTGTGAGACTGTCTTTAGTCATAGTTTACTTAGGTACAAATGCTTATGCAAGCTAATAAGTTAAATCCATCTTCAGAAATATGCCTTTATTTGGATTAAAATAATTATTTTACTGAATGTGTCAGTGACTGTTAAAAGCTAAGGCTTTAACTCTTGCAGCTGTGTGTGCATGCTGTTGTCTTACTGATTGACTGACGTTATTTCCTAAAGGAAAATCAAATGAATAATAAAAAATTATGAATATAATTCTGGTTTCTGTGGGTTCCATTTTCTTGTCCAAAATTGTCGGGTTTTTTAGAATATCACAGACAAGAATAAAGAGACGCAGTTCAGGCTTTGACTTGTCAACTTAATATGCATTCTCTGATTGGTACAATTCATTTAAGAGGCACAGCTTAATTGGTTTGGTTTGGTCGGTGGAAGCTCCTGCTGTAGGACTTTGGTGCAAAACCCCCCCAATTTTGGCACCATTGGTGTATAGCTGCTGCTAGAGAGATGAGTCTGGGTAAAATATTGTATGAAGGATGTTTCTGAATAGTGGAAGAAGTCTTCCAGGAAGATGGTAGTTTCCAAAGAGGGAGTTACATGTCACCAGTTCAGGGGTAGGTTATTTTCAGAAGGAACCTGAAGGTATGCAGATGCACAGTGGATCTATGCAGATAAATTTACTTGTGCTTTAAGGTGGTGAAAGCTTATAAACATACTGCTGTGCTAATAACATTTGCAGTCCTAAATTAAACTAATTAAACAAAAGGGAGGATTTGTTTTCATATTTTTCCCGCTGGTCACAGCAGGAGAGAGTTGAATTAAGTAGCTTATCAAAGAGGGAAAAAAAAGTGCCAGGTGATAGAAGCCACTGTCTTTTCTGAGATCAACTTCACTTGAGCGTGAACAAATGAAGAAGTGTATCTTGGTGGAGAACAGTAAGGGCCTCTGGCTGTTAGAACAAGAGGATATGACAGCCATTTTAAAGGAGATTTTTTGTGATACTCTCTCAGAAGGAGAGAGCAAGTGCAGGCTGGCAGTCACTGAGGGATTTTGGCTGAGTTTTAATTGAGAGGAAGTTCATAGGATTTGTTTTTCCTGTTTGACTGTCACTTGAGGTGAGAAGATTGCATGATAATGACTGTGACGTTTTCTAGATGTCCTTTTCAAATACAAAAAGTTCTGTATACTGCAATTCTGCAGAAGTAAAAGAAGTAGGTTAATGTGCCAGTGAAAACTGAGTTTGACTTCAGCTTTGGCGCTTTGACTGCCAATCTGATTCTGTAATTTGAAATGAACGAGCTAGAAAGGAATGTCTGGTAGAGCACACCCTGTGTCTTGGCAGTAGTGTTAAGCCAACGTACTTGCTAAAGTTAGGGAAAACATTGAATTATATGTCTAAGAAGTTAATCACTTATGTAGTTTTATGTCCTTGATGAATTTGGAATCGGCAGGTTTAGAGGAACTTGTTCTTATAAGCTAGATTCTCCTATAAGTAACTTGATAGTGTATCAGCTAAAGCATATGTAGTATTATGTAGGTAGTCTGAAGATGCCTATAAAAAAAACAAAACCAAAACCGAAACCAAAAAACAAACCTGAAACCCAAAAAATCTAAACGTAGGTTCCTTTATGTGAATGGTGATTTTTTTCATATAGTGTGTGAGTCCATCTTACGGAGCACACAGCAGAATTGTAGTCTGGCTCTGTTGTTTAGCAGTACTTTTTAAACCAAAGTAGGACCATACACTTTCTTATGAGGGTCTGTTTGGATTTTTTTCCCCTCTTTCTTTTGCTTTGTTGAAGACCAAGATATTTCTTTGCCCACTGACATATGTGTCTATAAAACTGGTACCAAAGTTATAATAGCTTCATAAGAAAAGTAAATTATTTAATGTTTTCAAATGTCATAAAAATTTATAGTATTTACTGAGATGTTATTTTATTAATTAATCTTTAACTCTGAATACTTTTTCCCTTTTGGAATAGAAATATGTTGATACTAGGCGGAATGTGGTATTTTGGAAAATGGATCGAATGAGATTTGATCCAGCTGATTCTATATCCTAAAATGTGAGCAGTTTACAGATATTCAGGAAGTGAAGTACAGGTTTGCATCAATTTTCCAGTTGGCTTATATACTAAGTTGTCATTAGTTTGATACCTATAACTTCTCTCACAATAATTACAGCCTTTTTAAAGGGGTGACCTATACTTAATTAATGTTTTCCTGTGCCAGAAGCTCTGGAATTCTATACAAGTTTAACTAGCTTACTTTAGTTTCTGTCAGCATGTGGTAAAGTGTTTTCCTTTTCTCTGTCTCTCTGGGAGTTGCCAAAGAGTAAGTGATAGGGAACCAGTATTTTAGTTTGTATTTCTTAGCTGTATTTCCTGAATTGTGTTGCATAGCTAGTACCACTTTTAAAGTAATGGCAATGATAAAACTGCCAATATGACTTCAAAAATTTGATTTGTGTCTTCTTAATAAACAGCTAGAAACATGAGCAACACAGAAGAAAGTCTTTGTGAGACAGACAGGAATTTGGCACTGGCAGCAAAGTGTACAAACAGTGATTTTAAAGAAATGTAATTTCTTAGAATCATAAGAACGGTTTGGGCTGGAAGGGACCTTTAAAAGTTATCTAGTCCAACACCCCCTGCAATGAGCAGGGACATCTTCCACTAGATAGGTTTCTCAGAGTCCCATTCAACCTGACCTTGAATGTTTCCAGGGATGGGGCATCTACCACCAACACTGTTCCAGTGTTTCACCATCCTCAGTGTAAAACATTTCTTCCTTCTCTCTAGTCTAAATCTTCCTGCTTTTAGTTTAAAACTATTACTCCTTGTCCTATCGCAACAGGTCCTGCTGTGTGTCCCCGTTTTTCTTATAAGCCCCCTTTATTTTGTGCTTCTGTAAGTAGGTGCAAATAGAATGACACAATCAAATACAAAGTAAATCGGTGGCAAGCAACAGTGAAAACAATAATAGTTTGGTGCAATAACAAGTATTTTAATGATAGAGATGAAAAAGATCAGTGACTGATATATAAATGTTGGTTGATATGTGCATTTGTGTAAATGGGAACCAAATTTTTAAGATGCTTTGCATGTATTATTATTAGGTTATCTTTTAATCATTGGGTGGAAAAGTGTGCAAATAATTCCATATCCAAAATGGTCTTCAGCAGAGAAGATAAAGTGTGAATGTTCTTTTGTATCCTTTTAATTTGCTAACCAGTCTCTGAGTGTTTTGCAGGACTAGAACTGAGAAATAGAGCAATTAATTTTGAGATGTCTTATGTAGTTTGTATTCTGTTTGGGATGTATTAAAGGTGGACTAAATTAACTTGTGATTCGTTTGTGTGTTCAGTTTCATAAATTGCATTTTTACCAAGATTACCTACGTACACTACTCTAGTGTTTATTTAGGGAGTTAGTAGTCATAAATTTTGTATTTCATGTTCTTATTAGCCACACCATAAAGACCATTTTGTTAAATTTAAAGCTTCAGCTAAAACTTAAGTCACGTGTGTCCTTTTTGAGGTCACAATAATAATGAAATGAAGGCTTTTAATTTCATTTTAAAATTTGTAAGCACAGTCTTTTAAAATAATTTGTTGAAACAGGCTAGTCTTTTTTGTCATTGACAAGGCATTCTTTGGTTGTGTTGAAATTGGGGGGAGGGGGTTAGCAACAAAAATGATGGTTCCAAAGTGCATCATTTATTCAGAAACTCACATTATTTACAGTGCCGTCTCCTTGTTTAGTTTTGCAAAGAGCACAGTGAGGTTAACAGGGTTCTGATCTGTTTCATGGTTTCTCATTCAAACCAGTCCATTGAACTTCATAGGGTTGTGTGAGAAATTGCAGCAAATGCTGCTTAATAGGCAGGAAGAATCGAATAGTCAGGCCCAAGGAAGGGTAGAGTGTTCTTGTCTTTTGGAGAGCTGTAATCGAAGCGGTGAAGTGGCGCTGGTGAGATAACGGAGACGGTCCTTTCTTCCAGCAGTCGGAGAAACATAGTACTTGAGAGGTTTGGATGCTTCACATCCAGGGGCTGATGCCGAAGTCGGGGTTCCCCATGGAAACACACCGGTGTGGGGGCTCCTGGTTCCGCACGGTGCAGACCGGCACTTGTGATCTCCAACCAGCACCGCTTGTGTCTCTGGTGTCTGGGAGTGTGTTTAGGCCTCGGGCTGTAGGAGCTGCAGCTGTCGCATCCTGAAAAATTGTTTTCTGTCCTGCAGTTGTGTAACGTTACGGGAACACTTAGGAATAATGATTTCATTGTTTGTGAAGCATAATCGGGGTGGTTTTTTTAGACTACTTTTGCCTTTAAGCAACATTTCTGTCTTTAAAAAAAGTATCTCCAAAACGTAACGTTAAGCAAATATGCTAGTGTTGTATCTTGATATTTGTATTGCTTTTTTCTGCGTGTGCTGGGGCAGAACCCACAGAGTAATCACAGCATAGTAGTGTTCTCTGTTGTGTTTCATGATCCTAGATCCTTCAGTCTGTAAATCAGAAGGTTAATAGTCTTGATCAAGAGTGAATGTTTAAATACATAAACATGTATAGCAGTAAACTTTCTGGAGTCTAGCATCAATTAGATGAAGACATGCTGCTGAAGAAATAAAACCACCTCACATGCTTTATTTGTCTATGAATTTTGGCTTGATCCATGGCAAGATTCATAGGGACCACTCCTGTAAAATTAGCTATTAAAAATATATATACTGGAAGTGTTTTATTGGTAACAGAATCAATGGAGCTCATGAAATCTCACTTCCTACTGGTTTGTGGGGAATGGTTTGTCCTAATGCAAACATCGAGTGCTTTCGCGAGTCACTAAGACCTTCCAGTTCAGGCACCCCCAGTTCTCTCCTGGGATCCCTGAGTTTCACCTCCACAGCACGCTCTGCCTTTCCACCCACCTCTGGTTCTGGTTAGTTGGCCGGACGGGAGGCAGCAGCCCCGTCACCAGCTCAGAACCACCCCTGTGGTGCCCAGCCTCCTCCGCGCCATTTGCTCTTGGCTCTGGGTGGATTAAACAAACCACCGAAGGGTGGCTCTTCCTACTTTCCCTCCGTGAGGGCACTAATCCAACACTCTTTCCTACTGAGCAGCTGTTTTGCACAAAGCTTGCCCGTTGAAGGAACTTTTATCATACACATCTTTACCCCTCTAATGGATTTGTTTGCATCTCAAAAACGGATTCGGTTCAGATCAGCAGGGAGGGAAGGTGAAATTAAGAATTAAGATACGTGCGGATAAAATGATGGCACTAGACTGCCTTTTTTTAGGAAACTAAGACAGAAATGATGAAATGTTACCACTTTTTGTGGGTTTTTTTTAATGCTGTTATACCTATGTTTGGTGTTTCTTGAAGTCTTAGCTGCTGGCATCTAGAGGTGGTTATGTTGGAAAAAAGTCATCTTTCATTTTAAAAAGGCAGTTTTCAGACCTGTATGAGTTTAGGCTCAGTATGAGAATGAATTAGGTGTACCCTAAAGGCCTGAAATGAAAGGAAAATGAAAAAAATCTTTAGAGAATGTTTGCTACTTAAAAGGCATTTGATGAGAGCTTGGCTTATGACTTCTAGTCACTGGAGGCTGGTAATACGATGCATATTTTTGTATTTATCTAGCTTTCCCTTGCTGAAAAATCTGTGTGTTTTCTAATATGTCCATTGTGCTTAGTCTTCTGCTGAGCTAGAAATTGATATACTGGAAAGTGCATCATTACAAGCCTCAAAAAGCATTCAGTACGCTTTGATGCTGAGGCAATTCAGGTTTTCCTCTCATTTTTAGGTGGCATGGGGAATAATGCCACTGCCTCATCTTAGAATTTTTCAGGCCTATGACTTAGCTTTCCAGTTCAGCTCAGCTCTATTTTGAGTCCTCGTTTCTGGCCAATGGGTAAATCTTAGGTATTTTTTCCTATCTATTAGCTCAAATAAGACTCTTGTCTGTATTGCAGAAATGACTGGATTGATAGCTCAGAAAACAAAAAAGATTTTCCCAAAGCTAAAAAAGTGCCATTATTTTATCTGGCGATGCCATCTCTGTTTGCCCCCCAGCCCTGCTGCAACTGGTTTCCCTTTCAGTGGCGAGGGGCAGGTTGTTTCCTGTACACGTGGTTTGTCAGTCGCCATCACCCCGCTTTCTGAAGTGTCCTGGGTGGGTGTGTGCTCCCCCTGACGCTTTAGATCTCGGAGGCTGCCAAGCTGCCATCCTCTGGTGCCTCAGCCAGGCGGTGACGGTGACGAGAAACGGTACCGTGTGGTTTTCGCCTGCCATCTGTCTGCTTCCTGTTGTGCCCTTCTGTACACAAATACCTCTGCATTTGTACTTCTTTTTCATGTCGTTTTATTCATCATTTCCTTCGTGTATTTACGTTGTAAGTTGTTCGGGCCAAGGTCCACGTTTTTATTCTTTATTATTTACAAATGTAGCACAGGAGCTTTGAGTGTGGCTCAGAGATCTTAGAGAAAAAACTTATTTTTGTGTAGTTATTCTAACAGTTGCTTTTCTGTGAAAAATATACAGGTGTATGAATAAGTGGTTTTTTATGAGAGTTCAGACCCACATATGAAAAAAATTATGAGAGACGATACAAAATAATCAGCAGAGACCTCAGTGATTTTTGTTTTGTTTCTACTGCTCAAAGCCTCCTCCCTCCTAATAAAAAAAACTGGTTAAGGCTTCAAGAACTCCGTGACTGTCAGTGCAATCAGCATTTAAGATGAAATTGTTTATATTGACAGCTTAAAATACATATTTAGTGTAAGATTATTTATATCAATACCAACTTTTTGATAACTCACAACTGCTTGAACAGGAAATAAAGACTGTTGAGTAAAAATAGAAGGGCATTATGTCTGAACTGTTTCGTCTAGAGATTTAATTTTTTTTCAATTTTTGCAATAATATTTTTGAATACTCTGCAGAGTGAGTATTTTTCTGTTGCTTAATGCCATGATTTGTTTTCTTTTATATCTTATGGAAAGAAAAAATAATTTATAAATTCTTATGTATTATTTCAGTTGACATTTTGTTTTAATTTTCATAGGCATAAGGTCTCTATGAAACAGAAAATGCCTGGTAAATGGCAAAATATCTCCCCAAATTGAGTAAATATTTAATTAGCCTTTCAAAACTCTTCTTCTAGTGTCATCTGTGTGTTTGATTGTTTGGAAGATAAATATTGAGTCTTACTATTTGATTAATTTGACCAAGGTATACCATTAACTTGAATTGTAGACTTTTATTTAGAGTTAGAGGTAGCTTGTTTATTGTGATAATCTGAAACAGTAGATCTTTCTGAAAAAGCTTGTGTTTACTAGTACTTTGAGGAAGAAAAGGAAAACAAAACCCAGACTTTTGGGATTACCTTTCCTCTCTCCACCATGGACAGATCAGATCAGTATCAAAGGCTGGTTTTGTTTTGTTTTGTTTTTTAAATTAAGAAAAGCAAGGATAAAAAAGGTAAGAATCCAAGGAGTATGTCTTGTATAGTTGACAGTGTATGGGTTGTAATTGGGCAGTGAACACAAAGATATTAACAGTAATGTGTTTAGTGATTATTGATGAATTGGAGAACACGCTTGAATGAGGTACTTCAGAAAAAATAAGTGATTCTGTCAGTAATGCAGGTTTTTTTTTTTTTTCCTTAGTCTTTTCCATAGTGTCCCACATATGTAACTTCTCAGAGTTCTCAGTTAACAGCCAGTACTGACCTGAAACGTGTCTCAGAACACTTCAGGAAAAGTTAGTGGTTGTTGTCCCCAGAGGGGAGGTGGGAAAGTGGAGCATTTAAACAAATGGTCTGACTGCCTTTAGAACTGCTTAGAAGAAACTTAGTTATTTTCTGGCTGATTTCAGTAAGCTTTGGCTTCCATTATAAGGTCTAGACTGGGCACTGCCCACTGCCGTTGGCACCAAATTCCAGTTACAGATCTTGGACTGAGAAAATACTGAAGACTTCAGTAAGTCAGAGACAAATGAGCATATGTCAAAAGGCATTGACCTTGCCAACAGGTGTCAAATAAAAGGAAAAAAAGAGCTGTGCAAATTCTGTCTCTGCTGTCCTGTCTGCTTCATTTTCCATCTCTGCTATAGGGCTTAATTGGAGGTTTTCATGATGAAATCATACTTCTATCAGCCACAGTCCAGTCCTGCTGCTAACTGTGAGTTGCCTGGGGCACAGACTCACAAATGAGTTAGCAGAGAGAAACTAAGGTGTTACCTTGCAGTGTGATACTTGCTAATGTGTGATAATTGCTAATTTGCACAGTTGTCTACTACCCTAAATACAGAAGAGGTCCTCTTCTGGCTGAGTCAGCAAGTTACTGTTAGAGGATGTTATGAAAGTAAACACACTACCTTCTCTTCAACATCTGCCCCTTATTGTTCCCCAATTAAAGTTTCTGTTCTCTATCTATTGTTTAGTAGCTCTTCTCAATCTCTCCTAACCGTGACGCTCAATGGTCTCCTGCGGGTTGGTGTTTGTTACTTCTGCCCCAACTGGCTAGTCCACAAATTCCATATCAGTTGCAGGTGACCTTCAAAATACCTGACATCTCTTGTTTGATAGTCTTCTTGGAAAGTACATCCTAAAAGCCAGCGATGAAAGGATTGGTACAGTTGCTTGTGCAATGTTAATTTATCCTCATTGTGCTTATGCAAATTGAAACATTATAGTTACGTGATCTGGCACTATCTTTTTCTGTAGAAGCCCTGCCTCATGCAGTGAGTGGTGCTCTCAGAAGGCATGGCCTTGTTTGTGTTTGTGTTTGTGTTCGTGTTCGTCACTTCCTCTGCTGTCTCTGCTCTCTCTGGGTTTTACTGAGTAGATGCCAAAATTTAATGTACTGCTGTTGGATTTCCAGTGGTCTTTCCATATGATTCCTTTATAACAAAGTGAGAGAATGTGGACAAAAACCAGTGCCAATAAGGGTAATATAAAGGAGAATTAAGTAAGCTGAGAAAGCTGTGGAATAATGTAAAAGATCTGTCAGCCTTCAGAGAAGTAGATCACCAGACTTGAAACCAGCTTCTTCTGTTTGCTTTTTTGGTGTGACTCTTGTAACTACATCTGTTCCTGGGGATAGATTTATGACTTTTCATCATGAGTAAATACATTACTTCCTTCTCATACCATTTCTCATTTTGCTCTGTTTATTAAAACAGCAGGATATTAATGTAAATCCTAGGTCTTATGCAGAGTACTGTTTCTTTTTATTATGAGTTTGACAGTCTGTGATCCCTTTGGAGCATCGTGCGTGTCACAAAACTTGTAGCCATCATTCTCGCTGCTTTGTAATTTGCACAGGGAACTTGTTTGTTTTTGGTTTTTTTGCCAGAATTCTGCTCTGTTTCCTATATTTCATTCTCTACTAGGTGAGGCTGGCAGATATAAAACGGGTGTAATTTATCTGTTCTGCCACTTCCTGCTTCTCCAGGGGTTTCCAATCAGAATGGAAGAGTGTTTGTGTGTGTGTCTATATAAAAAAAGTAATAAAACTTTGTATGTTAGCTGTTAGTATCTGTTTGAAAGGAGGAAGACATTAGTGGTTGTTTTTTAAAAGTAGAAGTAATATCATTATACATTATATTACAATAATAATAAAGTAGAAGTAATATTGTTATACATTATGTGAAATTGTGACTGGTGCAACTGTGCCTTCATTATTAAGGTCTTAGTTATCTGCTCTGTACTGCATTACCACCTCTTGTGCTGGTGATATTTATATTTTTTGCTTCTTTAGTTCAGGTGTGTGTCTGCTTTTATTGAGGGTAGATAATCTATAGCAGAGAGACTTTAGCAGTGGCTGGTCACTGAGGAGAACAATGCAATTTTGTAAAATCTCTATAAAATTATATGGGTTTATGGTATTTAAAATATTCCTGTAGAATACAATTTCTGCTTTAGAATTCTACTGGGGTTTACAAATTGCTCAAGTTTTTTGTCATTCTGGGAGTTGGAAGGTGGAAAGCAGTGTTTGTGTCATTCAATGGAATGATAGCTGGCTTGCAATTTGATATTCAGTGCAAATTTGAAGGTTAGTGTAATGTTATTAAATTATCTAAAATACCATACTTTATTATGAGAGGGGTTTTTTGGTTTAGTTTTGGGGGATTTTTTTGAAGAATCAATGACTTTACTGTTTCACTTTTTAGTTCCAAATTTTTGGAAGCAAAAATGTAATCTGGGAATTTACCTAAAAATATTCAACATGATCAAAATTCCCCTCCCCTGAGATCATCTCCTGTGGGTTTGGGGTTTTTTTGGCAAATGGTAGCTTGAAAGCTTATATAAATGTTTATATAAAAAAGGTTTATCTTATAAACTGCTACTTGAACTTAAGGATAACAAGTAACCTGGTAAACATGTTAGAACTTTTTCTTTTACTCCAGATACACATACTACATGTGTCTGTATTTAAAATGTTTCAAAATCGCTTTTTGAAGCTATTCCTGGTTTTCTACATACGCATTTTACAGGCATGTTAATTCATGACTTTTGGTTTGCCCGTCTCATTTACTATTTCAGTTAAGCTGTTGAGAGCAGACCAATTGTAAATTGGGTTATTTGAGTTCAGCGTTGCATTTATAATTGTCATTTTACTTTGATCAATATTTTTTTCCATAAGAGTTAATAATTTCTAAATTTTAAATGGTGTTTACGTTGCTATGGCTGTAAGTCCTGTGTGGATTTAATGCCATTTTGCCCTGTTTTAGAGTGGACATCGCCATCACACATCGTTGTCTGCGTGAGGAGAAACCCAGAGACTGTTATTTTCAGCAGTGGGGGGGTTGGCACTGGGGCTGTGGATGAGTGAATTTGGTGGCAGCTGGGGAGCAGAAAAGCCTGCAAATGATCTAGTGCTTAAGTTGGGCTACAGAGGAACTAATGACAGCATGTACTCCTACCTGTATTAACCGTGTATAGCGTACAGGTATCAGCAAATGATGTATCTCTGTGTCGCAGCTCAGATGACCCCATTTAATCATTCTTCTAATTACTATGATGGATTATATCTTCGCAGGCGCAGTTGGTTGATCTGAAGTCTGAACTGACAGAAACGCAGGCAGAGAAGGCGGTACTGGAAAAGGAAGTGCATGATCAGCTTTTGCAGCTCCACGCTGTTCAGCTTCAGCTACATGCCAAAACTGGTCAGAGTGTTGATTCTGGGGCTATTAAGGCAAAACTGGTGAGTATGATGGCTTGAATGGGGGGTTACGTTATACTTTTCCCTCTCCTTGCTGAAGTTCTTCCTTGGAAGGTGCAAATAAGCTTATTAACATTTTTGAAGTGAAAATTTGTAGAGAGAGTTAACTTTTTCTTTTTTCAAAATAACATTTACAATTGGTTGTTAACAACCATTAAAAATAATGTAAATAATATTAGGATAATAATTAAGAATTTAAGAAGTTGGTTTTTGCATAAACTGTTTTTAAGTGATTAAAAGTAGAATAAGAAAATATTTTGGCGGGTGTTTAAGCTTTTTTGGAGACAGAAGTTGCAAAAGCTAATAGCGTCCGGTACACAAATACAACCGTATTTTTATATGTATCTTATAAAACCCAAAAGTGAGGTAAGTCAATTGTTTTTATTGTAGCTATACTCTGATAAGAGTAAGAATAGGATTGTTTTGCCCTACAGAGGGAGGGTAGATGGCATCACAGTCCTCTATTATCATTCTTTCTCTTTACGAATGCTGCAGATGCATCTGTGTTGCTGTTCATTGCTATGTGCAGCCAACTGTTGTAAAATAGCTCAATAAATCACCGATAATTTTGTACGATACATTTTTTAGAAACTTAGACCTATACAAAGGCCACCAAAAATTAACAAGAATTAATCTGTGCAATTAGTTGGTGTTGACTAGTAACCGGAGTGTAGTCTGCCTTGTTACTAGCCACAGCACGGATTCAGGCTCTAAGACTGAGGCTTTGTCAGTTAGGAAAGTGAAGTAGTGCTGTGTAGACTGTGGTTTCTAACTGTGGCATAAATCAAAGTCTAGCTTTCTGGCTGTTTCTAAAATGGCTTCACAGGTTGATTGCAAATACCTAGTCCCAAAATATATGGAACATTAGATTAGTCTCCTCTGCTATTTTGTCCTGTTAATTAATGTATAATAAAACACAGTAATAGGCTGTATGGCTTAAAGGTTATCTAGGCTAATCACTGAATAACAGGAGTAATCCAAACTTTTTCCTGTGTCAGATCTAAAAACTGTAATTGAATTGGAGCTATGTTCCTAGCTCTACATACTTGCATATTCAGGATCCAAGTAACATTTTTCTGAATTGTCTGCATATAATTTATTCTGTACTGAATTATAGCTTAATCATGATGAATCTTCTTCAGAGCTGTTAATAATTTCTATGGCCCTGTAAATAAGCATTAATCAAGCATCACCAGCATTTTGTGTTAGGCTGCAGGTTTACATGTAACGAATTTTTTAAGCCAACACATCACTGTGAGTGGTTTTGGTCCCTAAATTTTATTGGGGAGGCTTAACATCTGAGGGACAGAGAGAGTAATACTTTTAACCTTTTTGTTTCTCCTTACCTTGGTATTAGCAGTTTCTAAAGATACATTAAGTCTCCATGCTATTGACAGCAGTCTCTTCCCACAGGTGACAGTAAATATATTTTACTTGCATTGTTTCAGATTTTACCTGTGTTGAAATTGAATTTATTAAAAGCCTAGACTGATATTCTTGCCTTAATTCCAGTTAGTTCCTCCTTTTTTATAAGCATCAGAGCTAATCTTTTGAGTTTTCTTTACTTTGCCTTTAGGGATTTCATAGTTCAAATGGAGGGAAACTCACTTTTAAACTGTTGTAGATACAGTAAACTATGAAGGCTTGAGCAACTTGAACAAGCAGAACTGAAGCTGCTTAAATGACAATAAAATGTCAAGTGTGAGTTTTAGGTAAATAAAAACTGTCGTGCTGACCTTCTGGCAGTCAGAAAGCCTGTGAGGGCAAAGAGGGACTGTGTCAACAGAATATGTGATGGGGAAATAAAGTTCTGTACTAGTTAACTCCCTGCTTTCTTTAACGACAACCACTCTTCTTTTGAATGTAGACTCAGCACAAACACGTACTCTGCAAACTGTAAAATTGTACATAGTGGTGAACTAAGACATTTCTAAATGTTCCAGATTGCCAAGCAATTGATAACATCGTGTAGTTTAGGCTGAATCCGTTTCATAACGGATTTTTTTCTTGAGTTTTGCAGTTGGTTTGTCTCTTCTGCTACTTCTCCCTATCCTTTATGTCCCTTCGCTAATACATATTTTGTTATTCTTTCTGAAAGGAAAAAAAAATCCATTATGTGTATAACAGATGTTATATTACAGAATATATTTTCTATGATACTTTCAAAACTGCTTTCATGCAATTCACATTATCTTGCTAGGAGAAGGCATTGCTTTCAATACTACAATAAGGTTAAAATTTTTAGTAAGATTTTTAATAACTTTCACTGCAAAATACCAAATTTGCTGATAAGTACAATTACAGCAGTGTGCTTTTCTTTATGCCTTCTAATGAAATATACAATCTGCTGGTAAATTTCTTTTGGAATAAGTAATTTATGTTGTTGCATTTTCTTGATGTTCCTATTGTCTGTTTCTCTAACTATGGAACTCTTTTCTTCTGTCTTAAGTCTGTCCTTTCTGTGGATGAGATGGTAAGTATGCTGATTGTCTCTCTTTATGTTTAAGCAGTGCTTTTGTCTTGTGCAACAACATCTACGTGTTGGCCTCAGAAACTGGCAAAACAGATCTGGCTTTGTCCTTCTTCCTGTCTGTTGGCAAGATGCTGCGTAAAGAATTTTCTTTGCATTTTAGTTTTCCTTTTCTAGCTTTGGTGCCCTCTTTCCTAAACCTGTGTGTGTGTTTTCATTTATTATTGTTACAGCTAACTTGGGGCAATATCTGACAACCTGACATTCTGAAAGATTGTTCTGGCAGTATCTCAAACATTTTTAAGGTGTTATACAATCTCTAAAGCATAAACACTCTACACGTCTACCAGTGCAATATGAAATATTTTCTATATTGTATTTAAAAAAAAAAAAATCCCATCAGCTTTTCCTTGTTTTCACTTTTCCCAGTTCTTATGGATATGATTTACTTGCTTGTGTAACAGCCCAAAACATAAACTCAATAATATATAGTTAAGAAGAAAAAGTGATACAAAGTTAACTTTTATCTTTTGATCTTTCATGGTGATAGACTTGAAAGGTTTTTAAACAGCTTTTCCACTTTTATTTTGTTGTATACCTCATTATCATTGCTCAGTACTTGCTCTTTGAAAAGCCACAGGGTAGCTGGTAACTGTAAGCTCTGATCTTCAACATTGCAGTTGCATTTTTGGTTTGGTGGGTTTTTTTATATTACCCACAGAAAACATAGTTTTTTCTGTTTTGCAGAACCTGTGCCACTCTATGAACATGTCTTCAGACATTCTGTATTGCAAACCTTTGATTTTTCTTCAAGGTGATCAATTTGAGACAGTCCACAGTAGCATTAAGAAGGGATTCAGGGCGTAATTTTCCACCTCAGTCACAGAGTAATAGTCATAGTAATGGAGAAAATAGGAATACGTTGTTCCTCATATTTTAGATATAGCATTTAAAATGCATGACTAAAAGTGATTCCACTTAAAAACATCTGATTTTCTGTTTAAATTTAATTTAAACCATGAATCAAATTCAGAGAAAATAAATGGAAACTTGATGAGAGTTTTTAGGCTGAATACTTCGTATAAATCCAGTAAAGTGTGCTACGCAGAATTTGCTAGGGTAAGCAATCTTAGATCACTTTAGCAATTAACTTTTCTGGGAGAGGTTGGAATTCTTCTCCCAAGGTGTATTTTGGATACATCAAGGAACTCGTACGTCTCTAAAGCATTTTTCTGAATAGAAAATACATCTGGTACAAATTCTAACAGATTATTGGCAAAGGTATTATGAATTTTTAGTTTATGACTTCTTATTCAGTAAATAAAGCATAAAGATATCCAGTGAAGAAAAAACCAGAGGTTTGGATGTGAATAATGTACCTTCATGTGTCTGTCAAATTCCAGTCTTCGTCTAACTATATTTGTCAAATAAAAAGTGTTGTAAAGGTGAGTACCTAGACAAACAGGGGGCCTGTATTATTTAGAGTAATATTGGCCATAGGTGTGTAGCCCACGTAAGTGTTACAGGAGCCCTGTCCCCGTGTGTGGACTCTCCAGCTACTGTAAAACAAGAGTTATGTCTGAGCTGTCACCCTTCTTGCTGATGCAGTGTGTGGCAGAGGCACAGTCCGTCAGTGCTCTTGAGTTCTTCAATGGCCCTTTGGCTACTGGCAATAGATGACAGTTGAAATAGCCCAAGAGGGAGTTTCTAAAACTAGGTATAGTTTTAGAAACGCCTATTTTTCAGATGCGGATTAGTCAAAATTTCCCCCCCCCCCCCCCCAAAAGGGAAGGTACATTCCTTAGAATGTTTTCTGTGTGTTGGGTTTGAGTGGGGTTTTTTTTGTATTTTGGTGTGTTTTTTTTAAACAAAGCTGTTTTGCACTATCTTCTTTTTTGAGTTTTGTCAGGGTAGGCATCTTCATGTGTAGAATCTCTGGCTTTAGTTTTGTGGTTGGTCTTCAGAGTCTGATTTGGATATATCCTTGGCTGGACATTTCTTGGTCGTTTGCATGAAAATAATTACCATTTTAAGGACTTAAAGAACATTCCCTTGACATCTGGTCATGTTTTAAGAAGTATTTAAATAGTTAAAGAATATTATCAAATTGAAATACATGGTGATTTTAATTTTTAAAATAGTCTTCTCTCTCATTGTATGTATCTTCCGTTTGAACACAGCAAGAAGTAAGGACAATATTCAGGCTACTGGAGAAGGGAGAAGCGCTGTTGCCAGTTACAGTCCCTGGATTTTGAACCAGTAGAGTATTTTGTGCTAAGGAGTTGTAAGCTGGATAAAAATCATGTCAGGAGCAGAGAGTTGACTGAAAGGCTGCCTGTCCCCAGAGGGGAATATGCAAACCAGTAGCTGCAGTGCCGGAATCCCTGCCTTCATTTTTTTTCCTGCATGCACGTCCTGTGCACAAGAGAGTTACTTCACATTGTGTGTGCGGAAGCAGTAAGTGCTCTTTCATTACTAACTTTGATAAAAGCTTTCAGCTTTTTTTTTTTTCTTTTTATAAGGAAAGAGAACTTGAAGCTAACAAAAAAGAAAAAGTGAAAGAAGCTCAACTGGAAGCTGAGGTGAAGCTGCTAAGGAAGGAAAATGAAGCTCTTCGTCGACACATAGCTGTGCTTCAGGCAGAGGTTTATGGAGCAAGATTGGCAGCCAAGTATTTAGATAAGGAATTAGCTGGAAGGTACGTAAAGTCAATCCATGTCCCTTAGAGTGAGATGTTTTTTGTTGTTGTTTTCTTCCTTTGCATCCCCAGAGGCAGGTCTAAAGTTAAGACTAAGTAGGAAAAGTCTCACATTAACAGAACAAAAGGAAGAAACCAAAAATCTCCCCAGCTACTGTGCTTGCAATAGTTCCTGTGTGCTGGGGCCAGATGAAGTGTATGAGCTGTACAATGCACTGATTTTTCAGTTGTAATATAGCATGTTGTTTTACTCTCTTTGCTGTTGTTTAGGGTCCAGCAAATTCAGCTACTGGGCCGAGATATGAAGGGGCCTGCTCATGACAAGCTCTGGAATCAGCTTGAAGCAGAAATACACCTTCACCGTCACAAAACCGTTATTAGAGCGTGTCGAGGTCGGAATGATCTAAAACGACCAATGCAAGCACCACCAGGACACGTAAGTTGAAAAGATGAGCCATTCTTGCATAATTTCCAGCATTTGTAAAAAATAGATACAAGTTATTTATTATTTTTTGTGTTTGTTTTCACTTCAGTATCGTATTCTTTCAAATGTCACTTCTAAATATGTTACTTGTTTGTAAGCTGGAGGACAGTTCCATGCTGAATAGCATGTCCCCGTAAGTGACTGTGAAAGATAAGTCCTTTGACATAACCTAGAAACACTTGGTCATTTTGAAAACTGAGCCTCTGCTATGTGTGTGTATAAATATTAATTTAATGGCATGATTTTGTTACCAAAGTTTCAAAATGTGGAGCTAATTTATTTACAAAAAGCAAGAAGAATAACATTTTTTAGGATCAGTTTGAACTGAAATTAATTTTTTAAAATTTTGTTAAAGTCCAGATAAATTGACACTGTAAAATAATTGATTATTTTTTTCCCTTCAAAAGGTATTTTTTAAAATAAAACCTTTAAAAGCCATTTCACTGCAGGTAGTCTTGGTAGAACTCACCCAACTTGTCACGTGACCTGTTAATCACCACAGTGTTCCATGTATAAACCCAAACATTTTCAGGAAAGTGCTTTACTTTGCTTTGTTCTAAATACCGTGGTTGGTCAGATGGATCTTACTGCGTATGTTGCCAATTGCATATAAAATATTGGTAGATAAATATGCATGTGTGTGATTTCAAGGGTATGCATAATGGCAACAGCAGCTTAACAAAAGCAAACTAAATACCTTGATTTACTTAGCCTCTCTTTTAGTTTTGAGTTGAATCGCTTTTTGGATGATTTGTTTTTATCATAATAAAAATAAACTTGAGCAAGTGACCTCTTCCTTGGGATTGTATTACATCTTCTTCTAGTTTTAAATTGAAAAGTTGTATGACAAACTGCAGCAATGATCAGCATTCCTTTGTGTAGCCCCTTATATTTTTAATATGTGGCTGATTGCCTTCTTTTGAACTTAAGTTCTGTGTTGTGCATCACTCAGCACTGAAATAAATGAAATAATTACTCTCATCAGGAATGCTTAGGGATCAATCTTTTTTGATTTCATATGCTGTCTCTAAAGGGGCACTGGAAGTTTGTCCTCCCTGGAGCTAGTCTAAAACTGTTGCTGGTATACTGCCTGCATACAATTAAAAAACCCCAGAATGCAGAAATGCATCACTTTTTGGTTCGCACCCTTATTTGTGCTATGTTTGTGTTTTTTATCAAACTAGGATCCTGATGCCTTAAAGAAGAGTCAAGGTGTTGGTCCAATCAGAAAAGTTTTGCTAGTTAAAGAAGACCACGAAGGACTAGGAATTTCAATCACAGTAAATACTTGTTGTTTTTTTCTATTATTCAGAAGAAGCAATTTGAATTTGCATTCGTACTTCTGTAAAGCATGTGGATCAGTGAATGTATTGTTAGAACATTTGAAAGAAGGCATATGCAAATCCATAGCTATGGTGGTAGAACCTGAAGACTCATTTTGATAGAATAGGAAATAGGTAACTGCTACTTTATGTAAAACTTAAGATCTCAATTTCTGTTGAGGGTATAGACACTTTAGCAGATCAGGCAATGATTGATTTCAGGTGTGGTAAGTCTGTAGAAGAGCAGAAACAATCTGAGAACTAACTTCCAAAGCTTAGCTGTTG
The DNA here is from genome assembly GCF_001431845.1 of Calidris pugnax. Lineage (NCBI taxonomy): Eukaryota > Metazoa > Chordata > Aves > Charadriiformes > Scolopacidae > Calidris > Calidris pugnax. Next base: position 4,697,185 of record NW_015094507.1, read on the forward strand.
GGATTGTAACTTTTCAAAAGTATCAGTATTGGCACTTCCACTTAACAAAAGCTATATTAAATTTTTACAAAAAATTTTGGAAATTCTGACTACTATACTTCTATTCTAAATGTGAATATTACTTCTTGCAAGTCAATATGGTGCCTGATATGCTTTTTTAATAAGTTTTTGAAGTTGTCTCATCAGCTGGTATATGATGTTATACTTCCATTATTATTCAGAATTGTCTTCTTTGGTTCTTTGAGATATATTTGAAATTTATCCATTCTTTTATGGGGAGAAGATTAAGGGAAGCATCTCGTGCATTCTTTTTGTCTGAAGTGTGCTTTCTAATTTCCTTAATAAAAGTAGAAATAAGCACTTTAAGGGCAAGTACCAGAATGTTTATTTTATGCCAATGGACATCTCACTTAATTAAAATCTACTTTCTTTTACAGGGTGGGAAGGAGCATGGTGTTCCAATACTGATCTCTGAAATCCATCCTGGACAACCTGCTGATCGATGTGGAGGACTGCATGTTGGTGATGCTATTCTGGCAGTAAATGGGGTGAATCTAAGAGATGCAAAACACAAAGAAGCTGTAACTATTCTTTCACAACAGGTCAGTTGGGACCTGTTATCCATAGGCACATCTAGGTGCTTCCCATGTTTTGCCTTTTGAATTACCGTGAATTGTAATGTTTTCTGTTAAGCACATTGTTATGCTAAGCTACAGCGATTCCTGAAGCTGTATTACTTTAGACTAAATCCTCTTATATTTTGCAGTTTAAGGAGAAAAAAGCTGGGTCAGTACTGGCTCAGTTAAACCCATGTATTGGCTAATGATTCCTCAGTAAGGCTGATGGAAATCAGCTTGTTACATTGCCCCACAGCAATAATTATTTAGTGACATATGTTTTAGTCTTTTATAACTGATCAGCTCCAGCCAAAATATGTTTGTTATATGCTTTGTGGTCTAGAATCTTCTTCCTGTCTTCCTTCCCATTTTCAGACAGTTACAGGTGAACTGAATTCGTCAGAAAACTTACTTAGAAGCCAGTTTAAAATGTATTGGCACATAACTAAGAAATTGAGATAACTTTGGTAAATCTTATCTATAGAGTTGTACTTCTTTAGTTAGTAACAACTTAATTCAGATACATATCTGAAGTATTCAACACAACTGTAGATGTGTTTACAGCAGTAAAATGTATTTGGTGTAGTAACCTAATTCATCTGGGTAATCCTGTTACAGAGCTGTGCAGTATTAAGTAATTTTTAATTTTTGCTGCATTTTAGAGAGGTGAGATTGAATTTGAAGTAGTGTACGTTGCTCCAGAAGTTGATTCAGATGATGAAAATGTAGAATATGAGGACGAGAGCGGACACCGTTATCGTTTGTATCTTGACGAATTGGAAGAAGGTGCGAATTCAGGTTCTAATAGGAAAGATGCAAATGTGGATGTCAAACCCTCACCAGGTAAACCTTCTAAAATTTGTTACGTGCAGTTTAATTCTGGGGTCTCAATATGCAAACCAATTTCTGTAGAACACTGTTTTTTATATTCATTGTAAAATCAATGTACTTTTAATTCAATTAACCTCCTAGTAGGTTGTCAGCTCTTTTGGTTGGTCCCTCACTTACTGGCCTGGTTTACTTAGGTACAACTGAATTAACTGAATTAATTTGTGGGGGAGTTTTGTGATTGCCTTTTCCCAAAGGTTGGAAGTTTATTCTTATCTTTTCCTGGCTCTAGTCTAGGAGTAGTTAATTCCCCTTACCAGTTTATGTTGTTGACTTCTTCCAATACATTTTTGAGATCAGAGAGCTATAGAAAGAGTTCCTGTTTTCCTGTTGTACTATGTTCTGCTAAAAGCCTATTGGCTCTTGTTGCAGTCGTCATTCCAGCAAACCCTTCAGTTTCTGAAATAAGGCTCATTGATCTGCCCTTCCCAAGATTGCTTCTCTTCCTTAAATAGAACTTCTTTTTAACTTGCAGCGTTTGATAAGAAACCAAGTATTGATGGACATGAAAATGGAGACCTGGTGAATTCAGTTGAAGCTCCGTTAGAAGACACTGCACCCAAGTTAGCGCGTTCTGCCGAGTCCTTATCCTAAAAACAAACAAACAAAAATCAACTGGACAGATCCCATCTTTGGGAACAACTGATAATCAACATTGACTGCTCCAAGTTGCATATACTAGTGTAGGTTGTTAAAGGATGATTAAAAGTCAAAGGGGACTGTCTTACTGTTGCCTGGAAAAAAGGCGGTTACCTCAGGGCTTCATTGTGAGCAATTCTAAATGTGGAAAACTGTCTTTTGCGTGACACGCAGTAGTTATCTGACATATGGCATGTGAAATGAATTTTCTGTTAATAATAAGCACCAAAGCATGGGATTTCTAAAAAGGATAACCTCAATACATTCAACTTCTAATCTCATTGATGTCCCCAAGGAAGTAGAGTAAGATGTGGCCGGCTTCATTTTGACCCTTTGATGTTTTAAAGGAACAACTGATGGTCAGTTTGGTGTGAAACAAGCTTTAACTCTGAAGGATGGGGGGTGGAGAGTTGTACCATTGCATCCATGAGTTTTGTACCTTAGGATTTTTGAACTGTAACTTTTAAAAGAAAGCTTTTTTGTTTGGTTGTTTTTTTTTTCCCCTCAGAATAGCAAAAATCAGCTTCTATATGAGCAAAGACCATCAAAACCCAAACAGGACAGTGGGATACTTGCTAATTGTGATCCTTCAGCCCATGATCATTTTATGAGTGAGATTTTTGACATTGTTGTTTCAATGAATTTGTTTCCAGTTGTTCCATTTGAAACTTGCTCCAAAAGTATTTAAACAGAGTATTATGAGGTTTTAAAAGCAAAATTAGTTTAAAAAATACTCGCAATTATGTGGGCCCTTTGGTATTAGTGTTTTTTTTTTACTATCATCAATTTAGATTACTGCTAATACAGGGTGGTTTGATGTGGTCATCATTAGCTTGACCTTATGAAATACCGAGTGCTTTTGATGGCTACTGAACATATTCATTTCACATTAAAATAATCTTTAAAGAAGTGAAAGTTGAGTGCACAGTACTTTACAGGAGGTGCTCAGAGTCGTACGGTGTCTGGCCCTATCTATGTTATGTTATGGCAGTCGTATTAACCTATAATTGTCTTACTGTTGAAACAAAATGTTACTCCTTTTGTAAGAGCGGTGTATCTTAAAATAGCTTTTAATTGGTGTACATCTAAAGGCCCACAGCGCAGCTGCAAATGGGGGCGTTGAGGATGGTTTCTTGGCCAGTTTCTCATGCTCCATTTGTAGATGGTTTGGTGAAGGGCAGTGCTCTCCACACGCAAACTCTACATTGTAATCGCATTTATTATTTCAGCGTGCGACGCTGGCTTTCCTGTTCACTGCTCTGCAGGCTGTTGAACTGTAATGTGACAAGGTTTTGTACATCGAGAGAGGAGCTAATGTGAAAAGACATCTTTGCAGGTGTTACTGTGTAGGGTGCACATACATAAGAAAAAAACCTCAAAGGCCTTTAGAGTAACATCAGCTAATCTTACGTTCTAAATTGTGATGTAGAACACAGTTATTTGTCTCTCCTAGGAGCACTATATATATATGTTTATAGAAAAAGCCTAAAAATGTATATACTTTATTCAGAGATTTTGCTATTTATAAATTCCTTAACTTCGCTATTTACATGATTGTTTTGTGTATGTGTGTGCGCGCGCGCATGAGTTCCACTTGCTCAGTGGAATAACATTATTTGGTTCATTTTTTATAATAGTCTTTGTCATACAGCATACTGTTGAAGGTTTTTAAAATAGCTGAGGCTGTACAGTTTTCACCAAACAGAAACTAGTATTTAAAAATAAAGCTGTGTGAAGAAGCAGCAGGTCCCGAGGCACGTTTCTTTTTCTGAAGCTTCAGAAACCTGAGGACGTCTTGGTTGTGTGTTTGCAGATGAATCCACTGCCGTAACTTTCCACCCAGATTTGTATTTTTCCCACACTTACTCAAGCAGAGTGCGCTCTGAGACTGTCTGTGGCCTGGGACACTCCACGTCCTCTCTGTCAGAAAGGACAGTTCAAAGCCAACCAGGGATCTTCTTGCCTTTGAAAATCATCGCTCTCTGAAGTCTTGCTACAGTTGGACGAAGTGATGCTCGTCCAACTAGTCTAGTAGCTTTGAAAAAAGGCTTTAGATTTGGCTGTACGGTTTCCCTTTATTTGAGGGAAAGGTGAAATTTTTAATTTATCTGTTCTTCCTTACTTCTTGGCACATGTTATTTTCCACTTAATGCTTTTGATCAGTTTTAGCCTGAAGTGGGAGAATGTTTCGAGTTATTTTCCTGACATTCCTTTTCCACCAGTTTCTCATGTTGCTATACTCTCTTCTTCATCATCTGGAAGTAGCTGGACCCTTTCTCTGCTCTTACCTTATCTATTTTTAACCTATCAACAGAAGGAACAATTGCTGAGGAAAATGACTAGGAGTAGACAAATCATGTAGCAGTAAATTATCACCAGATTTCCTTTCCTGCAGTTTTTATAATCTCTGTTTAGAAAGCCCTGAATGGGAGGATTTTGCTCAGACACTACAGCCTGTCTCCATGTACTCCATACTTCCTACCAGCTGATTTCACATACCGGTTTATTGTAGTCATACTGAGATACTTAGAGATTAATATTTAACCTGAGAAAAGTTTTGCAAGTTGGGATTTCCAGATTCAGTAGACAAATGCGTATTCTTCCTTTTGTCAGTAACTGGAAGACTCAGTCCTGCTGATTCCTAGAGATTGAATGAATTAGGCTTGGAAGAATTTCCAAGGAAAGTCAGTATTCAGACTTCATTTTTATTTTTTAAAGTGTAAAATGGTTTACTTGTGTGTATATATATTTTTACTTTTAAAAAATAAAATAATATTCTAAAGAGAATTTTGTGGGTTTTTTTGAGTAGATAATTCCTTGCCTATTAAAAAAATCTTCGGTGAGACAATTGTATTTTAAGCTAAAGGTGGACAGTGTGTGTTGGCGTCTGGGACCAATGTTAATTAAGAGCATGTAAGTTAAGGAAAGTGCTTTATGGCAATAAATTTAACTCTGATCAAAGGCTGTATGTAGTATTTCCTTTGTAAAAGTGTATTCTTGGCAGTGAAGAGGGTTTGTATCTGTCTCAATATATGTTAATCCACAGCTGTATCAAACAAAATTCAGGTATTTATTGTATCTGTCCAAACATTATTACATCATGGATTAATCTAATTTCTGTAGCAGATAGAACATTTTGCAACAAATGTATACATCTAGTTAAGCTGAATATAATATATTTTTATTAGCCTGTAAATAAATATACTCTTCTGCATTGCAGTGATTTCTGCACCTGATTCAGACTGGTATTTAATTTTCTTCTGTTTTTATATGTAAAATGCAGACACCTGACCCTGTGTGTGATTGTTTTCTGTTAAGCGTGTAGCCAAAAAGCAAACATGAGAAGAAAACGGAACTACAGACCATGAAGTTTGACATTATTCCAGTACCAGCCAGCAATAGTTAATAGCAAATTATGTTTTTAAAAAGGTGGAGTTGTAGGACGTGTCTCAAATTTAATTATTTGAGATGCATTTTCTGCTGAATGTTTTTCAGTAAAAGAAAAAAAAAATAAATATTTGCAGTATCTGGCTGTATAATCAATAAATATTCTGAAGCCTTTGGCTAAGAAGAGCTATAAAGATCGACACCTGTCAAAGGTTTAAGTCGTTTGGGTAAAATGGTGGAAACTGCCTTTTTTCTGTTTTCTGTCTTTTTTTCCATGCGTTAGGAATAAAAAGTATATTCTGATCTTTCCACTGAAGTTACACTTATCTTTAAGTTACAATTTTTAGTCTTGATATTAAAATCTTTTTGTTCAGATCAAGGGTCTGTTTTTTGCTTTTAACTTGTATTTTTTTGAAAAATCATCTTTCCCCTGTGCCTGAGTGGTCGTCTTCCCCTAAGGCATCAAGTTCATCTGCATAAACAGAGCTCAAATGAAAGGTAAAGGTATGGGAACTGCAGCAGTAGTAGTATAATTATGGTAGTAATTGGACTTCTTGAGAATGTGTATGTAGAGGGTAGAAGACTCGGAGGGTTGGAACTGTCTCAACAGACAAGGCTGAGTCCTGTTGGATGAAAAGATGTGTAACGTAAAATTGGTGAGGGCTAGAACTGCAAGGGTTTGTTGTTTAGCTCTATAAAATTTTAGAGGGGTTTAGATAACAGATGGAAGGAAGAAGGAAAGGAGAGAAAACTTAGCTGTCAGAAAACAAGGAGAGGATTAGAGACGACCATAAATGAAGATGGAAAGGGATGGAAACAGGAGAAAAAAACCCTACATCATCTAGGGTCAAGGAAGATCACTGAAAAATGCTTTGTGCCCCGCTATGGAGGACCTCAGGGCTGCTCCTAGTGACCCCAGCTGCTGAATAGTTCTCTTCTTTCCCAAAGATCCGCACAAGACAGAAGAAAAGAGAAACATCTCCTGGCTTGGGATACGTGTAAGGAGTCTGTTTTTGCTGGTTAAAACATCAGCTCAGCGACCTGAAAAGAAAATTACCTGAAATATTTCAGGCTCGCCTTTTGTCCAGAGTATGGCCTTTCAAATATGACACGATTTGCCGTTCTTTAGAAGCTGTAGAAGTTTCACAGTTGGAGGAGAACCCAGGACTTGAGAAGTGGCAAAGGTTTTGCTGGCTTGGGAAAAAAAAAAAAAAGTAAATATTGTAATTTTTTTTTTTTTTCCTTAACAAGGCAGTTGTTGCTTTGTATGTTTGAGAGTAGCCTTGTCCTGTCTGTGGTTGCTGGTGCACCCCTGCTGCAGCGGTGCTTCGGTGTCTGCTCATCTGCCCACACCTCTGCTGTGCCGGGCAAACGGGGCTTCCAGGCCAGGTGCCTGAATGAGGCCAAGCTGTATTTTTTTGAGGGTTTTCTCTTTTTATGGGAAAACTTAAAGTCACTTTGGTAAATTTTCCACACGCTTTCCAAGTGCTTAATGTCAAAAATGATCGGGTGTCTCTTTGTCAGCCTTCTGCCTTGTGTGTGGGAACTCCTCTCTCCAGCTGTATCAGGAGAAACGTCGGAGCTGCCAGAGCGTTGAAGGCTCTGCAGGAGGATGCTCTCCCAGTCCCCCTGCGAGGTATGTGAGAAGGCCGTTGGCCCCTAAAAAAGAATCCAGGAAAACTGGTTGAAATTGTGCTGTTTTTTCTTTGTAACTTTCTACTGGAGATAATGAGTTTCAGGCACTCTAAATTTCTTCACATTTCCTTTTTGGAAATGCAAAAGCACTGCTCCTGAACTGCAGCCTGAGCCATCTCCCCAGCATCCCCCCCATCAGTTGTGGGGCCATGGACACTCTGCCACCTGGTTTTCAACAGCTCCAGTTCCAACAGGAGGTTGGGAAAACGTAAAAACAAGCAAAGCAAAAGTACAGACATTCACAGACATGTTTTGATTGCCCGTAGTGCTGGAAGTCAGAGGTGCCTGGGAGACATCTGGTAACTTCTCTGTTGAATTGCGAGTCTTCAAATTGTTATTACATATGTCTAAATCTCCATAATCCTGTTGATTGAATCTTAGTTTTCCTGTTAGACATCTAAATATTTGTACAGTTATTACTTCTGTAAAATGGAATAAAACAGAACGGCATGAAAGCATTTTTATCTAATGATATTTTATTTGCTGTTGTGTTTATGTTTGCTCTCAATTTGTTTAGGAGAATGAGAGCATTAACAGTCACGCTGCTGAAGGAGAGTCGTTCTGTACCCAGTCCCTGGACACACGCTGCTGGAGATGTCCTTGCCCTGAACATTTTCCTTCCAACATGAAATGGATGTCCCACTTCATGCCCTGTCGGAACAACCCGTGGTGAGTTTGCTGCTGCTGAGTCTTCCTCAGCTAAGGGTGGGTGAAGAAGGCTGCTGTGGGTTGCTAGGAGAAATTTTGCAGATTTGGTGTGCTCCTAAAGTGGTTGTTCTAATTCAGGTCACATATTGCTAACTTTGATTTTTATGTTGAAATGAAGGACACCGACGTGTCTATGTTAGCAAGACAGCTATGTACTATAGTCAGTTAACGTGGCTGTCCTGAGTAGTCTGGTTAAATAGGCAAGTGTATTATGAATTATTTCAGCCTCATGGTATTCTCAAAATCAAAACTCGTCTATTACATAGTAATTGCAATTTGTGATCAGAATCCTACTAAAGTTTTTAGTGCTCGGTATTTGCATTTGTCTTTAGTGCCAAAAGGGGGCAGCAGCCGCCTTCAAATCTTCAGCGTTAACCAGACGGAGAAATAGAGCCTATTGTTTTGTGGGTTGTTTCATGGTTGTTGTTTGGTTGTTTTTTTAATTCAAAAAATAAAAAAAAAAAACTTTATTCGTTAGAACTATTTCTAGTAACATGTACTCTTACTGTCATAAACATCCAGTCTAGTTCACATCCTGTCACAAGTACTTTGCAGGTGACACATCTTCTGGTCACAGTGGTCCTCTGTGTCTGTGTAGCATATGTACAAGCACACGTGAACACACAGAGACAATTATTATTTCAGGGATTCATGACTTGTTAAAGAATGCTTAAATATCCCCATCAGTTACTTTAAAAATGAGTGCTCTGCTCTATTACAAGCTCACACCCAAGGAGTGAAATTTTTATCTGTTTATGGATGGATTGAGGCTTTCGAAAGGAGGGACCAAACGCACCGATAAAACATGAAATGAGATGTTGGGTAGGTTTGTGACCTCTCCTGCCTGCTCTTTGCGGGTGCCCTTCAATCATGATGTGCAACCAGCCTTGTCACATTCCTGCCATCTTTGCTGGCACCGAGTCTGCTGATGGTCATGTCAGGCTGTGCTGAGGGGAAGTGAAAAAAGGGAGATGGTGCTTACATTTTGCTCTAGTTTGGTTTCAGACAGAAGTTTCTTGGTCAGAGGAAAGAGGAAGGTCGGTTCACATTGACTTACCATTGTCTTTACTGCTGTTGGTTTCCAGTGACCACCAAATGGTAGTGCAGTCTCCAAGCCTTGTTTGCTGTCACTAACCAGGTAACCAGTGAACTTGTCAGTTACATGTTCTGTGGCATAAAATATTTATGTCCTTGATGCCGGTCCTTACACAGTGAAGTGATTGTACTGTAAACAAGGGTGGGACAGGGCGTAACTTCACCTGTTAAAAATGTACCTATACTAATGAAATACATACCTTAAAGGTTTATCTTTATGAATGCCACCTGTGAGGCATTTCTAAGGTAGTAGGAAAGTTATTGCTGCATTCTTACCAAAAGTGTGGCTCGTTTTGCGTTATGGGGTGTCAAAAAAGACTTGTGCTGCCTTTAGTGATGAGATGCTGAAAGCGCTTGGATATCTGTGGAAAAGAAGTTACGTGACCTGTCCCCAACCCTTCCCCGTGTGACTCCGGCACTTCCATATAACAGCCATGCTTTATCCAGGTCACCTTATTCAAATTTTATAAAACTGTCTGTCAGAACAGATGGTGTCACTTAAGGATAAAAAGCTTAGCCATAGTTGTGGGGAAAAGCTGCCTCTTCAAGTGAGGTCTGCTCGCCCGTCGTAGTCTTTATCACCTCTGTCTTCTCTCCCTGCGCGGCAGAGGACGTTTCACAGGTTTGCCATTGGCGTTTTCCAAGGCCTTTGCATTTTTGCGTGGGCTTGATTTGTTGCTACAGCTCTGGACAAGTGGCAGCATCTCTGTCTGGCTCAGTTTGCCCATCTGTGAGATGGTTGCCTGGGCCACAGAAATTAAGATGTGTAAAATACAGTTGTAAAGGCTGAAGTTTCTAGTGCGTGCTCAAGGCGTTAAATCGTTCAGACCAGAGGCTGGGTAGTGGCTAATGTCACTTACTGTCTTTCTGCAGTCTTTTGTCCCCTCTTTCATGGCAAGCATCACTGTCTTTCTCTGCTATCTGCCACTTCCTATGGAGGAAGACTTCTGATAAGCTCCGTGTCTTGGCTGAGGCTTCAGCCACTACTGTAAGTTTCTGTATTTTTTGCGATAAATCGTTCCTAGTGTTTCTTTGAAGTCTAGAATTTTGCATTACTTTTTTGGCTACCTTCTAGTAAGCAACATGCATGTCTTTCTAAAGGATATTATTGTCTCTTGTCACCTGCTCCGGCTGAGAGAACCTTGTGGGGTTTGAATAATTTGTTACCTTGTAAATTTCCTCACTCTTCTTAGTAGCTCAGACTTATAGGAGGAAATGCTGGATATTCAGGGATACTGTTCCTCTTTGGGTGAGCAGATAAAGCAAATCATTAAGGGAGCTTTTCCAGTAAGTTCTGTTTAAAAAAAAATTGTGTCTAGTCAAAGTTATGGATTCCTGAGGTCAGTTCAGGGTGGTTAATCAGGACACAAAAGCCTTCGTAACAGTACTGTGTCGCATATGTTGGCTTATATTTTTTGCTATGCTGAAAAATGATGTTGTGCCTTAACTTAATCAAGTTTTCTCCCTCCTGGATTTCTCTTTTTAACACCTGTGACTGTATGAAAATAAAGAGGATGATAATCTCGTGGATGTCGCATGGTGGCTCAGTAGCTGTTGTTGCAAGTGGCTGAATAAATAATGAATTAACTCAGCCCAGGCAAGAGGTTACTGGATAACCTCTGCATACTGTAGATGGAAAATGTTTTTCAGGACTTGCAGATGCATAATGCAAGGCCAAGCCTAAATAAATATGGTGAAGTTTGAATGAAAAAGTCTCCAAATATTCATGTCCAGACTACACAATGAGATAACTGACAGAAAGTCAGATGCTAGGCGTCCTCCTTATCATGGATAACATGAATTTTCCCCAGCTAAGGTTGTCTTCCCTCTTGTCTTTATCTAGTTTAGAAGTACTTTATCTGACCCCTTCTTCTGTGTCCTTAATGAATGGTAGGAATGTACCAGGGGGCTTCCAAAAAAGAAGCCCTCAGGAGAGGTTTCTATTTTAAGTTTGAAAGTGATTGTGCAGAAATGGCACCTTCCCTTTACAGAAGCGTGTTCTTTGAAACTTATTCCATCCTCAATAATTCATAGCTGTTGCTGCTGCTCCCTTATAACATTGTTGGTCTTGTTAACCCCACACAGCTACAGGAGGGTAATTTTCAGTATAGGTATCAACATCACCGATGAGTTTCAAATGAAATGATAAATTCTGCTTTCATTTACCCCGCGCTGTACTATCGCAGCAGAGGTTGGAGATCAGTACAAGTTTACGTCGCTGCTGACATTGAAAAGAAAATGGTAGTATAGAATTTTTATTATGGAAAATATAGGGGGAAAAAAGGAATGCAACAATACGGAGTAATTACAGGCTAGGGGAGACCTTAAGACACCCCACTCACTGAGCAAACATAACCTGGTTTTGGAGAGGGGGTGAACAGAAGAATATTGATGGATTTCTAGCAGGTTACTTTTCAATGGGTGCCTGACCCTGCAGGACTTTTGTGAGACCACAGGCTCCTTTCTTGCAGGTCACAAAACTCCTGCTCATCTTCTTGGGTTTTATTACTTGCCCTCATGAATAGAATTAGAACTCCATGGAGAAAAAATAGTTGGTTGCCTTCCCTTAGGCAAAAGCCAGGACACAGACAAATAATTCCACTTCATTTAGGTTTTATTGACTTACCTCAGTGGTGAATTTATAAGCACATCTTTGCAGGTGTTGCTGAAATGCAACAATATTGTTTTAAGGTCAGAGGATGTTAGTGTAAACAGTGTAATTTGTTGTGGCAGTAGCGCTTCCTTGCTGTGGTTTTTGGATCCCTCAGAAACAGCGAGTGGGTCCTCATGTCAGATGGTTGCCACCTGTACTGTACGGATACAAAACTGGGGCTTGCTGGGGATGCCACAGCAGAACTGAGGTGAGGGCTTCCCTTAACACTTCTCCCACTCAGCAGTGGAGCAGAGTCACAGGTTCTACCAGTTATGGAGAACTGGTCACCTGGTTTGCTCTGTGTTGCAGATACAGGTTAGACCACCAGAGCACTGAAAAGCACTTGGTGCCTTCTGCAATTTTCTGCATGGCCACAAGATTTTTTTCCTCCAGTGCAATGGAGATGAGTCCTGGAGCAGCTCAGCTTCTGGTGATGTGTCCAGAGAGTCTGGCAAAGATGGAGCAGTGCTGGGGAGGCTGCAGCAATCCTTGCCGTATGTCTGCGTTGGGACAGGAGCCTCTAGCACCATGGGAAAACAAATCATATGTGTTTTAACAATACTGATCCACCAAACAGTTAAGCACAGTTAGGTGTCTGCGCCCGTAACAGGATCTACAGCCTGATATCCCCATCCTGTGTAGGCAATATTTCATGCCTCAGATGGGGCTCCGCTAAAATCTGCCCACGGAGTGGAGAACTGCCACATGGCACTTAGCGGGGAAAATCTGAAGAAAATCTGCATTTAAGAACTCAGTCTTCCCAGGGTTTAGCCACACCAGTAATGTAGACAGGCCATGGGATTCACAACCTGCTTCTAATGGCTGGAATCCTCATGGGTGGTGTTTTTAAAGAACAAAGTGGGGATCTCTCATTTTAAAACAGAGAGGTGCTGGAGGCACTGCTGTGACCACTGCCGTGGTAGCTCAGTGCTTGCAATACTCATCAGACGTAGGGGATGAAGGTTGGCCTCAGTTCTTTTCCTGCCTTCCCCCATCTATGCAGAGACTGTGGTAGCCAGTGGGCTACTGAGCTGTGCAGAGTGCAAGCCGGGGGTACCCACCCTGTGGAAGCTCTCAGGAGAGGGAGGTGAGGCCAAGTGCTTGATCCAGAGAAAGAGAGTAAAAGAGAGCAGATGGTGCTGTGAGTGAGTGAGTAGGACATCTGTGGAGCTGGGGAAATCCTAGTTCCAAGTCTGCAAGTCAGGGACTAATTTTAATCTATTGCCTGTTGGATGTAAAGGTTCTGGTAGGTAGAGTTTCATATCTGATGTGAAAACTCTAGAAACGAAAAGATATAGGGAAATACTATTTAGAATTAGACTTGATAGGAAAAAAAAAAAGTCTTCATATTGAGTGTTAGAAAGGTACTTGGCAGAAGAAATAAGAATTTGCAATCTATTTCCCAAGGAGGTGAGAGCAAAGAACACTTGTATTTTTGCTGTGGTGTTTCAGGAACTTTTGTTGTTGTTTTCTGTGGGGTTTTTTGGGTTTGATTCATATTTAAATACAAGGCAGTAGCTGGAAATGCATGCTAAGCTGTCATTTTTTTGGTTTTCAGTTGTAGGTTGTGTATATCACCTTTTACCCTTTCTTAATTCCAGAGCCTTCTTCAGTCCCCTTGGTTGGAGACATGCAGTTAACGATGCCCGACTCTCTTCCTGCTGCCAACTGCAGCTGGGACTGATAGGCCTTGGTGCTGTCACCAGTTAATAGTTAACCTTCTTGTGAACTCTGGCTCAGTTTTACCCTTTCCAGCGCCTGCTCAGGAAAGAAGTTTGGTAGGGAAACGCTCTGGTCTTCATCGACCAGAGGGTCAGACTGCTCTCCCACAATCTCTAGAGACATTGGAGAAGGAAGGGCTGCATTAGCTCTGGGTCTAAGTGTGTAAATGTCTCAAAACGGGGCATACGTTTAACCTTCACTGTGGAAGGAAGAGTTTGAAATATGTGATGTTTGTTAGGGCTGCCTGTGTTATATCAAAACTGGTTTTGGTGGTGAGAAAAGGCTGATGTAGACAAACTGCAGTTCGATGTACCGGTATGTGAGGAGCCATTCAGAGGAGGACCATGAGGATGACCCACTACCACTGGGAAGATTTGGGCAGTCCCCTTTCCTTCCTACAGCAGGATTTAGTATCTCCAACACTGTCAGGGTAGAGAAGACTACTCAGGTAGGAAGCTCCCTGGCATATCTGCTTCCAGGGTCACTAAAAAAGTCCTGTGGAGGTGGAGAAGCCCACGGCTTTTTCTGTGAACTCCCTCGACAGTCATTCAGACACTAACCATAGAGCACCACAGCCATGACCGGGAGCTGTGAGCAGCCACCAGAGCTGCCACACCGCCTCTGTCCCTGTCACCACTGTGACACAGGGAGGACGAAGGTGTTTGGGGATTTATTTTAAGCTATCTTTTTGCAGTTCTGCAGGGTTGTTTTTTTTCCTTTGCGGACATGAAGGCAAGATTCAAACTGAGACCCAACTTTTTATTTGACTAAAATGGCTGTGTTGAGCTGGGTTTGAACGGCAGCAGAAAGGGGCATGTGCTACAAAGAACACTTTGACACTTGCAGCACACTGCAGGTGTACAAAACGTGTGGCAGAGGTGTACAAAAGGTTTGTGTCATTCATACAAGCAGTGTTATCTGCTGCACTGCTGCATTATCTAGGTGGCTCATGAGGTCTCAGAAGGGCAACGAAGCTGGTGAGGGGTCTGGAGCACAAGTGTTATGAGAAGCAGCTGAGGGAGCTGGGGTCGTTTAGCCTGGAGAAAAGGAGGCTGAGGGGAGACCTTATCGCTCTCTACAACTACCTGAAAGGAGGGTGTAGAGAGGTGGGGGCCGGTCTCTTCTCCCACGTCACAGGCGATAGGACAAGAGGAAACGGCCTCAAGTTGCACCAGGGGAGGTTCAGGTTGGATATTAGGAACAATTTCTTCACGGAAAGAGTTATCAAGCATTGGAATGGGCTGCCCAGGGGAATGGTTGAGCCACCATCCCTGGAGGTATTCAAAAGATGGGTTGACATGGTGCTCAGGAATATGGTTTAGTGTTGGCTTTTTGTTGTTTTGGTTTTTTTGGGGTTTTTTTTGTCAGAGTTAGGTTGATGGTTGGACTAGATGATCTTAAAGGTCCCTTCCAACCTAGGCAATTCTGTGGTGGGGAGTAGCCCTGATTAATGAATGCCACTTGTTTGTAAAGCGACAAGTTGGGCTAATTAGCTGCGTGGGTGGAGTATTGGTTTCAGGCTCATCAGGAGGGCGTCCTCATCCTTTCCTCAATTATATGCATCCAGCAGTGGGGCTGGGCTGTTCCTGGGCGCTGCTTCTGGAGAGCTATGGGGCAGAAAGCAAAGCTGGGCTACATGGGGCATGGAGAGAATCTTTTTTTTTAGCCCCTCACTTGGGGACGGTGAATTGCCTCTGCACCACTGGTGCTTTTGCAGGGCGTAAGGGAGGCTTCTTCCTCGCCCCACGGGGGTGTGAGGAGAGGGGGCGCCCAGCGATGGGGAATTTGCCAAGTTCAGCAGTAGGCCCGGGTGGCTGATTTACAAATAACCCGTGTTCTTTATTTACAGAGACATGTAAACAACAGAAGGTGAACAACGCCGCCCGGCTCGGTCTGACAAACAGGCTGCTGCTGTTTCACTTTGGGACCTGAGGTGTTTTAGACATTTTCACACAAACCGCATCGACAGCAGAGACGGGAAGGGGAGGATGGGGTAACCTCCCTCCACCGGGGGACCTTGCAGGGGAATGGCATGCACAGGGTGGCGGCGTGAGGGAATGGCACCGCGCGAGGCCTCAACACAAGCAAAGAGCCCACTAAGAGCTCGCCCTAAGGTGAGGTATGGCTGGAGTTAGGGTTATTTGCGAGCAGCATCACTGCAACTAGTGTGGGCTCTGACACCACTTTCCAAACAAGGATCTGAAAGCCAACAGGCCTCAGATCTTCGTTGCGTCCTTTGCAAATTATCCCTGGTTGGCGCGCGAGGAAAGGGAGGGCCTTCAGACAGCGGCTTTCTCAGAGCTCACAGGTTTTCCTGGTCTCGTTTCCCCAGCCTTGTTCTTTAAATATAGCACCATTCTTCCTTCCCAGAAGTATATCCTCTTTTTGACGTTTTAGGACAAGGTTTTAAATTCAAAGTGACGCTCCGAGCACTGCAGGCAGAAGGGCAGCGGCCGGTCCCAGTTGCTACCAGGAGCTGTTTTGCTTCAATGACACCACTGGTGAAAGAGGAGCCAGCTGCTCTGTGGTACATTGCACCCATCCCCACCTCTTTTTCAAGTTTGTCCAAAAACAGAATTAAGGGTCACACTAGCTGCAAAAGAAAGACTATTATTTGAAAACCACTGTGCTGTCTTGCAAATTTAACTGCAACAGTAAGCCATACACACACACTGTGGTTTACTTGGTCAAAATATATCAAATAGAAGTGTTACACTAAATTTGTAAGACAGAAAAATACCTGGTGAAGCAATTAAGAGTTCAGGAAATTGGCTGCTTTGTGCCAAAGAACAAATTTCCTTATAGTTTTGCAGCAAAAAAACATCAGCTAGGGCTTGAACAGGATTTAATTCTCAGCTGTAAATTCACATTTTGGTTCCACACACGCTTCATGGCAAAAAAACCCCCACAGATTGACAGTTATTTGGTTTGTTGTTTGGTTTTGTTTTTTTTTCTATTGCAGAGTGCTCACCATGGCTTGAACCCAAAACTGGTTTCAGCCTTTCTACCTGTTTCTAATATGAATAGCAAATTAGACAGGCTCAGCTCATACGCTAGATCAACTTCAAGCACGTAAGGATTGCTGCTAACAAAGCAGCTGGGAAGGGGGGTTTGAGCACAGTATTTAAATGCTCAGCTGCTCTCTCTCGTGCACTTTATGCTTCAAGTAGTTTTACTTCTACCCTCCCAGTAAGAACAACAGTGCTGCCCTATCTTCAGTTATCGTAGGAAAGGAGATGAATCACCACAACTGTAAGATACACCATTTACAGCTGCTGGTACAACAGCAGGTAAAGACAGAGAAGGAGGCCTGTTTTTCTTAAATAGGCGTTTCTGCAATCCTTTCAGTCCCCCAGGTGAAAAGGAAACTTAAGAAATTTTCCTTAAATAAAAGCTATGTACAAATTGCACACATTGCAAGTGGAGCACTGCGATCAGTTACAGAAAATAAGATGTACAGTCTTCACTGATAACATCTCTCTTGCTATAAACAGTGATAAACAGCATATGCTTTCTTCAGATGTCAGAACCCAGCAAGACTGCAATATTATGTACACAGGGCTTGTTTGCCTTCTGCCTCCCGCGGCAGAGCCCCTCCAAACCCTGTTTTGGCTTCGCGCATCGCCGTCCCCGCGCGGGGCGCCCTGGGGCTGGGGGGATCACAGGAGAGCTGTCATTGCTGTCTGGCTGATGGGCTTCAGGCAGTCTCTGGGGGTGGAGTAGCCCTCGCTGCCCAGGGCGTTGGGCTGGGGTTTCTGGTAGTCCGTGCTGTAGCTGACGGAGCTCAGAACACCGTTAGCTTTGGGCTTGTCGTAGTTTATGATGCTCTGGGGTGTCTGATAGTCTCCGTTCCTGAGGTCGGTCTTACACGAGCTGGAGAAGCTGCCGGCAGAAAGGGAGTGTTTCTGAGAGGAGGCGACGGGTACGTTGTAGCCGTTCTCAGAGGGGAAATTATTTTCCCTTGCGACGTGCCGCTCAATGATGGGGGTGGCGTATTCGGGCTCCTGGCTGGCGAGGGGCAGCGCGTACTCGTGCCGGGTAGCTCTGAGCGGACAGTGGTAGTGATTTTCGAACTCTGAACTCCCCCTTCTTGCCTCATCTTCCGTGTCCATGGGTCTAAAAGTAGATCCTTTCCGTGTGACCGTCCCGGTCCCGATCATGAGAGGCTGCTGATAATCTAAAAGGAAGCATGAACTGCTCAATAAGGCACAGACAGATCACTTTATGTATCCAAGTCATAGATATTGCTAAGTAAGCTATGTTGAAAAATGACTCATTTCATCAAACATGTGGTTATCAGGGGCGTGAGGAAACCTTGCCCCAGCACCGGTCCTGTAACCTCCTTCAGTGAACAAGCATTGCAGAGATGGCAGAAGCTCTTCCATGGGAGAGCTCCAATCTGCCTGCCTTTCCCTCCTTCCCTTTCCCCACCCACCCACCCAAATAAATTAGCATCATTTCTGGAGTATACTCAAAAGCCTTAGGAAAAGAGAAGTCAACAAAATACCAGCAACAGACTGGACATTGCATGGAGATCTACAAACATGAAGTTCTCCAAAGCCAAGTGTTCCACTTCTGAAATAATTAAAATGCCCGGAGGATTCTTAACAAGCCCCGACCAAGTGCTGGCTCTATTTGAAAGGCATCTCGTGGTAGGTGACTGACAGGAAGGATGAAGTTAGGCAGAACTGCAGCCAAGGGAGTCAAGGGAAGTGTGAAATGTGCTAAGCCAGCTCAGCGCAGGCGGAGAAGTGCCACCAGCACTGCCAGAGGAACCGGGGGTCACCCGTGGTCAAGGGGGGTGGCAGGGAGGGGGCTGAGGATGGTAAAGGTCCCAAGCAGGAGCAGGGTGGAGGAAACACGGCCACAAGCAGCGCGTGTTCACAGCTCCAGTGGCGGAGGCTGACGGGTAAGAAGGGAGTGCTGGACTTAACAGGGTTTTCAAAAAACCCAGTAAAACGGTTATGAGAAAATTCAGCGTTCTAACTTTCTCGCTCTGGTGCTGGTGACAATCTCCAAGGGATACATACGGTGGCCTGAACAGCTCTAGCAAATGACACTGCTAAAGTATCATGTTTTGACGCAGGCGTGAAGAAGTTAGCTCGGTTTCTCTGCTGGCATCGGGGCTCATCTGACATGAGCGTCGAATCCGATCCCATATGTCCTGTGAATTTTTTTGGCAGTTCCTGGCTGCTTCCCAAAACTTCAGCATGTAGGGTGAAGGTGTTATGATATTTCACTAAGTAAGTGGTGCAGCTCTCTCCCCGGCGTCGCTGCCGCCCTCCCCAGCAGTCTCCCTCGCTCGGGATGAAGCATCTCCACTCGCTCCTGGCTGCTCCCGGGAACTGGCAGCCAGGGATTTAAAGGCAGGAGGGGAATTTCAGGCAGCACGTTAACCTGTATGTAATCTGTGTGCCCTCTGCAATTAAATTATTAAATGGCACATTTCTGGGCTGCGTTCACATTTCTATTTCATGTTTTCTATTTTTAAGGAGACTGTAGGTGAAATGCTAAGGCTGGGGAGCTGCCTGGCCAGGCTGAGAGTCCAGACTTCCCACACAGGGCGGGAGGGGAGGATGGAGAGAGCAGAGTCCTCCCAGACACGGCCGGGGGAGCCAGGTGACCATGATTTGTGAGCAACCTTTATTCACTCCCTTTCCTTCATGAAATATAGCTGCTTTATAGGTCTCTGCATATTTATATTGAAAGTTTCTGTAAAGGGTTGAAACCATCTTTGAAAGATATCCAGGGTAGCACCATATGGAATTACAGTAACCATCCATTTGTTTTTCAAATGTATTTCTCTGCCAAACACAGTGGAGAAATTCTAAGGAATTTCTATGGTTTGGAGCCTGGAAACAGCAAATTAATCTTCCTGGAAGATTGCTGATCACTGATGCTATGAAATGGCTGGTCTCACTAGCCTTCCCAGACAGACTAAACTGGGCAGGGATACGAAGTGCTAAGAGGATGAATTAAAAACCATCCCTTTGGGATGCAAATAGTACTGATGTGAGGATTCGCTCTATCCAAACAGTGACCTGGAGCCAAGGTAGCACAGGAGAGAAGGACTGTGGTTGTTTTTTTCCTTCTCCCTCATCTACCTGCTTCCACCTCAGGGGCCCTCGTCTCTGAAATAGTTCAAGTACCAGGAAAGCTGCGCAGGGGTCTCAGCACGACTTCCAGCTGGGCGTGAAATCCCACTGCAAACCAACTAAGCAAGTTTTCTATTTGCTCAGCAGCAAGGGGCATTATGTTTTGTTCCATTTCCAGAGACATTTGTGTTTAAATAGAAACACAGAAATTAATTAGCAAAGTCAAACTATCCTATCCGAGGCACATTCCTGCAGTGCATCCATGCCTGACTGCCTTCCATGGTTACCTTCAGCTCTAACTATTTCAGAGTCAGGGAATCTTTCCCAAAAACTCCAAGAAAAGATTTCCAAAATAGTGGGGTTTTTTTCCACTGATATATTTAGCTCCTTCACTGTACATCTGGGATGAACACAGATAAATCTGTTCCTGGGCTTGTGTGAGAGCTGGAGCTTGTAACGTTGCTGGCCCATCCCTCTCCCGTTCCCTGCTCTGCTTGCAGAGCGACACCAAGGCATCGCAGGGGGAGCAGCTCTTACCTGCCATGTCACTGGTGACCAGGTCTAGTTTTTGTGGTGTCTCCTTCTCATTGTTATAGCTGATGGTAAATTCAGTCGACTGATGTCTGGTGAAGGGCTGCTTGATTTGTTTCCAACAACCTATGGTAAAGAAATAAAAATATAAGTTAAATGCTCCTAAGCAGAAGGCTTATCAGAAAGTTTAATTTTTGGTGTAAATACTCATCGCTGTTGATATATTGAAGCAGTTAAAAGGCAAGACTGAAATGAGCTGTTTGCAGGAAAAAAAAAAAAGCAGCCCCTAAATTTGGTGGGTGAAAGGGAAAAAGTGAATCATCAGCTGGGATTTCCAAGTGAAAATGAAATATAGAGGACTTTCTTGGCAAGAAGGACTCAAACTCTGTAGGTGCCTGCACTGATGCCTTAAACAAAGTGTATCAGTAAAATACCAGCTTTAAATCAGTTACACGTTTTGCCATTGCTTACGTGGCAAAAATACTGCTTAATAACTATTAATTTTTTTTCAGTAAACCAGTATGGCTTACGTTTCCTTGATATTTGAGCACATACCAATTAATTCATTCTCACAACAGCCTCGTGAGACAGAAAAGAGAAAATCCACCGTGTCAGGCACTTGCCTGGAGCCTGCGACACGAGGTCTGTGGAGAGGCAGGTTCGACTCCCAGCTTTCTAAGTCCCAAGCCTGGTTCACCAGGGCTTAGGAGCTTGTTTTATGAAGCACACAAGCTACAAATGAACTGACTGGGTAAGAGGCTATCTCCAATTTCTTGGGATTTGTCCTCATTAGCAAGTGAGAAAGGATTATGATGTGACCTTGAAAAATCATATTAGCAAATATGATGTTAAGTACAAATTAATTTTCTAATGAGGGCGAGCTGCAGTGGGTAACAGTGTTCTTTTCACTGACGTCAGCACCTGCTGAGGGATGAAATTTTGGAGCTGAGCTACTGCGAGGCACTTGTCAAGAGACATGGATTGCTTAGTGGTTTCTTTTTTTATGGAAAGCTGACATTCAGTAGGATATTCTTCTGTAGAGAAGGCAGGCCAGGAAA
This sequence comes from Calidris pugnax, assembly GCF_001431845.1. NCBI lineage: Eukaryota > Metazoa > Chordata > Aves > Charadriiformes > Scolopacidae > Calidris > Calidris pugnax. The sequence goes on from NW_015094507.1 coordinate 4,718,273, forward strand.
AACAGCTAAACCCCAACTTCCAAGCTGATGGCAGACCCCACATTAGAAAGCGTTACTGAGCAAGACAGAGATTGTCACTTCACTGAGGTTTTGCAGGCACCTCCTGAAGCACCTCCTCAAGCTGATCCCCTATTCAGATTTTACAGGTGAAGTACAATTCAGTAATGTTAGAATTTATAAATACAGTCCCACCCAGGGAGGGCAGCAAGATGCAAATATTAAAGCCATAAAAAATTATTAGCCTTTGCTCTCTTGGAGAAAGGCAATCCCCTCTGCTGTAGGGGGGAAAAAAAAAAAGGAAAGCAGCAATTTTCTGCGAAATAGGTATTTTGGAGGAGGGAAGGAAATGGAGGGCACCTGGGAGCACTCTTACATGCTAATTTATGCGCTTTGTATAATAGATCTTTTGCTAATTGCCTTTCTGTCATAGAAACCAAATTATATTGTTTCTCAGGGCACTGTGCTAGGATGACACAAGTGGGACTATCGTTTGCTGTTTCCCTTGTATGAAGTAGTGAATTTGAATGAAGAGAAGTGGATGCTATTTCACAGGCATTTCACGCTTAGCTGCATAAACCCCTTCCCCTTGGCCCGATGGACAGGACAGGACAGGACAAAGCACGTGATTCTCCACTAACCTGATTTCTGAGCACTGGATAATCCATAAGAAAGTCCTTTGGCTTCTCGCCTGCAAGGAGAAGAAAGCATTTATAAACATCTGCACTCACAGCATTTCAGCTTCACGCCTTAGCTCCAGCAGAGAGGGCCTTTGTGTTTAGTGGCTGAAGACAAAGCTTCATTTTTAGTTTCTGGAGGCTGGTGTCTACTATAACATAAGGCATACACAACCCAGGGTTTCAACATTTTGTTTTTCCCCATCTATGTGCAAGTTGTGAGTGCCGGTGTTCACATTTCCTGTGACTGGCACTCATCAATTTGATGTGTCCATGGCCATATGTGTCACTCCGGGTTATGTTTTGGTGGGACACTGCCTCTGCTGAATTCTTTAGCTAGTTTACAGACTTTCTGGGAATGCAGGGCAGAGCTGGGTGCTGCTAGGGAGGAAGCAACACCACCAGAGCATTGCTTATACTTCCAGATCCCCACCTGCTGACAGCAGCATCTCCCAGCTCCATGTGCAAGTGTAGGTTCCTATGAATGGACATCCAGCATGGACCCCGGTGAGCAGTGCTGCTTCCAGTCCTCTGGCTCGTGAAATGAAGTGGCTTAGTATTAGCTGCTCACAAGTGTGTGTGTGTACAAATAAATCCTTACAGCAGGGCTCAGCTTTCAGCCCCTAGGTTGGGTGCTCTAACTTAAGGGACTGCGAAGCAGAAGCACAACAGGAGGGAAATAAAAGAAAATGGTCCAGATAAATAGCTCAAATCCTCTCCTTGCTGAGTTTTTACTTGCTTTGGTGTGGAAACTACTCCATCTTGGACCGATTTACACCTTAGTATTTGTAGGGTGAAAAGAACAGCTGGTTACACTGGACTGTAAATTGGGGTGTGCAGATCTAACCTGCTTTACCTGCGTTTTTGACCAACTAGGGGAGATGTAAAATAACAAATACAATTTACAGAGACATGGTATGAGTTCTACTTAAAAGGAAGACTGCCAAACAGGATCAGTTTCCAGCTCCCTGGTAAAGAGGATCTGGAAAGAGGGCAGGCAGTTGGAGGTGCTGGCTAGGTAGCCACAAATGCCTCCTATGACAAAAGCCAGTATCTTACCTGCGCAGGGCTGCACAGATACAAATTCCAGAGAACACGAACAGACACAGCACGATGAGGATGGGGACAATTATGGCTGTAAGCTTCAAGCCTGCATGAGAAAAAAAAAAAAAAAAAAAAAAAGTTTAAAAGGAAAAAGAGGGCAGGCAGTTGGAGGTGCTGGCTAGGTAGCCACAAATGCCTCCTATGACAAAAGCCAGTATCTTACCTGCGCAGGGCTGCACAGATACAAATTCCAGAGAACACGAACAGACACAGCACGATGAGGATGGGGACAATTATGGCTGTAAGCTTCAAGCCTGCATGAAAAAAAAAAAAAAAAAAAGATAAAAGTTTAAAAGGCAAATTGCTCTGAAGCAGGTAATTTTTACTACAGAGAATACAGTAAAAAGCAGATAATCTTGCAGGAACACTCCTTGCAAGAGAGCATGAAAATGTGAAACTATAAAACTGTAAGACCTTTCCCTCAGCCTACATGTACCTATGTGGAACAGTGTTGAGATGAGAGTTAAATATACTGTCTCAGGGCTGAAACTTGGCTTAGTATCTATATGCATCCTCACAAAGAGCAGTTCTTTTTTATTACACACTAGGTAACTTACAAAAAGTCACTCATAACAACTCTGTTTTCAGTTGCTTATAAAACTGCCAAAAATAAGGCTGCAATTTTACATGCTGAGTATCTGGCTCATGCTGAACTGGTTGAAAACATTTCAGTCAAAATAATTCAAGGATTTCCTGGAGTGGACCTAGGGAAAAACCCATTTAGCCCCTGTTAAATACTAACACAACATAGTTTAGAACAGGGATTTGAAAATGAGCAGTGGGGTGGCTCTTTTGTCAGGAGTGCACCATTTGCTATTCCTACAGACACTTACCAGGCTGTAAGAATAAGGTAGGACATGTGTCCACAGGGTATTTACAATTTAGCAGATGAAAACTCAGTATATTTCATTTTCAGTGAACATGGATACAATTTACCCATACCGCTGCACAGACGAACTGAGCTTGCTCTTGGCAAGAGCAATGCAGTTTCAGAAGAGCTTTTTTTTCTTACAGCTTTTTCTTGCTTTTTACAGCCAGTTTTTTACAGAGACATTCCTACAACTATCAGCTACCTAATGGGTAGCAGTGTTTGGTGTGGTGGGTCTGGTAGTTCCCACCTGGCTAGAGGTCCACCAAATGGTCAGTATAAACAACAAATTTCATTTGCTTGCTTTTTAAGATCTAAGAAATTAGGTCCACAATGTTAAAGGATGAAGATTGCATATTCAGGGAGAAGTAGGAGAATGAAGGTTTTCTGCCTTCCCGGTGAACACAGGCACTAGGAAAAAGTGTTTAGTTACACAACCATGCACTACTGTGTGTTGCTTCGATCTGGGGACCTGCTCTGGGAGGAGCCATGGCTGCAGAGAGAGAAGGTAACATTTTTGTGAGACCACTGCCTCATGTATCACAAAAATTGTAAAATATACGAAGAGAGTGAGGAAGAGCTCCTCAAAAAAATGCTAATGAGTGCTCGGTATAGTCCCTTGAGCCACCTACCAAGCGTGGCAAGTAAACCAATATGACGGGGAAACCACAGCCTGATGTTTCACACATCAAAGAAAATTAAGGTTTTCAATCTCTTTCTGTGCCTTAAGACAAAAAGAACATATGCTCCTCCCTCTTCTCTCTGTCGTTAACCTTCAATGAAGTCTGAAGGGAAAATAAAAGTTTTGATTTGTGATTAAGATTAAAGTTCACTCAAGGCTGGGCTGAAGAAAGTGCAGTGCAAGGTAGTCTTACCCAAGTTAGTTTCTTCCGATGGGATGGGCTCCGTAACAGTCCTGTCTTCTTTTCCAAGGGAGGTTTCTGTGCTCTGGCTTGGTCTCTGCCACATTGAATGTGTAAACGAACTATTAGCTGCAAAAGAGAAGGGGGGCATCAGTGGCACTGCAGCAGCACAGGGGGCTTTGGGGGCACCATGCCTGGGCAGCACTGCTTACCCCATACCTTGCATGATTCGACAACCCATCAGCTCCAGCTTCAACGCTATTCTTTGGTTCCAGGTTTGAGGGATAATTCGCACGTAACGGGCCACTATCGGAGGGATGAAGTTATTGCGTACTATGTCACCAGAGTTGGAGTTGCCTTGGAATACCTGCAAGGAAACACAAGCACACGTTTTACTCTGTTTTAACTTCAAAGATTTGCATTATCCTAAAACTGATATACTGGTAATTTGGGATGCAGCCACAAGATTTTTGGAATTGAGAGTTCTGGGATAAAATAATCTTTTTAGTTCTGACAGAAGCAGATGATCACATTTTTCTGTTAGCTCGGAGAAGAAAGATTATCACTCTGCTTCAATTCTGTGTAATTTCTAGTTAATGTATGCTGGCCTAATGCTATCATTTTTGATTAGTAGCACTGCAGCAGCCTTACTTGGGCAACAGGGGATAAAAATGTAAAAAGAAAAAAAATAAAGTATTTCTAGACATTTTAGTGAAAAGGTCAGTTTTCTGTATCAAGCTTGAAGAGTGATGCAGTTGTCTCCTTTTCCCTGCACTTACGCTGTATTTCCCAGCATCAGCTCAGCCCATGTACGGAACATTAGTCCTTGCAAAATTAATTCTTGGAGATGCTTCAGCATGATCTAGGACAACTTAAAAGCCTGATGAGATAGGGAAGTGAGCTCAGCACATCTCAGATAAAATGTCAGGCCACATGGGGTTCCGATGGGACAGGGAACAGGTTTTTTTCGTGTACCTTAGCTGAAACTAAGATCATATATAATACTTTCATAAGATTATTTGTATATAACAAGTCATTGTGGAAAACTGCAAACCTGCAGGTTTTCAATAGCAGCCTTCACAGTTCAGCCACTACTAGATTGACTTGTCACTTTTTGGGCCAACACAATTTCAGTTTAACACCTGTTCAGTATAACAAAAATATCAAGCCAGTTAATGTTTCGCAGTGAAATTCCTTGCCATATAAGCTAAGAAAATCACAGCTAGCAGGAGACCTCTCTACAGCTCTACCAAGTTTTTAAAAACTGCCATCAGGACTGAGGACCAGGTAGAGCCTTATCCTGAGGCAAGCAGAGCTCCCTCAGAAATGATGGGTGAAGGTCTGACTTTGAATGTTGTAGGGGAGAGGGTGCTTTTGGTTCGAGGTGGTCTTTTTTTTGTTTGTTTGAAAGGAAAGATGAGGTTTTCAGGGGAAAATGTTATTAGATGGAGCTGTGCAGCACATCCTTTGTCTGCAGGAACTATTTGCACTGCTTTTATCTGCTCATTGTTAAAGTGACATTGAGTCTGAGAGAGCTGTTGTGCAGACAAGTGTTTTGGTGTAAAAGCATTTATTTTTTGTGTTCAGTTACATCAGTTCCTAACAGACGCAGGCTGTGCCCACAACCTGGTGTCAGAAGGGTCCCACCAGCAAGGGGTGGGCAGCGGTGCAGCCCCTGGTGACCATAATACGGCCAAGCAGGAGCTGGGTCCACAGGAGCAGCTCCACCAGCAGAGCTGTGCTTTTACCAGAGTTGGTTGTTTCTCTCATGGGGGGAGTAGGGGGGGTGGGTTGACCATCCCAGTGCATCTACAGCTGAATCTCAGCTTTGCTGGTGCCAAACCAACCACTGCACTGGTGCAGTGTTCCTAGCGTAGGCAAGCACTGAGCTGAGCATTAGACTTGCCCAAACAGCCTGTTGTACAGCTTTAATTACACAGTGGTGGTTTGTTGTGTTTTTTTTTTTTAAAAAAAAAAAAAGGGACACACACATACATATGCCTCCCTGCGTGTGTCTCAAAACTTCAGCAAGCCCTGGGTAACTGCTTTGTTTCGACAAGCTCGCTATCTACTCCTTGGCCATAAATTACACCGGTGAAGACAACCCAAGTCTAGACAAGTCTGAAACTCCTAATCTTTCTTGACAGTGAAAGCCTGCCCTTCAATGTCAAGGCAGCGTACGCATTATTGCTCTGTCTTTTCTTACCCCTCCCACTTTCCCTTACCTTTTCTTCATTGCTCAGAATCCCTTTGTAAGTTCTCCATTTTGAGTTGTTATTTTTGTAGTTCATTGTAAATGTCTTTACGTAAAAGTTGAAATTCAGCATCGTGGATCCAGAACCAGTGGTCTTAATCCCTTTTAACAAAAGGCAAAATACATTTTCATTTGTTAGGTGTCTGTTTTAAAGGAACATTTTCAAATGCAAACACAGAAGCCAAAACAATTCGGAGAACTTTGCCTTCAAAGTCTTAATTAATTTTTCAAACTATGTTGGAATTGAGTTTAAAAGTTGAGTGAAGAATGGAAATCAGTTTTAAATTGTGAATTTAGAGCAATGGAATTTTTAACAGAGCTCAAATGAATAGCTCCAAAAATGGTAATTGCTTTTTGATGTTGTGGTCCATATAATTAATCTTTACATCTTTAGCAGCAACTGCAATTTACATTTTTATAACTCAACTAGGAGTTGGAATCAGGCATTTCCTTCACCTGGACCACTGTTTCAAAGGCTGTGATTTTAATGTTTCTTATTGATTCCAGAACTGCATCTTTAATAGATCCTAAGCAATCATTTATCATCCATCCAGACTTTACTGCTCCCTGTGTATTTTGTTTGGGGCGTGACAGTGCGTTTACAGATCAGGCAAGCATGACAGTTGACTTCAATCCTATATCCATAGGAAGACCAGTCTTGTAAATAGCCATGATTTTTTAAATAGGAAAACAATATTCCTCACTGCAGAACATTTTGTTACATTTAATGAAAGAAACACTACATTAAAGCATTATTAGCTTTTTGGCTGCATTCAGTTTCTTCTCCAGCTGAATCCCCAGCTCCTAATAGCCAGGCAGTGACATACCTGTTATTCTCTTCTTCTCTCCCAGGTCTATCTCCAGCCATTCACGATTGCTGCTGTGGTTAGAGGCCCAAGCCAGTCCTGGGACGTGAAGCCAAGCCTTGTCAGGAGACCACTGGAACAGTTGCCCAAATTCGTTTGTCTCCTCCCAGTAGGAAGATGCAGTAACCTGGCTCTTGGAGAGGAATCCCTCTTCCAGACTGAGAGATTTGTTGCAGCCTAGGAGTCCCCACACAGACAGGCAGAAGGAGTTATTTTGCGTTTTCACAGCATATTTTTATATTAGGCTAGCAACATATGAAGACCACCCACACCGGCAAAGTCAGATGTTGCTTAATCTAGTGCTAGCCTGATGCTATCCATTAGCTTCGTGTTTGCCAGTCAATTTATAGTGGATGATCCAGTACCAGAGTGCTGCAGGCCCTCTACTAGTTTAACTCATGAAACCTTCTACATCTGCTATTTTTGCCATTTTTTGTTTTATCTCGGCAGTTGTGTCTCATTCCTGTGAATTCTTCTTATATTTTTAAATTTTCTTTCTGAAACATAATATTTATTTTGAGATTGGCACTAACTAATTTTGCTGTACAAAACATTTCTCAGATGAAGGCACTGTATTGAAATGAACACTTTACTGTAAATATTTCATGATTCTCACCTGTAATTAGGGCTAGAAAAGTTACTCATTAGAGAAGCTCCTTGATACTGCTGCCAAGAGGTGATATCATGAAGACAATAGCTGGAGGTAAGTATTACAAACTCCACCAAAGAACCCGCAAAATTTCTACACATCAAGGTTCTTCAGACAAAACAGTGGAATAAGGTTTCAATGAAGTTAAAAATAATTCCCTGGCAGTTTCAAAGGCCTATACATGCTCTACAGTTTTCAGTGAAATAGTAAATGATTTTATCTCAGATGACTGAAATACAATTCGAATGAACGAGCACGAACTTTTCCCCCCTCTTTGCTATGTTTTATGCAAATGAACAGCTTGACAGATTAAAGACACTTTTGCATCTTGGAAAGTCATAAACAAAAACTCGTTCTGTATCAGTGCAATGTAAATATATTTTCATTCCTCTCTATGTTTTCATTCTCTTCTTTATAACAAAGATGGAATTTATAAATGTCTGAAGAAAAACTGCTTTCATTTTCTGCCGCCTAAAGTACATTAAAACGGGATTATCTGATTGTCATTTTTCATATGCTGGCACCAGAAATGTAACAGCCGAACACTATTTCTGTTTCTCATCTATGTGTGTATGACCTATTCCTATTCTGTGGTTTTTTCCTAGCTCACTTCACATCCCTTCAATTTTTTTTTAATTCAACTTGCCAATTTAAAAAAATTGCTGTCCTAAAACATCCTTCCTAGACACAGCCTGACACTCACCTGGTTCCTTTTCAAAACTTTTACAGCAAATACTTAAATAAAAAGGTAAAATTTGAATAGCTAAACAGAAAGCCATTAGTCTTACCATTTGAAGTAAATATAAACCGCTTATCTGACAGCGAACCACTGTAAGAAAAGAAAGAAAGGTAACTCAGCCTTTCAGGAGGAGGTCACGGGAATGCCCAGGTACGGTTTCAGAATCACTGTTTATCCGGCAAAATATCTCTTGCCAGCCAGCCACTTACTTTGCAGGCTGGTTACCAACCCCAGCAAGAGCACTCTTGTGCATCTCTCACCGTCACTGAACTCACATCAGTTTTTTGAACAGTTTTGAGCACTGGTTATGCTTTAAAGGGACTCCCCCTCCCATCAGCCCATTACTCTTGCTGCACGCTTCTGTACCGCAGTGGGAAAGCTCTTCCCTTCTGCTCCTCGGACCAGCACCACGAGAACATTCAAAAGAGCCTGGAATGGAAAAGCTGACAGGACCTGGAGGTACTGGCCATGCACTGCTCCAGCACCAGGCCCAGGTCTCCTCACCCGCGGTAGCTTAAATTAGAGCATCTTCACTGAAATCAATGATTTTCTATTGTCTAGTTTGAAGAAAATCCAGCCTTAAGCACAGTGAAAGAGTTAACACTTGATGGTGACCAAGTACATCAGCTCCGATGGTCCTACTTGGACTACAGGTGTATCCCAGCCAGGCTGAGGGAAAACTACCCCTTGTTTTAATTTAGGTGGGAACGGGTTCTGTTATAACCCTGACCAACAGCTCCTGTCAGGAATGGTTCTTTTTGCGCCATTAACAGGACCACCCCTATGCCCTGGCTTTTCTTCCTCCTCCTGCTCTGGGCTGCTTTGCTTCAGGAGAGAATCCATTTCTTGGGCCACTCCACACAACCCTGCACATCGCAGGACAAGGCAGAACCGACGCCGTGAGGGAAAGCTCTGCTTTCCTTGGCCTTCCGTGGAGCTGCGTCCTGACTCCCAACAAGACACCCCTCGGGTTTCATTCCAGAAGCAACGACTCTGACTGGCTGCCTAATAAAAAGAAAAAGCCCGGGTTTTAACGTGAAATCCGTTTGGCTTTCTTGAAGATCTGACCCCTTCAACGTCGCTCCAATTAGCTGCACGCATCGCTTGCCCCTTTGGAAAAGCCTTGGCCAGCAGCGTGACTGAGCAGTAAAACAACTGCTGCACTTAAGCGTCAAGACAGCTCCCTTTCAGGCTGCCCTTTGTTGTTGGCCACGAAAATTTCCCCCGAGGTTCTGTCTGTGGGCTCCTGGCGACGAGCAGGGCTATATGTTTTGAGAGCCCCGCAAACAGGGGGACAGGAAAGCGGTCCCACGTCAAGGTCAATAAAAACACTGCCTTTTTTTTTTGTCACTGAGGGAAAACTAACGACAACAGGCAAACGAAGCCCTTTGGAGATGAGGGAGAGCACTGGGAGGGAGCTGATTTATTTGGGCACGTAGGCGGTAGAGCAGCTAGAAGGAGAAACTCAAGCCCTCCCTCCCACATCTCCCCCCAGGCAGTCCTCAGGGGCGATCAGATGTGCTCTGCTCGCTTCAAACCAGTTCCACATTCCAGCCAAAACAATTTTTGCTTTCTTAGTGAATACAAAGCAATCCATTTCAAGAGAAAAGAAGAAAATAAAAGCCCATGGTGATCAGTAAAATCTACCCCAAACAGAAATCACAGCGCTCCTTGAATACTTATTTATGAGATAATGCTTTGTAATAAAAAAGTCACCCAGATCCCTTTCAAATAGAGAGCTGCAATTTTAGCAACAAAGGGAGGAGGTTAGAATTTCTAAGGTCTATAAAGCTACGAAATCAAGCTGAAATATTTCTGCTATCATTCTGCAAGTCACCAAAGAGGACAAACTAATTCAGTAAGTGGTAATCCATCAGTTTCCTAATGTGACAGGTGGCATTTGTCACACAAATTTCAGTTTGTCCTTTAAGGGCTGGTATTGGCCGGTGCCCCTCATTTTCCTGACAACCTTCAGGATCCTGCCTCTCCAACATTACGAGTGGCAGGACTGCACGGGAAACCTGTGCTGGTAGCTCTGCAAAAAAAGGATCCTGCTTCCCCATAATAAATTTCTCTTAGCATCAGATACTTTTTTTTTTCCCCCTCAAGTCGGTCTCAAACAAGCTTTCTACACGCAGCGCAGATTAACCCCAAATCTCACCCTTCACAATTCGTGAGCACGTGGTCTCTTGCATTTTCAAAGACAAATGATTTCACGTGCAGTGACGTAGAGTCACGGGCCAGCTCACATGACAAGGTTAAACCCCCATATTATTTGTACTGGGGTATATTGGGATTGCCCAATAAATCCAGCCGATTGATCATCATTAAAGCCTTTGCAGGTGTGGGTCCAGGCAGGGATTGTGAGAACTGAGGACCCAGCAGGTGCCGTAGCGTAACAAGCACCGCTGGGGAGGCCCAGGTCAGCTCCTGTGGCTGGTGGGGGGACCAGCCATGACTCCCCCGTCACCTTACAGGGCAGGTATTTAACAGCTGGATGTGCTCCAGCAGCAGCTTTCCGTGAGGTCAGTCTCAGCTCAAGTCACTAAATAATTCAAACCTTTAAAACTGACATCCACTGGCTACTCCACAGGAATTTCTTGCAGCGTGTAGGTATCCTGAGGACAGGGAAGCCATGCAGCTTTGGAAATGCCTCTTACAAAAGCCTTTTTAAATCAGGAAACGCATTGGCTCATTTTATTAGTAAATAGACCCACTCTTTCTAGGAACACTTTTTCATGTTTCGAAATCAAAGAATTTCCCTGAGTCCTCCTATTTCCCACCCCTGGGATAACGGGTTCACACCAGCACTTCATCTGCTCCCGGGACTGTCCCAGCTGCCAGAAGCAGCAGAAGCATCCTGAGAAGCGCTGTGCTCACACTCCCATTTTTCTCAAAATCCGTGCCATCTAGCTTGCAGGCACCCATCCCTGCGTGAGCCCATTTGCCTGTGGCTCCCTGTGTAATCTGTGGAAAGCAAGAGTTGACTCCTTGGGGCAATTCATCCCCTTTGAGATGTGGACCGTGCTGGAGGAGTGCCTCTGTCTGCCCCCGTAGGCAGGAGAGCTAAGGGGGCTGCACGCCTGGCTGGGGTGCTCTCTCAGGGGCCTCACGTTAAATGGGCCAATTTCAAGCCCTGGAGGCTGGGTTCAGCCTGGAAGGACACGTTTCAGCTCTTCTTCAAGCAAATTGGAGTTTCCCCACTTGATGTAACAGCGACAAGTTTGCATCTCTGTGAGTACTCCTATTACTCATGTGAAATATATAGGATATTTTGTGAGCAGCAACATTAAAAGGACGCTTGGCAGTTAATGTGGTGGGTTAATTATGCAAAGAGTGTTTTCCTGCCAGCACATATACATTTGCTGTCTTATCTGCTTCATTTGTTGCCCACTAGCTCTTCCACTGTGAAAAAAATACAAACAGGAACCCCAGCTGCCTTCCATTATAACATTTTATGTGCTACTGTCCGAGTTGCTCCTTCTGGGATTCTTAAGGATCACGACCATACAGATGTATGTAGACAGTTCTGTAACGTCTTTAGATAATAGTGTGATAGCACAAAATAGTTCATTTAGGGTTTCATGTGTGATGAAAAGAATTTATATTATTTTTTTATAGAGGGACTTGGTGCCTGAGCTGAGCTCTCAGTCCTGCTTTGCCCGAGACAAGTTTATGTTAATTTTCTTTGTCAATTAACTTTCAAGAGAAATAGAAAATATTTAAGCTTTCCACACCTTTAGCTAGTGGTCTACATGCTACCCAGCTTCATATACTCCAGTGCCCTTACATATACAGCATTTCAATCTGCAGATTAAGCACAGCAACAGATCAAAATAATGTGGGTTTGGGATTTTTTTGTGAAACCATGATTGTAAAATTGTCAGGAGGGTGTGGATAAATCATTGGGAAAACTGGAAAAAAGTATAAAAAAAGACATATTCCTGTAGCTCTTGTACACTATGGGACTGAAGAGATTTGCCTTCCTACAAAAAGCCTCATGTAAAATCCAGATAACATTTGAAAATTAAAAAATATAAACCAACAGGAATGACAGAGGCAGTTGCTGGAAGGGCTTACTGTGCTGGATAGAGATTAGAGGATTTATTTCTACTTCAACAACAGTACAATTAAAAGTCAGAAGAGAAGTGGTAAATATAACACCCTTGCTATAAATATTCTAAAAGAGAAAAACTTTGAACATGTCAAAAGCACAATGTTTAAGAAGTTGTTCATTAAATCCCCTATGGCTCAACAGCACTTTTTATTTATTCATTCTTCCTCGCTTTTTTTAAACTTTAACATGAATTTAGCATGATTTATTAGCACATCGATTAAAGGTGTTTGTTGCAGAACATCATACTTTCATGTATCTGCTAACAAAGTAATTTGCAAATATGTTTTGGAAGGAACAGAAGGAATATAAAAAAAAAAGAAAAGAAAATACTGCCTTACGTGGTATAGAGCCACTGAAAACTTGGAACATTTTCCTATATACAATGCCAACACCATTTTAATAGAGCTGTAGAAACAAAGCCCCAGAGCCCCTAGACCCACGCCTAACTTCTTTCCCTCCCCCCAAAAACACACACCCTGATGGTGGTACTCACTCGTGCGAGGGGACGCCGTTGGCGACGACGCCTTCGTAGCGGCTGATGCCCTTCTGCTGGGTGACGCTGATCTGACCGCCCAGCTCGTCGGCGATAACGCCCGCGTGGACGGCCGACTTGCACAGCAGCGAGGTCTGGAAGGCAGAACAAGCCAAAGCTCAGAGGATCAGCCTGACAAACTGCTAATGCTTTTCACTTCCGAGCCCCGAGCACACCGCTGCTACAGCTCACGCAATCCGGCAAAGGCTCAAGAGGACTCAGCGGCAGGGGAGGGAGAAAGAGCAATAATCTTTGAAAAGAATATGTTTCCAAGTCACCTTTTTTTTTTTTTTTTTTTTTCAAAAGAAAAAGCAAATAATGTATCTACCTGGGCTTGCACAGAGCAAATCCAACAGCCAAGGGGATGTAACGGCGTTTGCCCAGCGGTAGTTACTAAACAGAGTGAAATTTTTTAATGGCAGGTGAAGGTGATCGCTGCAATAATAACTCAGTCTTCTTGGATTCACCCCAAAACGAGACTGGATGCTGGAGTGGTTGGTTTCCCCTCGGAAGCACAGAGGGATGTGGGGCGAGGGAAGGGGGTGGTACCAAGAAACATGAGGAGGCTCATCCTCCCCAAAGGGATGCTGCAAATCCCTCTGCCCCCAGCGGCTGCTGGACTCGAGGGAATTCCTTCCAAGGGACCACAGCTCCAGAGAACTGTTTTTACGAAGGGCAGTCATTAAAATCAGTGTGAAAATCATGTCTCATGTGCCACAGAAGAGTTTGTACCCGGAGAAAAGCATCCCTGCAGGCAGGCGTGGAGCAAACCCCAGCACTCTCCAGACAGCGTGGTTTGTCACTCCCCTTTTTTTTTTTTTTTTTTTCTCCAAATGAAAAAGCAAATAATCTGCTTCTGAGAATTCACTGCAAGATTTTAACCTGGTAAGTATCGCATCACTTTTCAGGAAAACCAAGTCAAATGCAAGGCAACTCTTCTTTGCAAAGAGAAAACGGTAATTACTTGATGGGATTGCCAGAAGGCAGACCTATCTACTATCGCACCCTAGGGCTTGGGCCATGGCACACATTAGGAGATTTGGCTATGTGTTGACTAGCTGCTGCTGGGTTTTTAAAGTGTAGCCCATTGGCCCATATCTCAGGTGGGATAACGCAGAAAAATCCAGGCAGGACAGCTTGTGTGCCAACTAGGTGGCAATAACGTACCACTGGGCTAGGGCAGGGCAGAGAAGGGCCAGTGGAAAGGTGCAAAGGAGACGTTCCTGGGGGCTACTGGTCTCGTTCACATGGGTACAGGTTGGGCTCAACTGCTCCACAAGCTGGGGTGCCCGTCTGTCCCCTCCAGGGAGGGGTGGGGACACAAAAGCAGCAGGGCTTCAGGGGAGCCCCCCAGGTTCTTCCCACCAGAAAAGCTTAATCCCTCTTAAGAGTGGAGGGAAACTTTCTTTCAAAAATTCCTCAGCGCAGATAAGATCTGCATGAGGTCACGCCATGTGCTGCTTTTCTTTCCTAATCACCCATACGAAGGGCAGGAATAACTCCAGCTAATGAGAATGTAAAATGGCATTTCTTTGTTGCTTCAGCTCTGCCACTTTCCAGGCTGGAGCAGGGTGCTCAAATAACTGGATGAACAGGTTAAACGTGAACACTGACGTTTTGGAAACTCAGCAACTACTATATTTGTGATAGGGTGGGATTTTACTTCAGCGGTATGATTCAACTGACTCCACCGTAGAGATGTGAAGATTTCACAGGCATGACAGGAGAGTCCAGGGTGAGGGGCACAGAGAGGGCAGAGCACCGTGTGATGTGAACTGTGGATAAATGCAGCCACTCAGGCAACTTCTTCGCTTTAAAGAACAAGCAGTTAAAACAACCCAAGAGGTTTGTAGTTATCAGTGGGACGTGATTAAGCAGTGTATAATTATTTATTTCATCTCAGAGCAGATTGCTGGGATACTGCAGGCATAATTGTAAAGAAAACCCGCGTGTTACTGAAATGTATTTCCTTTCCTACAAAAGATAGCTTTAGAAAAGAAATGCACATGGGTTCCAAACTAGTAAAACCTGAAGTCATAGGAATAGCACTGCCTCAAAAGTGCAGGGTTTCTCCAGAAAGCCAGAAACCACAAGCCAGTAGGTGTATTTGAGAATCAATGGACTTTGTTCTCCCAAGATCGATTGGTCTGTTTGAAAAGTATCTCCCTGTGCTTGTATACTGATAACATGCTCATATACTGATAATAAAAGGTATATCTAACACAACTGGGAAGAATTCCTCACAAAAGCCAAGCTGCAACAGTTGAAACCAAGTTGTGCTATGCTTCTCTCTTCTGTTTTTACAATTTTCCCCTCATTATCCTGTGTACTTACATCTCTGTATCCTTCTCCGATATTCCCAGAAATGTCACCTGCTATGTCTCTGCAGCCAGCGGGACAGTATCTGCTGTAGTGAGAGAAGAGAGGCTTGTTTAAAATGTGAACTGTAGTGATGATACACAGAAACAAACTCCCATAAAAGAAATTATCTCAAAATGATAAATATTTTAGCAGTAACTTCTGGCTGATAGTCTGTTAGTGAGTCCAGGAGGCCCTGGAGTTCATGAGTGGACTGTACACAGCAGCACACAAAGAACCAGAAAAGCAGTTTTGCAAGGGCATTTCTGTTTAATTCTCTTTTTCTAAAAATGCTATCTCACGAGTTTTCAGCATAGCCCAGATAAGAAGCCTACATGCACATCCAGACAGTAGCCAGAAGAGCACAATTTATTACCATTTCAAACCCTATCACAAGGTTCAAAGAAGCAAGAAATTATAGCTTGTCCTCAGATAATCTTGTATCAGCTAGGGTGTGATCCACTCTTAGGAGACACACTGGAATTTGAGGCTATTTTGAATTTCAAAGTGGAAACCCTTTTTACATATACCACTTATACGTGTTCTCAAATGAGACTTGCTCTGTAACTCTGTTCCCTCATCTTTCTGGGCCACAGACTTCCGTCCTGCACCACTGCTTCTCACAACTGGGCCTTGGACTATTGCAGCATCAGAGCTCAAAGAAATTCACTTCCCCCAAAAACCAAGGCTGCACGTGCCTTACATGACATTCTCTAACAGTCGGACCAGGTGACAGCTACAGCGCAGAGAGCTGCAAACCCTCTTTACCTGTATTCGGCCTTTGTGTAGTGGTTCGCTCGTTCCAAACATGTGATTAGATCTGTGAAAAGTTTACAAAAGTCAATCCCCATCGCAAGACGTAGAAATACAGACAAATATTTGGCTACACATGAAATGACATTTAGAGATCTCTCTGTATAATACTTAAACAATTTTATTAGATAGAAAGCAAGAGCTATGGTTTCCCCTCATTCTTTTAATCTCTCTTCTATTCTTCTTACATTTTACACCTTCAATAAAGTTGCACAGATCCCCAGAACATCAAATGTAGGAATCAAATCTTAATCTACCCCATCCCTTCATCCTTTCTATCACTGGGTGATAGAAGCTAGAGCCCAGAATACAGTGGAGCTTCAAGCAGAAGGTACTAATTTTCTCTTTTACTGGGCCTGTATGGCCCTGTACTGGGCCAATTTGTATAGGTAAGATTTCAGCAGCTATTTTATATGGTTAATGTTACAACTGCTTCTTGCACACATGCTGTTAAAAATATCGTGGTTCACACTAATCCGGAAATATTTAGGACCAAACATTTGAACTAAAGTCTATGTGTGCAGAGAAGATAATGAAAATAGGGGTGACTGTGTCACTAATCCTTCAGTATTTTTGGATTTCACTTTACCTGGATGATCACTACTGGCATAGGACAACAGGAAGCCTCGTCCTGACACGTGGGATCCACTCTCAAAGTGAATAGTTGCTTCATTGCTATCCAGAATGATTTCTTTGGGGACAGGCATCGCATTACCACAGTATGGCCCTACAGACAGAACAAAGAAGATTTCAAAAGTTTAGATGACGTAATTAGGCTGGAATATTCTCAGGATTAGTGAAGAGTTTCATAACGCGCTCATTCTCCTTCAGTACCAATCCAAATATTGACAAAAGGGTTTTGGCTTCGATCCTTTATGGGTATGAGCTCCTAAGTTACCCTGACAAGGAGTGGCCAGCATCCAATTGTCTCTCCACGGTAGCAATTCCAGCATCCACGTCTCTCATCACGTAAGCCTTAAGAGGATGATTAATGCCCTTCAGCCTTTGAAGTACAGCATGCTTACAACTAGCAGTAACTCATTAGAGAAAAGAACAGAACATTCAAAGGCAATCCAAGGGATCTACACAGGGTCCCCTAGATAAACTCTCCAGAGGCATACAGCTCATGCTCCTGTAGCACAGCAGCTATTCAGGAAAGATTAAGATCACAAACAGGGTACCTGATTCTCAAGGACTTGTGTGCCACAAGCCAAATTGCACTACAAGGCAGTAGCACTTTACTCAGAAAATCTCCTAATTTATTTTCCTTTTTAAAACATCATCAGACCATTGAAGTATAAGCTCAAATCTCTGGAGTTTTAAACAAAGAGAGGAAGAGAAAGGAGAAGATTAAAGGAGTGGGACGGGGAGCCAAGAGCCTTGCGCTTACGTTGAATTAGATAAGGGTTTTATAGCTATCAACTGCAGTATCTTGGAACAGTCTTTGGGACACTCCTTTCTTGTGACAGCAGGTGTGCCCAGGACTCTTAATAGTTACATTTGCTCCTTCAGAAGCCGGTTCCTGAGGGGAGCTTTCTTTTGAGATTGCCACAGTCTTCACTCCTGTCTTCTGTCACTACACCTGGGTGCAAACACTTGTCCCTGGCTGCCCTCAGGCAAAGACGACACAGAAAATCCAAAGCAGTTTGGGTACACTTTTTTGAATTTATGAGTATGCTTACAATATAAACTGCTAAGAAGAGGTTTTTTTTTTTAAATGGCAAACAGTTTTTTTTTTTCCCCAAGAGAAAAAACAAACAAGACCCTTTACAAGCCCTCAGCCCATCTGTTCTGTTGAGGTGAATGACAGCTTTTTTGTTTCCTAAAACAAGTCCTTGGGATGAAAAATGATCACTCTGATTTTTCCTAGACAATCTTGTTTTACTGGTGGTAGCTATTTAAGAGCAACTTGGAACTGATTTCTGAGACAGAGTCACAGCACAACACAACTGTGATGAGCAGTACCCTTCCTGATGGGGTCCTAAGAGCATCTGCATTTTGCTTGGTACTCTTGGGGGTGTCTTTCCCAAGTACTTCATTTGCCTTATAAAACCATAGTATCAACCTACAGAGTAGCCCAATCGGATCCAAAGACAGCCAGTTGTCAGCAGAATGGGACAAACTAAAAGAGGAACTCTGTCTTTTGGCTTATAAAAATCATATGGTGAAGCCAGGCAGGCAGAGAAACAAGCAACGAGTGTGACATTTCCCTGGAGTACTCATGTGTTGAAAATGACTCACGACTTAGTCAGAGAAAACAATGCCTGTAAAAAGGGTTAAACAAATTGCTTAGGAAATGAACTTATCAAAAAGACAGCATCTGACATTGTGTCATACCAGACAACTGCACGAGTGATTTATTTGAGAAGGTCTTTTGTGTCAGATTGCAGTGGGAGAAGTAAAGTGCTAACTTAAATTATTTTTTTTTTCAAGAGAGAGAAAGGGAAAGAAGACAGGGAGACGTCACATTTCTTCAAAATGAAACACCTGAGAAACCTTTAGTTCTCTTCTTCTCTCAGGGACTGTCTCTACATATTTTCTCACAGGTGCTCTTTGGCTTTCTCCCTCTCAGCGCTCGGCAGTGACCCGTCTACTCTGTAGGTATAATTTAGTTCACTCAACCACACACCGGTGCCGGATCATGGCTATGTGTCTTCTCCAGTAGCAAGTCTACATACGTTCCAGATAATTATACAAGCAAAACCAATAAAATAAAATACTCTAGACACATACAAGGAGTTGTATAATCCAAATGAAAGCCAAAAATTCAGAAACAATCAGCTTAAGGAATCAACCTGCAATGCCTAAAGACAACTTTCTGCTGTTAAGTAATAAATCCAAGAAGGGTTACCAGGCTATGGTTATATTCTGCGAAAAGCAGTTCTTGCATACTGAGAGACTCCCATAGGTAGCTCAAAACTAAGGGGATTAATTCCTCAGGATTAATTCTTTAAAGGATATAGAAGCAGGAAAGAATATACACTGAAGGAAGGAATATTTTCCAAAAGTTTATCAGTTTTCTGCATAGATTTG
>NW_015094507.1:4737675-4768352 GCF_001431845.1 Calidris pugnax
GGGGGGGGGGGGGCGGAAATGAAGCATTTATTAATAGTACCAAACATTCACTTGTTCTTTTGTCACAAACCGAGGAAGCCTTGCAAAATATTTCTACACATTTCTTCCCAATAATTCAGGTAATACCATATTGGCAGTCCATTACAAGGTCTTCAGACTTTCCTGAGATCTGGCAGAGTTTATCTCTGTGTTATCAAATACAGGAATGACTGCTGAGAGGGAGAGTTTAATAAAAAATATAAGCATTATCTTACCCCTCTGTTGCTGTTCTTAAAGAGACTGATCCGATATTGGTTTGGTTTAGAGGTTCTGTGCTTCCTGAAAGAACTAGAAGTGTGTGCAATCTGGTTTTAGGAAAAGGTGTTATTCCACTCTTTTCAGTTTAAAACAACCAGCGTACGCATCTTTATGATTTGATTTACCCAATAATATTGTCTTAGGTTTAGCAGCACCTCTATCCATTTTGCCAAGTTTTTCCAGAGTGGCCTTTTTTAAACTCAATTCTCATTCTCCCCCTAATCAATTTATTTCACATTGACATCTTGACATTCCAAGAAATTCCCCAGGGGGACAACAAGCAATGCTTAGAAAATAAAGCTGATTCAGGGTCAAGACAAGTCTTTGGGTTCAGTTCGGTCTGATGACAGAATTTTATGCTTTCATCTGGATTCTAATTTTCTTTAGAAAAATAACATCTTTGTTTTTAACAACACGTACTCTTTCCTATGCACTTCTGTTCAGCAATCCTCCATCTCCTTTAATGCTGTAGAGCCAGAGAAAGGACAGTCTCCCAGGGTCCCTGCATTTCAGCTTGTGGTGTGCCTGAATTAACTGCACTTTCCACATACAGAGTAACGCCTAGTAGATTTACTCTCCATTGACTTACCTTGAATACATATATTGTGAGATTTTATAGACATTAGAAGATTAAAACCAATGAGCATCTGTAGACACCAGACTTCACCTGAAAACTATATTTACTAGTCAGTATTTTCCACTTGCAATTCAGATGACAAAAATAGTACTTTATCGTCTGCTTTTAAAATTCGCACATGCTCCCCATCTTCTCTGACCATTCCACCCAGGATTTACTGATTTCCCCAGGCTGTCTATATGAATACTGTACAACCATAGTGCAGAGGAAGGATGATGGAGAAAGCCTCGGTTTGTGTCTCTAAACGAGAAACTTGTGTATAGGGCCCTGTTAACTTTTACCGTAGCATTTGGACTTGACTCTGGATAAATATTTAACTCCTAAACCTGGGAATAAGCCAAAAGTTTTTAAGATCCCTTTTGAGAACTGCCAGATCATGTTATCAGTTTTTCATCTTCTAATGTTAGTTGCAAGGTGGGTTGTTTTGCATGTTCAGCTTGAAAATCCAGTCACGAATGCTGATCTCTCTCCCTCTTTCCTGTTAAAGTGACTGGGCTGGAGCTCTGCGGGGCTAAGTAGGCAGGTTTATTTAGTTTGTTTACGAAGAACAAAGAAAAGAGTTTCATTTAATAAACAGATGCGTTACATGTCATGAAACTGAGTAGGTGTTCTCCATATTTCAGTATTACTACATCTAAATTCCAGGGCCTTTTCTTCTTTCCATGTCTCATGAATGAGTTGACCCAACTGTGGTTCCATCTGTTCACTCTATATTCTTTAATATATATAAATTTAAAATTCTACAGGAGAGCTATTAGGGGCCTAGGCATTTCAAATGTACCTAATTTAATATTCTCTAGAATTAAACTAACATTTAATGCCTTTTGTCCAGAACTAGGGATCTGGTATGGTTTAGGTGGCTTAAATTAAATACTTTTATTTTGGAATCACTGTCTCCAAGCAGTATTAACATCCTACATCCTGTATTAACAACCAAGATACATGGTAAATTGTCTTGTGGATATCCTTTGGCTGGCTCCTCTGGAGACTGAAGAGACTATTTTATGTGTTGTTTATTTTTTAAACGTTAGCAATAGTCTACTGCTTTTGTCTTTTTCATAATAGTGTTGTTTTGCAAATCTGATGATCTTTACAGCATTGTCTGGTTTTATGAGGTCTAGTTTACTTCTACTGTCAACCAGGCTCTGGCATATTTCCTGAGATTGCTTTGTTGAATTATGTTCCTCTCTTTTTTCTACTTCCCTTAAGAAGTGCTGTGCCTGGAGGACTCTCTTCTCTCACACCAGCTGGCAATGCCTCCAAGCCGGTTGTTTCTGTAGTTCTTAATACTTTCTGCCTCTCCTGTAAGGCTTTTCCTTCCCTTTAAAAGCAATTATTTCCCTTTTTAGCTACTGTGTGTCTGGTTTGCTATGTTTGTTCTGCTTTCAAACTCCTCAACTTCATTGAAATCTGCAGTTTGACATTTGCAGAGGTCTTTAAGAAACTTGGTTTAGATATCAACTCATGATGTCCTCTGTTCAACAGAGAATCTTCTCCCTGTTTACTGTCTTGACTTGCAGAGTGAGCCACAGCTGGTGAGCAACGTGTAGCAACGACCCCATGGATCTGCCTCTCCAGGATTATCATTTCCTCATGCATTTGTTTGGGGAAAAAGAAAATTAAATTGTGATCCTTATATTCAGTAGCCTTTTCTCAAATTAAGCAATTTGGAAGTCCTTCAGTAGCTGGGGAAAGACAGGGAATGGGATGAACATGGATTATGCTTGCTTCACCTCGGAGCTAAAAACTCAGCCAGAGTGCAAGTCTCTCACAAACAGCTCACAAAACCAGCAAGGATCTTTTGTATGAAAACATCTGCATTCTTGAAATTCATCTGCATCCCACATTCACACAAATGCTGAGAGGAGAGAGGAGAGAGGAGAGAGGAGAGAGGGTCTTTGCTCCAACCCTGCCATGCACATGTGCAGGGATAACCAGCATCACCCTGCAAAGATGTGCCCAGAGATGAGAAGTGCTGCTCTATGTCCTTTGCAGGACGCGGGGAAGGTGGTGTTTAATACTCAGTAGATATGAGTTGACAGAGTAGTCAGGATGAGACAGCCTGGTTATTCAACATTTAACTCTGTGCAACGCAGTCTGACCTCAGGCTGAGTGGTACGTGTTTCTCAGTTTAGGAAAAACAGATAAAACTTTCAGTTAGTGTTTCCAAAGGGTTGCTGAAGATTGTGATAAAGGAAAAAAAAAGGCATCCAAGTAGAGTCAAGCCGGAGAAGTAATTATAATTTAAAAAGGGATGGTATGGACCACCTGCACAGGCTGTAGGTCTGCCTACTTGACCTCAGGTGAGATCCCCCACTTGTAACATGGCTGTGGTTTTATCCAAACCCAAAGACAGAAGCACAGCAACAGTTAGAAATTGTTAGTAAAGAACTGTAGCTGTTTAACAAAAACCACAGAAATATACACAATACACTTTATGCAGCTAAGGGGAAGAAAAGAGTTCATTTGATAAAACAAACACAGACATTCTTTGTTGCATAAATCTTTCCAAAGCTGAAACCTCAGGATACTGTAACCGCTCAGGCGAAACCCAACTGCTAGAAGAACTTTGACTGTTAAGAAACTACTCAACTTGATCTTCAGCAAGAACTTGTCTGGGCATTTCCCTCGATTTCCTGAAATACCAGAAACAATACTGTAATAACAAGTTTCCTTTGAGGGGCAAAAAAGAAACCTGGACACACCCTTTATTCAAGCAAGACACTTATTATAATACATAACAAGGAATGACTGGTTCGATGAATCCCCTCGAGTCATAATGACAGGTTGGAGGCATCCCAAGGCTCTCGGTTCTCCCGCACACACACATGTGCACACACACACAGGTCCACACACTGACTCAGCACCCAACAGACACTTACACATCAGTAAATGCCCCACTTGCCTAACAACCCTCAGTGACTGGGTGCGGGGAGGAGAAAACATTTTCAGTAATTTCTTTATCTATTTCACTGTAGTTACTGGCTTCAAATTATGCAAGAAGAAGTTAACAGCACTAACTCTCCAAATTATTACTAGTCACTCAGCAGATCTGACATCCACCCCAGAGGAACACATCAACCTCCTACTGACTGCAAGTGAATGGAGAAGTAAGTAGGCACTTATCTCTTTATCTCTCCAGTCAAGACTGATGATCGTCTCACAAAATTAAGGGAAAAAATACTAAGCCATTAGTTCAGAAAAGAGAGGGGAAAAAAAGGAAAAAAAAGAAAAGGGTCAAAAGAGGTACAGAAATCTGATAAAGACATGAAAAGAAGCTGACTAAAAGCAGCTCCTCCTGAGCTTTTAAAACGTTTATGTTACACCATAAGTAGTGCAAGTTTTCTTCTAGAGAACTACAGGGCCCACATAGTTAATCTTGTTTTCACATATCCCTTTAACTAATTAAAAAATCAGAAGCTCTTATTCAGAGCTCAGTATTTTTAATATGCTCAGATAATGCAATTAACTCGAGAAGAAAAGCATTTCAGCAAAGGTTGCACTTTGTCTACACCGTGAGATCACACTTCATATTAATTTTTATTCTAGATTCTTTCTGTGGGACCAAAATCCCCTGTATTTTCATCCAGTGCAAAGCTATGCCTTTGAAACAGGACACGATCATCTATTTATTTCTCCTGGAGACAACACGTGCAAAACTGTGTTAATACTTAAAGGTTTGTCAGACAAAGGTGACTCAGTTTCAACAAAACTGCTGTTAGACTACCTTTGCCGACTGATGATTTATATTTTCACATCTAAGTCTGGATACAAACCTAACAGTTTGAAAGAAAAGGTTTGCTACAGGTTCTTTCCTCCAGTGAACACTGAAGAAAATATTCTGCAGAGCAATAACCCAGAGATACACTGTTCAGCCCCTTTATGTCTCCAGTTTTAGAGCTTCATTAAGATTATTTAATGACCATCTTTTGATTGTAATATTGGAGAAATCTACTTGCAGTGTCTGCCTTCACAGGTTCTTCAAAGCTTAGAAGTATCAAAGGTGAGAAGAACTATAGTGTCACATCTCTGTCCCAGCTGAGCAGGGAGGCTTCAGCAGATGGGCATACACAACAACGCTACATGCTTCTCTAGGATGGAATTAGATTCACAGTACTCTTCTATCAGTCTACAAAATTTGAGGAATGCCCTGAATTTAAAAAAAAAAAAACCCAACACTTTACATGCAAGTGGTCTAATCTGTAGTCACCCACTTACAAAAGTGAAGAAAATGATGTTATGGCCAACATAAATCAATTAATCCATTCACTGGTATATAACAGCTTCCCCTTGCTGCGTGGAACATAAATACCCCAAACAAGAATTGAGTTATTCCCTGCTGTATTGCATGAATCCCAGAGAAGGTTATAACAATGAATGAATCACAGTTAAATGTAAAGACAACATGTGGGAGAATTCAGAAAGGAAAACAGTACTTTGTCATCTTAAGACTTGTTTATATTAATTTTATATTTACGCACATAATCTTGTGTTTTGCCTCTGACCAATTTTCTAAGCTTCAGATACACTCCTCAATAGACGTTTGTACTCATACCAACATTCATTCTGTTGTTTTCTGTAGAGTTGAAGAGATCAGCATGGTATTTAAAACATATTTCCCTTTGGATTTATTGTCTTATAATTGCAAACCTCTTAAATAAAGAGCAAAGGCTGCTCGACTAATTTGAAACATGAGTAATATTCACACTGCCAGCTTTCATACTTGTTTTTTTTAGGTTTTCCTTCTTAAACCCAGGTCAAATACAGAAAACATGTGAAGATTAGTTTTGAATTAATTGCTCAGGTGTTTTCAATGCCTGCAAAATCTTTTCTGCTCTCCATCATCCTCTGAAAGAATTTTGATGGCAAAGGTCTTGGCCAAGGGAAGATGTTGACCTGCCTGTAGGTGTTCATGAAGAGGGGAGGATTGGGAAGAGATCTGGGCTCAGAAACAGCTACCTAAAAGGACACTTAACAGACTGAATGGACTTACCAGCGCTCACTCAGAGCTTCTTTTGCTTAGGTAAATATATATAGCACAGAGCTATAGCAAAACTATTGAAACAAGTGACTTAGCTTGACTTGGCTAAGTCAAGAGACTTGGCTCTGGTGTCATGTATGACTTCCTGTGCCTTTTAAAACACAAGCAATATCATGGATTTATGGTTATAGCACTATTTCCACGCTGCTATTCTGCAAGGATTTACCTGAGTGTAGAGCAGAGACTCTGTAGGTATGCTAGGGGGAAAGTCTACAGCCAGCTGCAGACCACAAAAACCATTACAGATGGTATGTATGCCTAAACTATAAAACTTGTTTAATCAGATAAGAGCAAAATCTGCTAATTGTGCAGTTCGTTACTGAGAATGCAAATTATAATCCACATGCATCAGCCATTACCAATCAGGTCTGAAAATGGGTGTGGGAATACTTTAAAGAAATTCATTATATGGATTTGATTGCACAACACACAGGAATTCTGTGTTTACCGGCTGGATAAGTGCAGGGCTGAACTATGTGAAGATGTCTTCAGGCTAATGTGTAAGTAGCCAGAATTTCACACATCCAAGCTTCATTTTTCACTTCAGAAAATAATATATTGATTTATCCCTGTTTACCAGAAAAGCCTTTGATTAGAAATGTCAAGACAGCATCAATAAAAATTATTCAAAGATATGATAATGCAATACTAAACACCTATCTCTTAGTGCCAGGTACAGACAGACTGCTTCAGGTGAACACAACTCATTGCTTGCAGCTCTGAAATAAGGTAAACACCATAAAAAAACCCCAGGACACATGAACAGAAACATTCCTTATGCTTCAAATCAGGCTCTACACAAGGCTTAGATATCAACATGTCACTGCCCACTCTTGGCGAAGGCTGTTTCAAAATGTACTACCTCCCTCATGAGAACAATAATTACCTTTACCTTCATTTGCCAGCACGGCTTTAATACCTCTCTTGATCTTCCCTTACCAGATGAGTGATGGGCCTATCATGCTCATGAATGAAAGGCAATCATCCCTCCTCACTACTGAGATACCTTATGAGTCCTCATCTTAGGAGAACCACAGACTTCACTGAGCCGAGCAACGAGCTGGGTGACCTGGAAAACCTGCAAAGGCTCTGTGTAGCTTCAGCATCATTTTCCACTAAATCCATTCTGCCTGTAAAGTCCAGTACAGCACATCCAGACTCAGATGACTAAGGGCTACAGCCCACTCCCAGCAAGCAAAATTCTATGAACTGTGGATTCACGAGTTTATTCCTGCATTGTGGAACTCCTTGCAGACCTGAATTTAAATCAGTCTTCTGAAAAAGGGCACACTGACTTGAAAATCAGTTTGACTCTTCTAGAAAAAACAGATCAAAAGTTCCAGCAACAATTGGTTGGGAAAACTGATTTGAGGAAGACCTCAGGTTCTCCCTGGGGAGGATCCTGTTGTCATTATGGTTGTTCTAAGTGCACAGCTATAGCGTATTTACTCACTTACCTTCCTGTGCAAATCTCTTGCAGGAGTGCAGACTGGCTGCATGCATTTAATGTCTGCAAGCATTAAAACCTGTGTATTAGCAAAGGTTA
This sequence comes from Calidris pugnax, assembly GCF_001431845.1. Lineage (NCBI taxonomy): Eukaryota > Metazoa > Chordata > Aves > Charadriiformes > Scolopacidae > Calidris > Calidris pugnax. The sequence goes on from NW_015094507.1 coordinate 4,745,197, forward strand.
TCAGTGACTAATAACTACCAATAATGAAGGTTATCTCCTCTCCCAGGCCTGAACTGCCTAAGAAATAGAGACATGCAGGATCGTGGAGTCCAATTTCTAATCTTGTTTCTGTCTGGTTAGTGAGCCAGCTCTTTCCCTAGCCCAGAAGGGTACAGGGCTGATACAGTACTTGCTGTACTGAAGCTGTGACAGCACAGCTCTGCAGGGCTGAGGGTGGGTAGAACCCCAGGGTGGATGTGCCAGAGCCCTCCTGGCCCCAGCATCACCCACCCACCCCCAATCTTGGAAGAACAAAACATGGCAACACACTTGAATATAGAATCATCAAATGGCTTAGTTTGGAAGGGACCTTAAAGATCATCTCGTCCCAGACCAGGTTGCTCAAAGCCCCATCCAGCCTTGAACACTTCCAGGGATGGGGAATCCACAACTTCTCTGGGCAACATGTCCCAGTGCCTCACCACTCTCAGAGTGAAAAATTCCCTCACTAAAAATGAAAAGGAGGAGGAAAGGACAAAGGCTGACATTTCTTGCATTTTGCCGAGCTGAGTTTTATACAATTTTACCAATTCATGCATCGACCATTTCCTTATCTTTTACATACCATGCGATGTCGAAGAACTCTGGATGGTAAGGTAGCTGGATTCGCATTTCTGTGATTCGATATCCAGGTCTCCAATTTTTAAGATCAGGCGTTTTCCTGGAGGCACTTGGATTTTCTTTTCACAAAGAGTGTAATTTGGGTATGTCCCAGGATAGTTCTTGGATGCCAGGGTCCCGCTGTCTTGGTACATCACTGTGTGCCCACATCCATCTCCTGCAGTAGGAGAAGAAACAATGAAGAGAAACACTCTCCAGTAAAAAAAATCTGTAAGAAAATGCTGACCACGTAACTACATCTCACGTGCACTTTCACGTTTTAAAAAAGTATTTTGTAATACTCTACCTCAGTTATGCTGTTGTTTGAAAAGAGGTTATTAAAATAAATGCAGTTGTGTTTCTCTTATAAAGCAGTAGAAAGGAGGGCTGGAAATACTCATGAATTCAGATGTATTTGACAGTCCTGTACAAACAGAGTCTCTCTGGTTTTCTGTTTTACAGCCAAACTCTACTGAAACGTTACAGATGCAACTCCACATGTAATAGGTAGGATCCTTCCTTAAATAGTTTTTTCCCAATTATCATTCCACATTTAATTTCCCTAGAAAGAGCCATCAGGGAGAGGGTAACTGAATCATACATGAAAGCACAGATGTGATTTAACTATGTACTATCACGGACCTGACTCATATCACTTTCCTGTTTGTTTTCTTGCTCCACTTGCACAACACAAAAAGCACAGGGGCCGAGGTAAGTCAGGTTAGCATGCCCAGAGATGTAAATGCTGCTGCCTCCTTCCTCAAGGGGTGAGGGTAGGAGCCTGCAAAGTGTTCATTGTGGAGCTGCGTAGGGGCAGGCTTGGCTTAGGAGCCTTTCCTTGGTGGAGGCATCCGAGGAGCAGCTGCAGCAGAATGCATGACAACAGGAAAATGCACATGGAAATACATGGGGGGATGTGGGGACTGAGATGGAAAACAGGAAGCGTCCATGGAGGTGAAGGAAGCAGGTATCAGATAAGAGACTCTGACTACCAAAGGAAGCAATTTTTAGTGAGCTATTTAAAAGTGTACTAGTAAATTAAAATGTATATATTATAAAGCTTAAGCCATTTCATTATGCTGCATCTTCCACATAATGAAACTATTGCAACAGTGGAACTAGTGCCATATGTACGTGCACACACCAGGCAGTCCTCAGTTCTGGGTCAGTTAGGGCACTGGCACTCTTTACATAGGAGTTTTGTACACTGTTACCCTTTATCATCACAAATTTGAAACTAGTCCTAGAAGTGTTGGTAAAATAAAGAATTCTACAGAGCTGGGAATTCACAACATTCAATCTAACTACCCAGAATTTTACTTTCGGGGATATTTTTGTTAAACTGTTTTTGGTCTGCTGATTTTAATTACTTTTTGAATTTCCTTCCACACTCACTAGGAGGAACAAACTTAAGATTTGATAAGATTATTTAAAGGTGAACGACTAGAAATGGAGTGTTGATAAAGAAACGTGCCATACCACGGGTTGGGGGTAGAGTGGCATGCTGTGCAATGATAAGCTCCAAGCTATCAAATTTTGACTTGCTACTGTATAATTACACTGCCATTTCATCCAACTCACTCAACTGCTTTTTCGCAAGCAACAACATCTATTTTGAAGCTTTATCATTATTACTAGCTTTGTTGCCTGCTATTTAATTTTGTTGCAGGTTCATGCTTGGAATAGAGGTGAATAGGAGACATAGATGCAAAATCATATCACCATAAACCATATTAAATATGTTTCTTCAGATCTCCCTGTTCACACACCTTAAAAACAACCTGTTGTTCAAGTTTGTTATCCAAGCTCTATTGATTTTAGAATGCACAGGAATATATTCAAGAAGAAAGGCAAACTGGACTCTTGAGCAAATCATCTTTTTAATTGAAACTTTCTGCAGCAGGAATAAAAATACAAGGAGCTATCCATTTTCTGAACCCAGAGAGTGGTCCAGGGAGGCGCAGGCGGTATAAAACCAGACCACTTCCAGCAGGACACAGGACAACCTTGCTGCCTGTGAGCTGACTGCTATGTAATAAAAAAGAACTGCCCATGGTCTTTAATTTAAGCTGCATGTTTCTAACTGTAAGCATTTACTTTAGCTGGGCTAATGAAAATAAAGTAACTACAATCTGGAACTTGGTTTGCAACTTACCCTTATTGGGAAAGAAAAGGGAAAACTAAGGGAAAAGTTACACAACCACAACAAAATGTCATGGAGATGAACTCTTTAAAATTAAGAGTCTTGTATTCACAAGTCTTCATCCCGCTGAGCTCTATTCTGGCCTGCGTCACCTCGGTACAACCCCAAAACTCTCCTCAAAAAGCTGAAAAGAGATCGCTATCATGGTAAGACCCTGACAATGGTCCAGGTCACAAAGCACTATATTTCTGCAGAAAGCGTAGAAGCAAAACTGTGCTCCAGAGCCCTCAGCCTGCCATCCTCCTCTGTCGAGGTTATACAAGGTCTTGTTCCCAGGGAAACTCCTTTTTTTAAAATCTGCCTTTGAGTCAGTGTTGAAACATATTACCACTAGAACATCTTTTGAGCTAAGAAAGTATAAATACTATTTTCCAACTTTTCACTGGTGGAGCATAGACATTCAAGCACTCCAGCTGATTGAGAGGCAAGCGCAGCGTCGTCCTGTACCTGTATCGTCCGTCCCTTGCTGCCCCTGTTCTCCCTGCCTGCCTGCCTCAAAAGAAAAGGTCATGACAAAAGCTTGTTCGCAACAAGAACCGAAGCGATGTCCAAAAAGTCAGACCAAGTCCTAGTAACTATTGCTTCTTACAGAGAAGCCTGACTGCAGCTCTAAATTTTGAGTTTCTCAGCAAGATTACCAGAGCAAAGAAAAATCTTACACTGAAATTTGCTGGAAAATGAACCCTAGGGAAGGGGTCTGAAGGTATAGGAGAAGGTAGAATAAAGCTCAGGATCTGATAATTCATTCATTTAATGACGAAAGGCAGTAAAAATACTTATAACCGTACTATATACCAAGGGCTCTGAAATGGAAGCAAATTCTAAGGAATTCAAAATGTATCACTGATCACATTTTCAAATGAAAAATGTGAACAATGTGAACAATACTGCCACTAGTTTTGTTCTTAAAATTATTTTCCACATGAAATTTCAATTTTCAGTGGAAATGTATTGGTCAAACCCCAAATACATTGAGTGTAAAACAGAATTACTTGTCTTTATGAAAACTGTGGTTTAAGTACCTGATGTTGTACACTCGTCTATAGGCACAGCTCTTCTAGCTGGAAACACGTATATAAAACTGGTCAGTTCGACACAGGATTTCTTGCTAACACTAAACTTTCACTTAGCAATACTTCGGAGAACTGCTTTCTATCACCCCATTTGGCAAGAAGCTGGCAGCCTTGCCTCTCACATCCAGGTTTCATCACTTTTCACTGGACGGGAGAAAAGCAAAATATTTGAGCACAAGATATTCAGCAGCCAGAAAGTCTAAACATGCTTACATTTAATAAAATTTCTCTTCAGCACCAGGAGTTACTAAAAGCACATCAAACATGCTTTGTAAACCAAGTTCCCAAGGGCATTTGAACCAAGATCAAGACCGTGGTCTCTGGATTGTGGGCGCCCACCTGTTGGCCTACACGCAGGTTGTACCAAGGATCACACAGCACTGGAATTAAGGCTGTTTACCACAGATAAAAATAGTCTCCTATGGCAGATGATGGAAATAACTCCCCAAGACATGGGAACCACGGCCAGCGCCTTCTGCCACAGCAGCAGGCACACCGCTTGCACCTTGCCCTCCCTCACATGGTGCTCGCTGAGAGCAATGTATATGTAAAACCAAACCTGGGACCTTGCCAGAAGACACCAGTGTGTATCCCTGCAGAGAGGAGGTTTGAGGTGGCTGGCAGGTAGAACCAATTCCCATCCTCAGACACATGCATGATGGATGTGCATGGGACAAGGTGAAGGAGTATCTCCAGGCAGCTGCACCTGAGCTGGCTCTGACCACAGCTATTAATGGGCAGGAGGGGCCTGTCCAGGATTTAACCTGCCCAGGAAGGACATAGCTGATGAAATCGATGCCCACCAACAAGCTCTGACCCCACACTGTGAGCTGCCTTGGACACAGCCCCTGGCAAATACTGTGGCTTTAGCAAAATGGTGGTGGTGCCAGAAACAGCAGTTAGAGATCTGTGAAAACGATGCTGGTTCCTTGAGGTACCCCTCCTGCCACTCAAAATCACCTGCCTGGGTGGAATCTCTCCTCCCAAGCCCAGTGCAGAAGCCAAGCCCTGGCCCCTTAAATCCCACACCCCCTGGGCTTTTCCACCCCTTGCTCACACACACGACTGGATGTGCACAGCACCTTCATCCAAGCACTCAACCCATCGCTCTCTCAGTTAGGGAAGAGGCTACAGTTTTTCAAATAAGGGCTATAGTTTTTCAAATAAGGGCTATAAAAAGTTTCCACGTGCTGCACCTTTCACTAAACTTGTTCATCCCGCCAACTGCAAAACAGTTAGACAGCACGCCATCAAAGCGCGCTTTCAAAAGCATTGCTACAGTATCCTGGCAGCAAACAGCTGCCTTTTGCATCCTTCTGATTCACCCTCAGTAGGCAATTAATAACGGACTTGGACTCACTCCAGTGCTAAATATGTGTTACACCTAGGCGTGCTCACACAGCCAGCGGCTCCCTGCCCTCTTCCACCTCGCTGCAGGACCCCCACCAGGCACTTTCCACCACCTTCCACCTCCCTCAGCCTCTCTGGCTACAGACTCCCACCACCTGCTGCCCTTTGGCTGCCGATCCCTTCCCACCAGGACAAAGACCCCCAAAGTAATCTTATTTCCCTCTTTGACTAATCTCTCCCAGTCTGACGTCCTTTTGTATGCCACCTTCATGGTGGTGCTAGGAACAAGGTGTGCTCCCCCTATCCCACCAGAAGGTTGGAGCACAGAGCCAGCAGGGCGCTGCTGGCCTGTCCTTTTTCCTTCCTGCTCCTCCTTCCCTTGAGAAGAGAGAGCAGAAAACTGAGTTTGTATACCTAAATTTTGGATTCAGCCAAAAATCAGTGTTTTCTGAAAAGTCACAGCTGCAAATGGACACAGCCAAGGTGAGGAAAATGTCACTGAGTCAAGACTACAGCTTTGTGAGCTCCGATGAGAAGCCCCATGAGGAGAAATGAGGTTTGTCTCGTCTTCCACATTGCTTTCCCTGAAGTAGTAACTCCAGTTTATTAAAAGATACAATAATACCCGAGTCAAGGAGTTCTGTGCCAATGTTTGAAAGATTCAAGTTACGGATAAAAACAGATGAGTATCTAAAAAAGACATCAACTCTTTCCAGGCAAACCTGTGCCTTCCCTGCTCATGTGGGATAGGAGAAAAAATTGGGTAAAACCCGAGTTTTTTTGCCAGGTGCCATCCAAATCCACTGGGGTGGTCTGACAACACTTTAGGTTTTCATACAGCTACTCTGACCTTCATCGCTAACAGAATGGTGCACACTGCAAAAATGAACGGGTTTGCACCTTCACTGCTTTCTAAGGTGATGGAGTAAAATCTAGAATTAGGGAATTCATCTCTCACCTAGAGTTAGGGAATTCATCTCTCACCTCTCTGCTGACAAACCTGGGTCAAGAGCATCAGCTCTTCGCTGTGCCATTATAATGGGAGAGAGAGTGCACCATGCAATCCGGACCTAATCGGTCAGCTCTACAGAGAACGATGAAGATGTCAGATCCCTTTGCTTTTCCTGGCAATGACCACGTATTTGGGGAATTCACAAACCACTGAATTCAGGGTGGATGCCATTTACATGAGCTGAGCAGCTCGCTGAACCCTGCGTGTAAAGAGGTATATAAATCAACGGCAGTATTTTCAGAAGTCCAGCTTTACATTCTTCACAATATTTTGTGGAGACCAGAAAAACTATTTTCAAATAATGAAAGAAACCACTGAAAATTAAGGCAGATCTGTAATAATCTGAAAAAAACAGTGAGTGCAATCTTCCATGGTCTTTAAATTAGTATTAACATCTTTTTAAGGGAAGAGGTCCCCCGCTTTGCGGTATGCCCTACTGCCAAAAAAAAAAAAAAATAGTGTATAAACTATTTCTTTGATTTGCATTTTAATTTCCTTGACTCCATTAGGTTCCCAGGAAACATTTTAACCCCTGTGCTGCAGCAGTTCCCCAGGACAGGCATTTTGGTTGCCTCGGAACCAAAGCTAACCAAGCAGTGTCTGGGAGGAGGGCTGTGAGCAGGAAGGGAAGGTAGAGCAGCAGAAGAAACAAAGGAACATTGTGGAGCGCTGATTTCATTGCCCAAATTATTTACTTACCAACTTCAAAGGGATGCAAAAGGAGGAGGAGGTCAAACAAACCACAGCATGTTTTTCCCTCCTCTTCAAAGACATTATTTACTGTAATGTCCCTCTTAAAGTAGGAATGAGAAAGCAGCAAATGATCTCCAACTGGTTTCGCAGTGGTTCCATAAATCACAAGTTCCCACCACGTGCCCAGTTGTGATCACCCCTCAGCCATTCAGGCTGTGGCTGGGGGATGCCTTTCCTCAGGGTGTCCCCTGCTGCCAGCCTCAGGAGATGCCCTGCCTCAAACATCCAAGAATTTATTTTGGCAACCAGCTGGATCACCATCAAGTATAGAAAACACCCCTGACAACCATTTTAAGTGCCTAATCTAGCAAAGTAGCTTACAACCATACTCCTGTTTTTCAAAGTTAAAGTGTTTTTTAGTAATTGCAGGCACAGCCATATGCCAATAGCCAGGGAGATCTTTGCAGCTGTACAGACCTACATAGAAGTGACTTGACTGGATTGCCACAAACAACCTGGGCAGCCTTTGCAAACTTCTGCAAAGATGAAATGTTAATGGGATAAAAAAGACAAAACCTAGCGAGACCTGAGATTCTGTTTATTTGGCTGCTAAAATGCCAAAAGAAAGGAAAAATCTCCTTTTGAGCAACTTCGTCCATCAACCAAGGAATCCATTTTCCCCTAAAGAGGGAAATTCATACTCATCATTCAGGTTTGCAACCTTCACAAGGAGTAGAGCAAGTCTTACTTTAACTAACACAGATGTGAACCAGAAACTCACACACTGAAACTCCTTCAGTTTCACCGTATCCATAAAGATCTGATTAATTTCGCTGCTTAATCAAATAACTTTCTGAGAGCACCATCTCATTTGCATATACATCTTAAGTACTTGTGTCAGGATGAAGCCTAACACTACCTGGCTACATTTACACAAGACCTCACTGACAAGGTAATTCGGATTGCCATAGAAATCACAGTGCCAAAAGGAGAGAAAAACAGCTACAGCCTAATAGTCCCTTTCCTGTGAATTATTTCTGAGGACACAGGATTAAGAAATTGCTGCATTCTGTAAAGAACAAGATCCTGCAACACGTAAGGGACAAGGTTTACACAAAAATGTAAATAGCATCATATAGTTTTCTTGCTTTCCTTCTATTAAATACTTAAATAGTAGCAAACTAGGTTTGCATTTGCTTTTCAGGATCACTATCTGGTTGCATCACAATCTGTGAAAGGCAGAGAGTACCAGAGTACACGTCAAAAATAAGTATGTTTTAGTCACTGCTTCCAGGACTTAGGCGGTATACCCAAATGTAGTCCTCCAGAGAAGCGAGTTTCGGCACTGGAATTTGCTTTTCAGCACTCTAAATACAGCACTCTCGAGCTTGTGGGTGTGAGAAAACTTCTATGCCTTTTTAACTGCTGCAACAAAAGAGATTTGTAATTTTTAATTTATTTATTTATTCCCTGCATAGCTGCATTCAATATTTGTCAATGCTTTTCTTTTATGGATGTGGCATATTGCTGTGATTGACCACCTCAACATTTTACTAGCCTGTGTGTTTTTGGAAACAGAAGCAAGAACGGAGCTACACATTGAAGGAAATTTCAGAGTAACTTGAAGCGCAGGGTCCCCTTTTTGCAAAAGGGAAGTTGAGTTTTTGATGTCTAACAAATACCTGCCTACTTTAAGATACACATCCATGTATCTTGAGGTAGCACCTCAAGTGCAGAGGTGCTGAGAAGTTCACTGCCCAAGCACTTGTAACTGCACACTCAGAAAGAACCTTGAAGGACTGTAAATAAAAGGGAAGATGGTTGTGCTTCTCCACCAGCCACCCACACGGAGTAACTCAGGACCCTGGTGAAGCTCCTGTGCTGTAAAGGCTAGAAGGAACAAATGTTCCACAGACAGAGGTTTCTTCCCTGACCCTCTGCCCACAGCATCCCAGCAACATGGCAGAGATGTGGGGCCACAGTGGGAGATGGAGTCCCCTCCCATTCTGTGCTGGGCTTTCTTTCCCTGGGCTGGGGGCACTTTGTGCCATTTGGGGCATATCCTCCGATTCTGCTGATTCGGGGCAAACATGCAGTTGGATTTCTATTAAGGGCTTTTCAGGCAACGTAGGAAATGCTAATCTTAACCGAGAGACATATCATATATATGCAAATTGTTTGCTCTACTTTCTCCATCTGCTTTTTTCCCAGGTTTTTCTCTTCGCTGTGCTTTACTGGAGATTAACTTACAGTATATAGCACCGAATTTGGACTGTGTGGGAAACATATGCTGCAAGCTCAGGGCCAAACTTGAATATTGGGTTGCACAGGAATAGGAATATTCACAGCAGTGCTAAGGGCTGACAAACCCACAGGGACAGGAAATTCAGAGACACCAGGGTAAGGAGAGGCTGAAGCAGAACTGTTCCAGTTACAGTACCAGGTGGGACAGCAAGATTCCAAAACAACTTTAATTTGGGTAAAAAGAAATTGCTGAACATGATAAAATGAAACCACCCCACCCCTGTTTTATTTTGTTGTTGTTGTTTTTTTTTTTTAATATGTAATTCCCTTCTTAGTGCAATACAATTCAGACAAGATTGACACTTATCAATGATTAAGGGTGGTCTTTTTTCTTGAAATCAAACCTGTCCCGACTTCCTTGAAAAATCAATTTACCTTTTTTGCATGTATGCCTAGTGCAGTATGTGATTTTTTTGGTAAGAAAGGACAACAGAAAGCACGTCACTTTTCTCAAAGCAAATTATGCAAACCTCCCATTATCCCCAAGGTATAAATGAACATATATCTCAAGAGAAAATTGGTTTGTGATGGGGACAAACTATTTTGCCATTTACTAGCACGACACAAATTTCTGTTTTGCCTTTTGACTCAGTCAACCAAACTTCTAGGAAACTAGCTATTTCCTCCATAGTTATTGCAATCTAACAACATGGTTCCTTACAATTCCAGTAGAAATGGAAGCAAAAACTAAGTGAACTAAGATGAAAATACAAAGAGCTACATTAGGCTTCTGACCTGGATCACTGCAAGAAAAGAAATGCCTTTTTTCAGAACTCTCCTGCAACCAGCCTGCCTGGTGCTCATCATCAAGGTATTAACCACAATGGTCCACTCAGAGGCTCTGCAAACCAGGAAGTTTTGTGATCTCTCTGGTTCATTGTTGTTACATATAGTTGCTGTGAAAGATATGTAAATTAAAGAAAAAAAGGAAAGAAAGGAAAACAGGCACACCATTAAATAGTACTATACTGTTGCGGTACTGTATATGATCTACAGCATTATTTCTGTGTCTTCTGTGACTGTATAAAAGGTATTCACAAATGGATGTGAAAAACAGTGCAGAAGAGAACGCTACCCTCTGCACACCACTTATACCAAAACTCCATTGTTTCATTTTGTTTGCTGTTAATCAGAAAAATCTGGTCAGTTTCAAACAATCACGTTCTCAAGTTTTGAAACATGGTACAGCAGAAAGGTGTGAACAGCCTCCACTCATCTCAAGCGTGAATACCTCAGTGTAACTGCTCAATTTATATTGATACAATGTTATTTTGCTTTCCACCTGAAGACCATGGGGACTGAATTTCATCTAAAAAAACCTAGGGAACTCATTTGCAAAACACAGGCATTAGCACTTGTTAAAAGTCAGTATGTTCTCAGGTACCCATTTTAAGGACCACAAGCTTAACTACGCCTCTTCTGTCTGTGACAAAATACTAATAGATCAGCCAGTGCTGACTCCTTCTTGGGTTTGAAACCGTTAACGCTTACAACCACCCAAGTACTCATTACAGCTTATCTGCTGACATTCTGTTTTGAAGCCTTCAGCTCCGCAGCTCCCAGGCATTTCAGCTTCAATTCCCCTGTACCATGCTGACACAAGAAACACGGGATAAAACAAACCTCTGGCTTTGGGAGCAAGCTAAGACAACAGCGAGTGCAACAGCTCCAGCGTTACCCATGGACCTTGCTGCCAAACCCTCCCCGTGAAGAGCGACCCACGGGATCCTTGGATTTATTTTACAGGTTAAAATATATTTTTTCATACCTGGAGGACAAAATGGATCTTTTTTGTCTGACAAATGAAGCACAGCTGACTATTAAATCAAAGCAACCCACCAACACAGAACTGGTGTGGCATCAGAGCCAAATACAAGTAGTTTCAGGCAGAAGCTGCACATCTCCCTTCTGCACAGTTCCCGCAGCTGCGACAACAAGGCTCAGGCACATAACAAAGCCATTCTGTTTGGATGGGTGAAGAAATCCACCTATGTTTCCACTGTTTTGAGGTCTCTCCTACTACACCATGAAGAAAAGTTTTGTTTGATTTCTGACAGGACAACACACTGGCCTTTGTATAGCATGAGGGATCGCATCCAGAATTCCCCATGTGTTTTTGTAATTTGAAATAAAACAAATAAACACAATTTTTATTCAGAAGATACGAACATCTGGAAGATGACATCAACATGACTTCAACTTTAATGTCAAAGCGTTAGACTGAAATCCAATATTGTTGAACAATTTGTGGTAGAACTGCCAAAAACTTGAACATCGCAGAATAAAACTGTGATGGAAACAAGGTTTCTGCAGCAGCTGGGGGAAAAAGCATCATTTTAGAGCTTTACTAAATGCCTGATGAACATTACTGCAATTACAGTAGCAGCTTGAGCCTAAATGTGTGGTACTAAGTATCAAAATGAAGATCCTGGTGTTGTAGGAGGCCTTGGGTCTGAGTTTCCAGCCTTGCCTTGCTCTGCTTTCCCCATTTATTCTCCTGTCCCTTTTCATGGAGCTTGAAAACACCTCTACTGAGGCTCTTTGGAGATCTAGAATAGTTAGGGTTGGAAGGGACCTCTAAAGGTCATCTAGTTCAACCCCTCTGCGATGAGCAGGGACAACTTCAACTAGATCAACTTGCTCAGAGCCCTATCCAACCTGACCTTGAATGTTTCCAGGGATGGGTCATTTACCACCTCTCTGGGCACCCTGTTCCAGTGTCTCACTATGTGCACTGTAAAAAATGTCTTCTTTAGCCTAAATTTACCCTCTTTTAGTTTAAAAACATTACCCCTTGTCCTATCGCAACAGTCCCCGGTAAAAAGTCTGTCCCCATCTCTCCTTTAGGCCCCCTTTAAGTACTGGAAGGCCACTATAAGGTCTCCTTGGAGCCTTCTCTTCTCCAGGCTGAACCAGCCCAACCTTCCCAGCATGTCCTCATAACAGAGTGCTCCAGCCCTCTGATTACCTTTGTGGTCCTCCTCTGGACCTGCTCTAACAGGTCCAAAAGAGAGCATGGCCTGGGCGCACTGGTCCTTCCCTTTGCCGATGCAGAGGAGCAGCGTGGAGGAGCTGCCTCATGGGCACCTGCTGCCACCAGACAGCAGCCCCGTCCCACCAGGGAAACAGAAAGAGTGAGTAAGGATGCACTGGGCCTAGAAATCTGCTCAGGGAGGATGAGAAAGTCCCACCATCACCAAACTAAGCATTCACCTCTTGGAAGGAAACTCCCAAGAGGCAAGTCCTGGCTCTGTCAAAAGAAGAGACAGGGAATGAAAGACCAAAGTGTTTCCTCCTCATAATACTCTCAGCTCCCAGGCCTAATTATACAGGATCAACAATCCTAACCATAACTACTGGCAGCCTCTCTATGTGCAAGCGTCCAGCCAACCTCAAAAATGTGTCTTCAGCACTCACACAATTTTCACAGACAAAAATCAGTTTAATTAGATGGTTCATAATTTATTCTGAAAGCAAAAATTAAGATATCTCAATACTCTTAAAACTAGTCAAACTACTATCCTTTTTTATTTAAACATCACTAGTAGATTGTCCCAGTTTGAAATTTTCTACTCCCAGTTGTAAAGTTAATTAAACCTTTTGGGAAAGTTGTGTGCTCATTCTTATGCGTTACTATTAACATTTTTTATTGCAGATAGTTGGGCTCCAATGCCATTCCACTGAATCCAGTCAGAAGAATTTTATTTTGATTTTGTCTGGCTTGTTTTATTCTTAGCAGATGGTGCAAACCCATGTGTTGATGGGTACATGCCACAGGAGAGCATCTGATACAATACAGCCAGCCCCAAACTACAGCAGTGTCTATGCTGAGGACTTCTGTGCCTGCCACCGCTCAGGACCCCACTTCTTGGCATGGTGTGTCCGCTCAGATGGGCTTTCAAAACTGTACTAGTCCTGGTACCTAAAATGGCTCTGAGGAAGTACCTGAGGCATCTCTATACAGTAGTCTAAACATCCTCAAAGTCCATGGTTTTCAAACTAATTTTTACTGCGCCACACATGTAGCTCAAGCTGACTAAAGGTGACATGGTTTTAATAAATATAAATGATTGGAGTTTTGCATATGCAAATCAACAAGTGATTTGCATGAATTATGATTCAACAACCATGCATGTTATGTGCATGTGCAGGTAACTTTCCCAAGGCTTTTTTTTTTGCTCCCTCCTTTGCCAGTGAGGCTCCCGGTGGCCTCCCTGTCTCTGATTTTGTTTGAAATATGTCCCCTGATAACCTAAAGAGAAGTACACATAAAGGACTTGGAGCTATTTATAGCAGAGTCTGTGCGACTGAAAACATTGCAGTTTTCATGTGGTGGGTACACGCATCGCTTATGAACTGCAACCGGAAAACTGTTGCCTCCCTCTTTAGCAATTCCAGTCAGCATTCACAAGGCAAGATAGAGGGAGCCAAGGAAGGAAACAGACATAAGGACAAAATGCAAACAAACTGAAAATTTACCAATCACTTGTACTCAGAAACTGGAGGAGGGTGGGTACAATAAAGATTCATCTCTCTCTGCATTTCAAACTGCTGGAAATGGGCATGCAAAGTGGATTAGCAAGATCGCACCAATATTCTTTGGTACGGGTTTTGTACAAGCCCCCCCCGAGAACAGGCATAATCTCTCATAATTACTGCATATGCTGTTGTCACATTAAATAGCAGCCTTGCCTCAAAATGTTAAAAAGTCTACCGTCCATCAGTTCTTCCAACTGAGCACTGGGTGCAACTGTCAAAAGACCCAGAAATACTGCAAGCAAAGTTCACGTTTGGATGCTGATCTGCAAATCCCTTGTGAACTAGTTTCCCTGCTGTGCTGTATTTGAAGTGAAAATAAATGAGTTACAGTGATTACTTAAATCTTGTTCTTAATAGAGTAAAATCCTTCTTCTTCCTATGCTTTCCTACAAACTACCAACCCTCAGGTCAGTTTTAGGTCCTACTGACCAGAAACGTAACAGAGGATGACTCAAAACTCTCTTCTCAGACGCAGATTCAACTTTGATTTAGGTATCTGCTGCCCACAACTACATGGTTCAAGGTCTTGCTCAATGAGACCAGAAGGAAAACTAGAGAATGGTGAAAGGCAAAGATAATGTGTTCAGGTTTGCCTCCCTTCTGCCTTGGGTTTAAACTGTTGGGAGGAGATTTTGAGAAGAGATACCAGGTCAGGCATGGCTGCGTGAAGCTGGCAGGCAGGGAACAAGGTACGTTTTGTAGTTGTCAGCAAAGAGCTGGCAACAGAAAACAACAAGAAAAGTTAAGATCAGTATACAGCAGAATAAAGAGGGAAAAGAACCACCTTTTATTATAAATCCCAAAGCTATTTATTACTCATGCAGTGCCATAGATGTGATATTTGTTCCCAGGTGAGACCTACTAAGCCTTTCCTATCATCATTCTGTGAACAACAAAATTCCATGTTTCATAATGTCCTCGCACAACGCACACAGTTAATACATTTTCAAGAGCAGAAAAAGAGCTGACGCTGGGGCTCTGGACAGTCACACTCAGTATGAGTATGAAGTAACCAAGCCACAGTGAACAAAGAGGCTTTTCCTTAATTTAAAAACTAAGTAAGAGAAGAGAGGCTATAACAGCAGCTTCATCCTTGCTCTGTAGCATCCCTCAGGAAAAACTGAAGATGAAGGCAAACTGGTCATGAAAAAAAGCAGGTTGCGCAGCCAGCTCATGAGAAGCCAGAAAAATGTACTACTCTTTTTCAAAAATGAGTATTTTTAA
Source organism: Calidris pugnax (assembly GCF_001431845.1). NCBI lineage: Eukaryota > Metazoa > Chordata > Aves > Charadriiformes > Scolopacidae > Calidris > Calidris pugnax. The sequence continues at coordinate 4,760,234 of NW_015094507.1, forward strand.
ATCAATATATTTAAACCAGCACATCTTTCTTTGAACCAGCTGGTGGAAGACACCAGTGGTGACAAGATACAGAATTAGCTGAAACTCAAGCTTGATTCACTCTGGCACTTCTTGTGCTCCATTACAACTTTTAAATCAAGTCAAAGAAGCTTGTGCAACAGGAAGTTTGTATCCACTTACCCTTATCTCCTTTCTCCACTGGTGTGACTTTAGAACACTTAGCCCCTAATTTATAGGGTAATAGCAATAAACAAACAAATAGAATAACTGCCCTCTGAGGAGAAAGGAAAAACAGGGGCCAAAATCTCTTCTGCTTTCTAGACATCGGGCAGGCTATCATGTAAATTTGAATTGGTTCCAAAGAGAATCAAATAAAATATTCCTTTGTGCTTCCATGCTGTTGGTTTGATGGTAGAGACATTTCAAACATGAATACAACCTAGATTCCTTTAGCAATTGATTTGGGAATACAGACAAGGCATATGATTTATACTTACTGCTAACACACTTACTGTATGCACTAAACCCCCCAGAAATCCCAGAAAACTTAATTGTTTCTAACTGATTCTCCAAACGACTTTCTCCTTGATGTCATCACGTGAGAGACAAACATTGGCGAAAGAGGAAACAAACAAAACCAAAACACGGATGAAAAGAGGGGACTCAAGGGGTTTGGTTGTTCTTTTTTCTCTGCATACCTGTTTCTTGGAGCATATCAAGTTGGAGTCTCAAGATGGGGAAACATATTGAGGACTTAACAGAAAAGCTTCAAGGGAAAAATGCTACTGTATAAAGCTGACAAGTGAAAAGGCGACACAACCCAGCGAATTTTCCCCTCTGTAGAGAGCTATATTGGGAATCTCCGCTAATAGGAAGTCACAGGAGGAACAGGTATAAAGTAGTTTGTACCACTGCCTGGATACAATGCTAATGCACAGCACCTGGTTTTGGGATTTGCAGCCAGGTTGGAACATTCACACAGGGACTATTAATTTATCCGAATGTGTTGTCAAGCTCATTATGACGCTTAATTTCCAGTGCTAACTATTTTACCAGTAGCTGTCAGCGAACTCTTCTACAGCGGCTGCATCAGGCCATGCAATGCCACAGCCACAAGGTCCCAACTCCTGGGTAGAAGTCAGCTGGACTTGTAATTTACACAGGAAGCTTAACCGTGAGCAGCATAAAAACACAAGAGTGAGGAGAAGAGCAGCTGGGCCCCCGCTTTAGCAAACGGCAGTCCCACCACAGGGCTTGCAAGATCCCCTTGAGATTCCTACCAAACTTTGTCCCGGCACGGGTGAGGGCTTTTCTCTCTCCCAGCGAGGGAGCAGGCGAACCGGGCAGCCTGTATCCGTCCAGCAGCGGGACGGGAGCTACCGGTGCCAGTACCGGTGTCGGCGGGAGCAGAGGCGGCGCTGCCGGTGGCCGGAGCTCCCGGTGGGGCGCCCAGGTGGCAGCGGGAACCGCGGGAACCGCCGGAGCCGCCCCCTTGCCTCCCGCCAAAGACTTTTTTCCACTTACTTGACTAACAAGAAAAAAAAAAAAAGTCCTAATCAAGGAAAGATTAAGCGAGCCGTAGTATACATTTACCGTAAGGCCGGTTACCGCTTTAATCTCGCTGCTACTCAGACACGGGGATAAACCCGGCAAGGATTAACCAGGTCAACTATATACAGCCCCGAGAGCGGCTCAGCCTGCGCTCCCGAGGAGAGGACGACGGCGACGACCCCCATTCCCCCCCCTCACCCCACCGCGGGACGGACTCCCCCTCGGGGGGAACCGTGCACGCCGGACTCCCTTCCTTTCCTTCCCTCCCCTCGCCCCCCGCACTCGCCCCCCGCACTCACCCAGCTTTTCTGCCCGCAGCCAGAGCGGGGCCGAGGCTCCGAGCAGCAGCGACAGCAGCAGCGAGGGGGCGGCCCGCGCCCCCCCGACGGGGCCCATGGCTCCGGCTCTCGGCGGGGCGCGCAAGGCACAACTTCCCCACTTCCCTCCCGCTCCTTTCTCTGCCTCTCCTCCTCCTCTTCTTCCTCCTCCTCCTCCTCCTCTTCCTCGCCGGGGCGGCTCCGAGGCCAGCCCGCGCTCCCGCCGAGGAAGGCGGCCACCCCCCGGCATCCTTCTTCCTTCTCCCCCCGCAGGTGTTTCTGCGGAGGCGGAGAAGGGGCCGTGCGGGGCTGCCTCCGGCCCCGCCGGCAGCCGGGCTGCAGCGCCGCCGCCTCCCGCCTCCCCAGCCCGGGGCCGGGGGTGGAGAAAGGAAACGGGAGAAAGGGAAGCGCCGCCGTTCCCATTGGGCTGCAGCGCGGGGTATCTCCTCCTCCTCCTCCTGCCGCCGACCGAGGGGCCGGCTTGGCCCCCCCGCCCCCTCCCCTCCCTTCCCCGGGTGCTGCTGCTCTGGGGGTGCCCCACCGGGGTTCGGGGAGGTGACCCCAAACCTGGCCGGCCCCGAGGGTCGCCTGCGAGCACCCGAAGTTGGCAGGCCGTATACATGCATGTATATATATATATATATACATGCATGTATATATATATATATATATATACACACACAGACGTAGGTTCATATCTAGTTGGGGGTGTCCCTGCTGACTGTGGGGAGGTCGGACTAGATGACCCTTGGAGGTCCCTTCCGGCCTGGGAAATTCTATGATTCTATATTTTTAAGCAAACGGGATCATTCCCGGGCGGCGGTCCCGCTGGCAGGGGCGCGGTGGGGCCGGGGGGAGCCGCGGGGGCGGACACGGCAGAGGGGAGCCTCCGGGCCCCTCAGCGGAGCCGAGATTGTGCTGGGGCTTCCAGCCCCATAACCTCCTCCTGGGGTACATCTCTCTGCAGGAGTGCAAACCGCTCGTTTAACGCGTGCGGAGTTTTGTGCGTTAAAGTTCTAGGCTGGTTAATTGAGGGGTTTTGTGGAGGATGTTGTGGGCAGCTCTCTGTCCGGGTGGGACAGCTTCTGCTGCTGGGGTCTGGAGAAGACCTGTGGCGCAGGGGGGGACGCAGGTGCTGGGTCAGGAAACGGCTGCAGTGCCAGCAGCCGCAGGAGACCCACGCGTTAAGCAGGCCCCAGCAGTTGGCCATTTAAAAGTATGCCAGAAAATTCAAAGTAGCTTGTCTGACTCCGTACGGCCTTTCCAGGAATGGGTTGCTGTGAGGTGGGGAGATTCACGCTGTCAGCAGGTCAGAAATACTGCGCTGCTATGCCAAACTGAAGTACATCGTTAACTTGCGTGTCCTAGAGGCAACTGGTAATTGTTCAGTTTTATAGCAGAGAAAGTCAAGTTTAGTAAACGTTTATTCTAATTGAGCTCTTGTTTTGTAAGTGTTAATGTCTGGTTTTTAACTTTTCAGACACCATATGTGATCAGGCATATTTTTTACCATGTACCCGGTACATTGCATTCTGGGTTTATGTATTCAATACAGGTTTTTAATAGTTGAGACATACCCCTTCTTTGTAAATGAGAGTTTGAAATCTAGACTAAAGCATTAGGTATAGCGTAAGGCAGAGCGAGCGTTGGTTACTGCAGCAGTTCATCAGTCAAACTAATCCTTGCTGGACCTCGCCAGCGAATGCCAGCATCCTTCTGGCTGGAGAAGGTGGTGGTGGGTCGCTCACTCCAATAATCTGAAGGCTGAGGGGCTTTTAAAGAGGAATCTGTCCATGTGAATAAAAGTGGCCTGTTACTGAATTTGTCGGGTAGATTGTCAGGAACGAATCCATACAAAACGGGGGTGATTACGGAGGGGTGAGAAAGTCAAACTCTGCAACCACCTCAAGACTGGATTTAAAAAGAACACAGAATTGGTAAAAATACTGTAGTTACAGAAAACAGCTTCTTCTATATCAAATACCACTTCAAAGCCTACAAATGAGATCCAACCTATGAAAATATGAGGGAGAGAAATATACGAGGCAACACGGATGTTGCAAAATATGTATCACTTGTGAAAGAGTTTCGGTTATTGAAAAGCAATGTAACAGCAAAAGAGCATATGTCAGTTCAGTTGTCATGTCAGTTTCAGCAGGCAATCAAACCCAGTCACTCATAGACAGGTTGGTACTGGGAATTACACTGATTTGGATTCCATCAACTGAGATCTAGAACACATTCCTTAACAGTAGGCCCAGATTTTAGTTATATTTGCTAAGGATCATGATAATAATGGCAGAAAAGTCCTGCCAATCAACCCCAAGTAACTTTATGGAGGCAGTGCTGCAATATAATGAGCCTGGTGGTCTTGGGGAATTTAACAAAGACCTCTGCCATGGTGCTTGCAGATAATGTGGCTTGAGGTCTCAGCAGAACTTGGTGGCTGGTAGCTGGTACAGGCAAGTGAGCAGCCATGGAAGGCCAAAACTGTTTTGCCTGCACACACCTTTAGGAGGCTGGTAAGGAAGAGGAAGGTGGGTTGGTAGGCAGCCGGAAAGAAACCTTTCTCCTACTCCTGGGCATTAGAGGCTCAGCAATGCCCTCTGGGACAGATAGCTAGAGACTCATTCCCTTCACGGTTACTTCTATTCCACCAATGTGTAGTAAAATGATAAGTCATGCCCTTGCGACTGGGGCTGTAAAATAGCTGGGAGTGGCATTTGTTTATCTTTCATTACTGGTGAAGGAGTATAATGTACAGGAGTTTACTGTTCCAATCTTCTCACCACCCTGGGCTCAGCAGGAGCTGGCTGCTCATCCAAGGCCACGTGTTTCCCATTGCAAATAATGTTCAGATGGAAACTTCACCTCTTCCAGAAGGTGCTGGGAGCCTGGGTTTCCTATTGTCTTCAGTAGGATAATGAATAAGGTAATCAGTGCAGTAGTTTTTCTATTATTTATTTTGCTATTAAATTCACATTACTTTATCATGCCCTCTCCCTGTCAGTTTTCAATATGCTGTAGGCAAGGAACTTACTGTCAGCCTCCAAGATTAAATAATCATTAAGATGAATGAAGTAGTCTATAGCTCTCAAAGCTGTTATTCAAGGACTTGTGTAACCCCTGTCACATAGCTACACTGGTTCATGTGTACTTTTCCAAATTTCCCTCTGTAAGGAGAAGAATTAAAACCAGCTCTTAAATAAATGCGGGTTTGAAGCAAGGGCTTAGAGTCAAGGGAAAAAGCTTCTTTCAGAAAGAAGGCCTACACCGAGCCTGACTAATAACTTAGGGGGATGTCACAAATTGGGAGCTTCGCAACAGGAAAACTCCCTGGCAGACCACTTCTGACAGCTTAACGAAGCTGATTTCTGTCACTAACAGCAACTAAATTTGGAAGGATTCACCCAAGGATGTAGACAAACTACTTTTAAGCATGAACACACGCCCTTCCTTTACAGTGAAGTGTTCAAAGCATATCAGTTAGGAGCATTTGGTAAGTTTAATGCAAGTGCTATTAACTGAGTCACCTACAACTAGATAATGTATCTCATCTAGTATTCATTATATGGATACCTTTACTGTGCAGCCACCTGCAATTATGTTTTTACTCCACAGATGTCTGGCCTCAGGATTAACAGCAAGACAGGACTTCAGGTCAAAATCAACTCAAAACACTTTAGAAGTGTTTGGCGGTATGGCGGGCTTTCATTTATAGGCTTGTGCAGTCTGTAGCTTTATGGATTTACCTTCTTACCTATAGTTGTTATATACTGTCACATACTTGTATATCACACACACTGAAAGAGCTGCTTCTAAGCAGACCTAAAGCATCTAATGAGCCCTTGCCCGCCTTGTGTGACGGTAGTTTGTCTGGGAGTAGGGGAGAGGAGGAGGGAAAAACACACTGAAGAGTTTACCTAAGCTTATCCTGCAAGCTTGACACTGTATACATACTTTCTTTCAAAAGCATCTTGTTTAGTACATTTATTTGGGGGGAGAAAGACAAACCCCTAATTTACACGAAGAGGTTTACGTTTCCTCTTATTGGAGCAGCCTTGCTTTTGTGTGGCTAACGGGGAAGTTCCTGTTCTTCAGAAGTTGTAAGCACTTTCTTTGCTGACTGTGTAGAAGAAGGGGGAGGAATCTAAGGCACAATGAAGTGGAGAGGACCTGAGGTCACAAATGACAAAGTGCAAGAACAATCCTAGACATTGAGAGGTATGCTAATCTCGTCATTTAGCAGAAGAATAGCTTGCAGATTGACAGGTCTTTTAACGGTCTTTATACATGGGCCAGGTTTTGCATTTTCATTGCTGCAAAGCAAATGGCATAATGGATTTACAGGATAAAGCTGAGAACAAAACGATCTGGTTGCTGATCTCTATGTATTCGGGTACCGTGTTCTGCCAGAAGTGTATGTGGTGGTTGTATAAAAAAATCAGAAAATGAAACATATCTACTAAAAGCCTGAGATATGTTTAGATTCAACACTTGTATATGATATGCGAGGAGCCCGCCTTTCCCAAAATTGGTTAGGCTACAGCAAAGTGAATGCTGCTACAAGGCTGTGGCGTGGCTTAGAAAGTCTAGCAAGTTCCTGGACACACACCTGAATTATTCTCTATATGTATTTAATCGACACGGTATACCATGCTGTGTTTGTATTGTTGGAAGGTTAAGGCCACAACCACGGAGCAGCCAAGACATTTCAGCCTGTATAACACCACCCTCTATTAAGGCCTGCATACCAGCAAACCGGCTGGAGATGGACCGACCTGCCGAGCTCCTCTGGGCTTCTGAATATTCACTTAGTTACTGCTGAAAAAAGGGTCTGTCTCCATTTGTAGCAGACTGTGGGACTGGGCTCTCCTTGTCAAAGCCAGCCTTGGTGGGTCTCACCTTAGCAACCCCCCTCCTTGCTTACAGTAAACATCCCTCTCCAGGTGTGAAACTCCACAGGAGTGAAGGAGTTCGTAAAATGATGTGTCCGCTCTTCAAGTAGTTCTGAGCAAGTAACTAAGAGGATTTCATGACTGAACGCTTCCTTACTTTAAGGGAAACATGAGGCAAAAATCAGACAGAAAGAAACCCCTTCTGACAGAAGCAAGAGTTTAACTTGGACTGGCACAGGTCGTTGCCCACACCCACACAGATGAGTTGGAACCACAACACTGGCATTAAGCAATTACACTGTGTAGCAAAAATCCCCAGCGGGGAGAGACCATAAATATTCCTAGACCTTAAGAACACAGAAGAAGAAATTGCAGGCAATAAATTCGGGCAATAATCTCTGGGAGAGAAAACCAAACTGCAGCAGGCTTCAAGACTCAGGTCTTTCCAGCAGCGGAGAAGGAGAGGTCTTGGCTGGGCGGGAGCGGTAGCAGGGCCCTTCCTGGCGCTGGCAGGGGATGCCTGTGGGATAATTGGATGCTAAGGAGGATGTGCAGCCTCATTCACTACAATAGCAGCAGTTGGGTGTAACTCTAATGAGAGCCATATAGGGGATGAATGTGCACTTTTCACCACTTTAATTACTGTAACCTATCCAATCATGTCACCTATTATGATGTAATTATGAGATCAAGCTGAAGACTAATCATTTGTCCCACTGCCACATATTTTGCAGTTTCTCACAGCTGCTTGGTAGTCTTAGGTCATAATTTGTCTTACTTTCAAGCAAAATGAAATAAAGTTGCTAATCATCTGGATTTTGAAGGTAATCAACCAGACGTGCCATGCTGCCGTCTTAAATTCTGTCAGGAAATACGGGGCAGAATGTTCCTTTTCATTTTAACATATTGTTTTAGGGTTGTTTTGAAAAATATTGTGATCTAAAGATTCATGACACTCTTTGTCAAAACAGAGCCTACTATTTTATAACTGACTAGTTGGCAGCATCCTTGATCAATTTGTCAGTGATAAAGCTCTCATTGCTTTTTATAGGTGTTTTTAAGACTTTTCTTGTTTCTGTAAGGTATTAGCCCTCATATATTTAAAAAAAATAACAACTTTTCCCCCATAATATGTAACTCGTATGTAATTTTTAACTGCAACTTTTTTTTTTTTTTTTTTTTAAAAAAAAGGTATGCAGAGAGCGAGGAGGAAAAAAAAAAAGTTATATATATATTTTATCTAAAAGGGTTTTTATCGTCTTACGCCTAAGGGGAAGCGACTGGAATAACGGTCCTGTGCCGACTTGGCGGGGAAGAGAAAAGGGAGGGGAAGCTATCCCGCCCAAACAAGGT
>NW_015094507.1:4768793-4864215 GCF_001431845.1 Calidris pugnax
TTTTTTTTTTTTTTTTTTTTAGGTGGGAGTTCACAGCAGAATTTGCATAGTCTGCATTTTTTCCATGAGAAACAAGTCATCTTAATCATTTACTCATGTTTATGAGACTGTGTCCAAGTAGGAGCTAAGAAATTACTTGTGCAAAATATGAAGCAATCCCGTGGTCACTTCCAGGAATAACCAATTATGTTTGAATCACATGCCTTTTTAATGAAGACAGCAATTGGTCTAGTTACATTCTTCCAAAAAAAGTGTAGAGTAATAGAAGGTGAATGCAAGTAAGCTGAGTTAACCCACTTCTAATGTAGTGAGTGTGGCACTTACTCTCATGTACACTAGAGAGGGCAGTTTACATACTGTTTTATTGATCACTATACCCCTGGCTAGACAAGCTTAGAGAGCTGAAAGCAAATACAAGCCTGAGCTGAGCGACTGCCTGATTAAGCAGAAATCATTCAATTTACAGGAGAACTAGTCCTTCTTCCTAATTTCAAGTGTTCATGCCATGTTGCAGTTTTCTTGCAGGGTTCAATATGAACTGAGGCAGAAAGCCTCAGGGGTTAAAAAATAATTCCAGAGATGGCCTTCTTTCTCTTCAGTTGATTTCTTTGAGAAGAGAGGGATGGGAATCATGCTTATTAATTTAGTAATTAGTGTTGTGTGGGACTGTGCTCCCTTCCCCCTCCCTGTGCTCATGCTGGGCCCTATGGAAGTCCGCGCTCCTCGGGAGCGTCACAGAAGTAAGCCAGTTATGCGTGGTGGAAGCATGGGTCATAAATCTGCAATAATCATTACGTGGGGAGAAAAAGCTTCTTGTGCAACTTTTTCACATAGCACTGGGGCCCTACACCAATGAATTACAAGGTCAAATTCTTGAAATTCATAACTGTCACAGCTATGGACTAAAACTGTATATATAGTTTGAGGGTTCACTGTCAATTGCTTTTAAGGCCAGGCTATTTATTAAATGTAAAAAGCTGATCAAATGTCATCTGTCTTTGCAAAGACCTTTGTGCCTTTTAAAATAATTAAAAAAATGTGGGCTCCAGTTTGAATTTTTTCACATATTTTAATTACAATATTCAATATATTATTGTGCCTGTGTATGAAATTTAAAAAAAATTAGATACTACCTTAGGTTCCTTATCAAAAATAACTGGATAACAGAAAGTAAACACAGCAGGTTGGTGAACACTCAAATCAGTTTTAAACGCTCATTCACCATAACATAATGAATGATAAATGAGAATTTTTATCACTAAAGTTAGATTTATGTGGACAGTATAATTTCCCAAATATTCCTTCCCAAAGTAAGAACTTTTTACTTTCTTCTGTCTACTTCTTTTCATTAAAGATACTGTACTGTTATTTATGCTAGACATGCATACTGGTGGTTGTTCTTGGTCCTGAGGTTCACAAATGGTCCTAAAGGCCTTTTTCAAAATGTGATATATGTAGTTGAGACCTAATTAGGTCTGCCTCTTAGGCTTAAATTCAGCCTATATTTTATTTTTTTCTTCTGTATCCAGGATGGCATTTTTCCACCAAAATCGGATGTCATTTATCCTCCTTCCCTTGAGCATGGTGGCATTTCTGGTGCAGGGTGGCAGGGTCCATCTGGTTGTCCATGTGGTTTCAGCCCGGGAATTCACCTCCTGCGGGCTGCTCACCTGCACTGATGGCTGACGTTAGGGCCAGGCTTTCACCAGGTGAGCAGCTCTGCTGACTAATTTTCATTTCTAGCTCTTGCTGCCTGGGCATGTTGAGTTCCTATTCTGCAGGCTCTGCAATAGACGTGTTCTCTTACCTGTTTCGTACACGTTTGTCCACAGCAGCTTAAAAAGTTTGAGTGAATGCAGCTGGTTTCATCTGAAGACATTCCTCCAGTGGATGAAGAGTGCTGAGCTGCTAGAAGCAAAAAAACCCTTCAGCTGGAATGACCAACCCTGGCAGACGCTGGTCACACCCACACCCACCTGTGTGTGAACAGAGTCCCTGCAACAATCCTCTCTACCCCAGCCACGGTTCCTCATGTGCCCAAAGAAACTGGCAACTTCACAGAGGAGATGTTGTGGGGTGGCTCGGCTTAGTGCAGCACGAAAGGGTGCAGGATGCACACCCAGAATCCCAAATGGTAAGTATGGTGCTGGTGCAGTCAGCCACAGCTAAGGCTGTGCTGGTGGTTGTTCTAATCAGGGAAAAACTAACCCTGGTAATAATTACCTGGTATGGTTCTGCAGTGGAAACACATACCTCTTGTCTCTAGAGAGGACCTGAGTACCTGCAGCTTCTTACTCTCTCATGCAGCACACTGCTTATCCAGGAATTATGAGCACTCAGCACCTTTTCAAGGGTTACCATAATCTTTTAGGCTTGGACTTCTGCTGTCTACATTTGAATACTGTACCATCTATGCATTTTTAGGTATTTGACCTACTTCTTCAAGAAGATGAGCATGCTATATAAGTCAGTAATACAATAATTAATGATAGCACTGTTGCATTGTTTTCAGATTGACTTTGTAGCTTTACTCTCATGGCATTATCTGGCTCCTTTCCCACACTCCCACCAGTATGCCCTCATTACTAGGGATTTAGAGAGGCAAAGCCATTGAAAAATGATGGCCAAATATCCTGTGTCCCACTATCCACTCCTATCACTGGCAAGGTGGTGAATAATGACTTCTCAATTTTCCAATTCAACCACTTTAAACAAGCAGGAGCAGAGAGCCCAGCTGCTCTTCAGCCTCCTCTTGGTTATAAACCACTGCTGGAATATGTGTAGGTCATCCCACTTTGGTTTCCTCTGGTTGCAGGGGCTGGTGATGGAGGACCATGAACCTTCACTTACTTCCTTGCATCTTAAAACCAATATTTTTTCTTGATATGCCTTGTTCTACGTTAGTGTCCTGGGGACTTTTTTTGTTGTTTTGATCTGTGGAATTACATTCATGTAATAAAATAGCAAACATTGACGCCAAAGAAACAAAACCAGCATGACAGAGATACCACAGTCAGAAAATAGTGATAACGTTTGCAGACAGCCGTTCTACCAAGGGAAGGCTAACTTGTTGATACACAAGAGAAATATTTATAGCTATTTTGTTTTACTGATGTTATAGAAGTACCCATAAAGACAATTTCTCTTATATATTGTCTTTATCTGAGAACCACGTGCAAAAAAGCAGTAAACTATTTTGGTTGGCATACAGACGTTAAAGTGCATGTGTCTGGGCACTCCTTCTGGACCTGGAAACTCTGCCAAAGGAAGCATTACTACTTAGCAGTCCTGCTTGGGCAGTCTTGGCCTTCAGCTTAGTTCTTGGGCCTAATCTAAAGCACCTTGAAGTTACCAGGGGAGCCTGTGCTGAGAGCAGCACTGAGTGCTCCTTGGGGCCTATACTTTCCAGGTTCTGATGGATCTTGCTGTAGTGTTTCAAGTTATTGCTGTACCTGTAACTTTCTGCTCAACTCCTGCACTTGCAGAGCAGAAGAGAGCATGTGTCTGCACCTCAGATGTTCAACCTTCACTTAAATTGCTATTAGGATGGCTATCTGCCAGTATGCTAGGCTGTGATCATGAATGTCTGCAGAGGTTGAAGGATATGGTCTCTTCTGCTGTGGATTATTGCAAAAGGACACATTAGTCTGTTTCACACCTTATCTGGTGTGTAATTTAGTCCATATCCCAAACACTGATAGAAAAAAAAATACAGAAGCATCTTCTCACAAAGTTATTAAAGTATCCATTGTTTTAAAATAAGTAATTATGATACATCTATTTTGATCTAGACATTTTCTTTCTAGTGCATTCCTTTCTTCTTTGAGCTCCACTGACTCTTTTCAGCATTAGAACAGATGCGTGTGTGCATGTGCTTGTGTTTGTGCATGTAAGTAATACTGAAAAAATAATATACTTTTCATAAGCCCATTTATATCTTTAATCTTGGCGCATAAACATATGAATCAGCATGACACCCCTTGTTTAATGCGTCTCCTCTCTTATCCTGCTTTACCTTGAGGTAGTATTTGTCATTACAGCTCAAGCAGGTCATTGTTTTGCAAATCTTTAGGGAGTCCAGATGTGCTCACAATTAAAGGCCAACTCTTGTTATTTGTATTATCATAATGCTGAGAGAGGTCACTGCTCTATTGTGCAAGATCACATTCAAACACATCATGAGCAGCAGACCCTGCTCCCCAGGCTTCTCTCTATTAAGGGACAATGATGTATCCTCAGACCTAAATTTAGTTAACAATAGCAGCTGCTAGTGTGGAGGTTCAGACCAGCCAGGTCATAGGGTCCCTTTCTTGGCCTTACTTCCCCTCTTCCTGGTGCTCACCTGATGATGTGTTGAGCCAATTCAACTTGCTGAGCCAGCAGAACATTTTCTTGACAACAAGGTGTATGGCTTTCTGCTGTGTCGGGGACCTGAATTAGTTCAGCAGAGGATCAAACCAGCACCAGAGCTGGTGCGAGGGGGAATGACCACACTGCTGGGGCAGGGCAGGGGAAACTGAGGTCTGGGAACACGATGGGAGGGAAAGGGGAGGTAAAATGCCAGGGCTGCTCTCTTTCACAGAGCAATAAATCCTCTCAGCCTCAGTATGTGCCCTTACTGTTAGCGTTCAGGTGTATTTCTGTGTGCCCACCCCCCTCCTTGTGCTCAGGCATCTGCCTGACTTCTTGGTGAAGAAAACTTCCTCAGGAAGGAGACTTCCCTCAGCTGTCAGGAAACTTCCTCAGCCAAAGAAAAGGAAAAGCTGGTTTGACACCTGAGCAACAGCTTTGCCATGGGTCTGACAGCATGTCAGTGCCAGCCGGAGGGGCAGCGTGCATACAGCTGGGGGCAGATAACGCAGGCTATTTTAAAGCGTTGTAATAAATTTAAAATCAATACATCTAAATATAGGTGCTGTTGTGGTCAATGGAGATGTCAGGCATGGTTCTGTGGCCTAAACAGAGACACCTCCTGCCTTTTGAGATGCTCGGACAATCCCCTGCCTCCCAGCTGCTGGTCCAGAGGGGCAGGGGTCTCCAATTGCTCTGGGGTGGCACCTGCCTGTCCGGGCCCTGAGGGGGTCCTGGCTGTCCCTGCCTGGCCCCAAGGGGCTCCACCTCCTAGCCACAGCCTAGGACCCCATACCAGACCTCTGGGACCACCAGGCCCTGCCCCAGTGATGTCCCAGGGAGGTGCTTGATGCTGGGGGCTGGGGCTGCCCCAGTACCCCCTGGCTGCCAGGTGATGTTTCCCTGTCCCTCAAACAAGAAGGGACCAGATGTATCTCCAACAGTTTGCAACAAGCCTGAGTTTGCTTGTTGGAGGCTCAAAAACATTTTAGAGATTTTTTTTTTTAAATTATTGTTATTTGTTTTCTACTACAAGTGGCTTTGCTCTTGCTTGTGTAGAGAAAGGGACCTACTTGTTCCTGTGGACCAGCAGTGGTGCCTGTACCCAGGTGCACTGCTCAGCTGAGGAGAGGAGGACAACAACTTTTGGGTGAGAGAAACTGAAACTCTTGATATTTACTGAAAGATTAGTGAGCAGTGCATCCAAACAACACTCCAGCAACACACTTTCACAAGCAGGTGATTGAAATGGTCAAATGCAGCCCCTGCTAACTCCTGCCCCACATGGTGGGCACTGTTGCTTATCTGGCTGTCACAATCTCCATGCAGATGGGCTCTCTTTTGGATTGCTGGATGAGCAATTTCTTTTTATGAAACTACTGGGAGATTAAATGTTCAGGTATTTTGGAATACCATGGAAACCAGGAGGTGTTAGAGGTAAAGCCTTTTATGGGAGATATGTATGCAGGCTGAGCTGTTCTGAAGATCTCTACAAAAATCATGTAATCTACACCACTGCTTTTGCTCCTTTTGTCTTTCTCTCCTAATCTTGGCTTTATGTTTTCTTACACACTGATCTATGTGCTCAGAGTGGTATGTCACTCCCTCTGCAGTATACAATCTTCTTTCCTTCTGTTCCTCTCTAAAAACCATTGCAAATCTTTTCCATGCAGTCCTTTTCAGACATGTTGCATCAGGCCATTTTACACTTAGACTGTTGCCCTGTCTGCTACTTGTGTATGCTAAAATCTAGTTTTCTTCAAATTTCAGACTGCATATTTGATTAGTAACAATCAGAAGATACCTAATAGATAATGCAGTTGAACAAATCACTAAAGAGCTTTGCAAATACCTTGCCAACCTATCCTCTTTAAAGCAATACAAAAAGCCTCGCAAGCTTTATCTACTTAACAGCAAGGTTTTTATTGTTACTTTGTTCTAGCTCTCTTTCTCCCCTGATGTCATGTAGGATGGTTAGACAAATGTAGTTTAGTAAGCCCCAATATAGCCTTTTTGTAATTTTTTTTTTATTATTTCATAATTGAATTTCTTAGCAGCACATTTATAAGATCCTTGTGACCCTTTAGCATTCCTTATATTTTCTGTTCCTGGCCTAGCTTTTGCATGTCTTGCTATTAGTCTCCACAGCTCAAATTAACCTAGTCTGAAATCCATCATTGTACACAGTTTAATGAGACATTTCTCCAGTCATCATTACAGCAGATCAATAGAAACAAATCCCTGTCTCCTGACTGGTTTAGCTAAGTATCTCATGCATGACTGTCTTTCCAATTTGATCCAGTTTAACAGTCTGCTTCTCCCCCCTCCCCAACCCCACTTCTCTAATCTGCAGAGATAGATATAAATCTTGAGCCAGACTCCAGGGGGTTTCTCTTGTACGGTCTGGTCTTCCCTCCCTGCAAAGCTCGCCCTGACCGACTGCTGCTGCTATTGCCAGACAAACAGCTGCCTTAGCAGTTGCACCAACAAATAAAAGGGGAGGGAGGCAGGGGCAGGAGAGGGAAGCTTTTTGCCCTTAGGGTCCTTCACTTACTTCACCGAGAAATTCAAAAGCTAATGAGGGATCATTGCTGGAGGGAAAATGAGAATAATCTGTGATGTTTGGAAAAGAGTGAAAATCTGTCACCACTACTGAGTGCTTCACATCAGCATATCTTTTCAAGGCTACCCCCACAAGACAAAGGGGTTAGAAACTGATAAGCATAAGATGAGATTTTCCTTTACATTGCTCTGCTCTGTAGGCTGTCTGAGAGATTGACAGTCTCTCCTTTCTCACCTCTCCCAACTTTCCCCTCCACCAAGATAGGACTCATGAATGTCGTCAAAATTCAAAGGAATTTTTAGTGCTATGTAACTGGATACAGGCAGTCCAGATTAGACATAGACATTTGGAGTCTTTGGGTGTCTCCCTTCTTGCCTCCTCAGCCATCCCCTTTTCTGCTTTTGTGGTCCTTGCAATTGCTTTTTTGTGCAGTGGTTTTGCGAAACTAGTTATAGATGTGTTCAAATGGCAGCACGTGGTCAAGTATTTAATTCTATGAGATTTTGGATGCCTGACTCACAAGTAGGAGCAGATTCAAATTAAATTGCTGGAGTGCGTATTACCTTAAGCTGCTCAGCCTACCTTTTTGGTGGAGGTTGCTGTCACTGAGGCAGGGATGATGGCACCGCTCCTGGGCTGGGTCAGCTGGGAGCTGTCCTGAAATTTGACAGCTTTCTCTCTGGAGTGTGAAAATAATGTGAAGTTGGCATTAGTTTATGTTAATGTGCTGGGCTGTAACCTTTGGTAGCTTTTCAACTGATCCCTCTGGCTGTAGAGGTAACCCCTTGTGTCTGTGCTCTGGGGTGTATGGTAGGGCAGGCTGTCAGTCTACCTTGAGCCAAAGATTTCAGTCTTCTGCTGTGAGGGCACAGGATCCCTAAAACTCTGTGTCTTAGATCGTTACTCCGCTTATATGATACCATTCATGTGTACATATGCACAATCATGTGAATGCTCACATACAGGAAAGATTTGTCTTTAATGATCATGATAGTTCCAGGTGTAGAGAAGATGTTACTTGCTTTGCTGGCAGTAATAATGTGCATTCTTCTCCTCAAGATATAATAGGCCCTGTTTGTTATTATAAGAGCTGATCTTTTGCCTGTATATTTTTCTTTGCTCTCAAAGAGGTTTGAAAGATGAATCCACAGTTAGCAAAGTGCTCTGTTCAGGTAGGGAATTGTAAGAGAGCCTGCTTTTCAGTGTTAGTCACAACACTGCTATTTTTCTCCTCATTCACAGTCTTCTCCCTTGCAGATCCTCTCCCTGTACTGGACTTTGGGATTGAGGAAATGATATTCTATAAATAGATCTATAATATAAAAGACAAGGTTTATAAATGGTCTCTCACAGAGTTTGGATCCCTAGTTCTGTGCCAGGATGCAGTTTTATGGAAGAGATGCCCTTAAAAATAGCACATACTCCATCACTTACAGATTTTACAAGCTCTCCTTTTAAAGTTCAGTTTCTAAAGCCCATATATATTCTCTTCCTGAAGAATTCTTGAAATCTAAGTGCAAAATCCAAAGGCTTAGATGACTGCTAGTATTTGTTTGGACAATGTGTTAGAAGGAACATAAAGAAGGAAGGAGACAGCTCAGTGCTTTTTTTTTCTTTGAAGGTCCTAGTTTATGGCATGTTACAGTGACACCTTGTGGAAAACAGAGTTGGAAGTCTAAGAAAAATTTCTGCATCATAAAACGAGGTGTTCTTTTGAATAATGTCTTTAACGTTGTTATTTTATTAGCTATCTGTATTGCAGTAACGGTTAGAGTCCACTTGTACAAGGTATGCTTGCACTAAACATGTGTGAATGTGCAAATTCTCACTTAAAAGAACGACTAGCATCAGGAATTACAAATGTTTCCAGTTCTAAAAAAAGGGTTAGTTGTGTGCATTTTGATAGAGCCAAATGCCAACATTTTTATGTGGCTGCTGATTTTTTCAGGCTTTCCAATGCATCTTGATTACATCCCTCACCAGGATCTTAACTTGATCCCTCCTCCCCTTCCACTGCTCCTCCCTGTACAACCCCAAAGGATCCAAGACACATCCTAACAGTAAATTGTTTCCTTAAAAAAAAAAAAAAAACAACAAGAAAAAAAAAACCAAACTAAAACCCCAAGGTGTTGAATAGTTAAATGCATTTAATTTATTTTTTTTTTAAGTAGAACTTAGACACCTTTGTTTGCCTGGGCTACATCTAAGCTAGTAATTTAAAGCCATGCCAGGCAACATTTATAATCCTGCGTAACCACACAGATCAACTATTAAACTGTTTGAGTTGTTCTAGCAGGTTTTGGTTCAGCACTAGTGCAAGTAATATCCAGGAACAGTTTGGGGTTAGTAGAATTTAGGAGTCATTCCCCATAGGTGTTTTAGTTGTGGCCATACTCTTCTGGAGTATGAGTGATTTTTAAAGTGTGGATGTGAGTTATTCTACGCCACCTGCTAGGGTATGGGCATGGGTACATTTAATTTACTGGTATGGACCTAGAGAGCATATCCTGATGGTCCTAGATCTCCTGAAGATCTATCCAATGCATAAAATGCTCTGCCTCAGGAAGAAATTGTAGCCTACAGCTGCCTGTCACCACATTCCTTTTCAGCTTTGCTGCTCACGTGAGCTCTGACGAAGCTTCTTCAGCCAAGATGAGCTGGATTAGCAAAGAACTACTATTTAAGCAGTCAGACTAAACTGGCTTATTTTGTCTGGAGCTAAGGAGTTCCCTCTTGAGCAGCTTTGCTGATGGGCTGCAGGGGTGGTAGCATCCTTCTGGAGTGAAGAAGTGACAAGTAAATGGGGCAGTAACTCCCCCTCACCTGTGAAGCTGAAAGCCCTTAGCTGAAAGCTGAGATCACCTTAGATGAGTCTTACTCTTTTTTAGGAGTTCCCTTGAGTAGTCGTGAAGAGGCTGAGGGAATGCACAAGGAAACCCCCAAATGCTTCCCAGGATAAGTGGAAGAAAATAAAAGGAAGGAGCACACTCCACAAAGCCTTGGCTTTCTCCAGCCCAACTTATCCTTTGCTCCTGCCTTGGTGCTTTTGCCTCCTTTCACCTACATGTGCACAGCAGCACATGGGGCTGTGCTGCAGCCTGACTCAGGGAAAACAGCATGGGGTTAATGCTCACCAATTCACTTCTGTTGTTAATGCTAACCAATTCACTTCTGTTGTTAATGCTAACCAATTCACTTCTGTTGTTGCTGGGATAGCGTTAACCACATTCTCATCCTGGTTTATCGCATGACTGCAGGAATGTTTGCTTGGCAAGTGCCTGGGACTTGAGAAAGTGAAGGAACGTTTAGGTGTGGTAAGAAAGCAGGTCCCCTCTTTAAGCAGCAATATGACAGGATGTGTCAGCCTAAACTGGTCATTAAACAGATCATTTAAATGGTTTGTTATTTATAAAATAGCATGTTTTATTTATAATGCACAATACACATGCACCAAAAATTCTGTAGCATTTCTTTTTATATATATATATGTATGTAAGCTGGATCGATTTCCTTTTGCAGTTCACAGAATGACTCCGTGGTACAACAGAGATGTACCACAGACTGGGAGCTGGGTCTATCTTAAGCTTGAATTCCCACTGACTTTTTTAATGTGAGTCTCCAACTTTATGTAGGACTCTTAAATGTCTTTTAAAATCAGATACCCAATTTATCCATCAGCTTCAATTTTCTTCCATGCCATGGGCACAAACTTGCTAGTACAATTGTGCCAACTCATGTAGAGAGCCCCTAGCAGACTGGCTCTGGTTAGTTTGTTTATATGTTGCATCAGAAGAAGGCACATAGGGGTCTGCTTTGAGTGGTACTTGGGTGCAGAAAAGGCACATTTGGAAATAGTCATTAAAATAGAGAATTAATTAACATTTTTGTACCAACTGACATGAGCTGTAGTGTTCTAACAAGGTTATTCATCATCACGAACAAATCTTCTTAGTTGTATCCACTTGAAAATATTTAGAAATATCTTAATCATAGTAGAAATGAAGATTAGGCCTGTTTTCTCTTACTCTTTCCCTGTTTCCGTGTTGCTTGGAGCACCTGATTAAAAGCATTGAACTTGGTTTCCTCTTTACTTTAATGATATTTATGTAAGGAGATACGCCCGTTTTCATTGGTCAGCTCTTTTGTTTCAGTGGTTTAATAAGAAACTATGAAATAGATGTTGTGCAATTTCAAGACAAGTGCTCCAGGAAGCTGAAAAGTTGTTGAAGGAACGGAATGTAAACAAGGATTTAAAAAATATTTAATAAACCGAAATGCAGAAATTTCACAGTTGCGTCTCCGTCACCTAGACTAAAGGAGTTCATATGGCCAAGTCAAGGAAAGAATCAGGCTGCCAGATGAAATTGTTTAAGTTATGAGGAACACTTGCCTGTGGGATCTCCCGCTAAACAGACTTGCTGCTTTTTACTGTGTATGGATTTCTGCAGTGTGCGGCACTTTCTCAAACAATTGTCAAACCTTATGTACAAGTAACCTGGTAAGTTTTGAAAAACTGTACTTAATTTTTTTAAATATAAATGGATATTAACATTGTAAGAATTTTCTATTACGTATCATCTTTTTAAAAATTATTTTAAAGAATGTATCTGAGTGAAAGCAGAGTTTGAGAACTAATGTTTAACATTTGAACTTGTGGAACCTGGCACGGAAGAAATCCTGTTAACCAGATTGTGCGGGTTTTTGTTTTATACTTTCTTTATGTACTTATGTTCCGATAGCTCCTGAAATTACCATAAATGCTAAAGACCCTGGAGAGTGGAGGAGAGAAACCTTTGCTCTTTCAGTTTATCCACTTTACTTACCTGTTTCTGTCTAGTCTATGACTTTTGTTACATAAACTTAGGAAAACTGTAAATTCACAAGAAATTGGCTGGGAATCTGTGGCTTGCACAATTATCCTGAGCTGGTTTCAGCTTCTTTTTAAAGTTACCTATGCTATAAATTGTGGATATTTCTTTAAGTATTAAAGTAAGTGGTTGGATCCTTAATCTTATGCTTTCTTAGTGTTCCTTTGAGTAGTCGACTGGAATTTATTATTATTCCTTCTACTGATGCATGACAAAGATAAGCAAACCCTCTCAAATCCTAACAACATTTCTGCATGAGGCTTTCAGGAGTTACCTCCTGGTTTCTATTTGCCTGAAATGTTGATGTTATTTAGAAGACCTTGTACCTCTGCTCTGTAAATAGAAAATTTTGTGCCTGGGGGCTATGGAAACCTACTGCAGAGGACTACTACCTGATCCATTTTATTTCATACATTTGCTTGACATTTCCTTTAAAGCTACTAACTCTTGCACCAGTGAAAGAGTTAATTGCCTTCCCTGATAGAAGTCTATCATGCAATGATAACTTTAATGGGGATCCTTTGATTTAAGCTTAAATTAATTCAGAATAAGAAATAAGTTGCTCTTCCTCTCAGCTTTGAAAGACAGGAAAATCGCATTCATGTTCAGTGAACGTAAAGTGTAAGGGATTCAGATGAGAAAAATATAATCTTGGAGCCTGGAAGCTGTAAATCTTATTTTTCACCGTCAGTCTATTTATTGTGTTCACATTTGCTTTGTGACATCTTTGATTCTTACTATTGTCACTGTGTGTCCTGTGTGCTGGAAATTTCTTCCTGAGAGTTGTTTTATTAAGTGTGCCCTGAATTGTTTGCAGGACAAAACTTAAGACTTCGTTTGCACTTCACATGGTTTTGCACACTTGGAATGATGTGAAAAAACAGGCACCTTAACTCAAGATCACTTTTGGCAGGAGAAGAAGGGTGGTCACCATATGGCTGCATAAAACACCTTCAAACAGAGGCCAGACAAAAGGCATTTAGCTTGAAGGAAAGTCTTTTTGCTCCCAAGAGGTCAAAGCCACTTGGCTTTGTCCTTTATGCCACACATATTTATGAAGCATTTGTTATTGACTCGGTGAACCAGAATCAGGAGATGAGAGCCAAATTCCTACCTGAGATAATTTAATTAACACAGCTGATTCTGCCAATGCCTTTGCCTGATGGTACTCTGAAATTAGTCTCAAGTGAGAAGCTACTGGTGTGTCAACAATAAATTTATTCAAATGAGGAAACACTGGTTAAAGAAAATTTGTTTTACAAGAAACCAATGCTTTAATGTATTTTAATCAAAGAATTTTTGGGAAACATTTTCACTCATAGTAAAAATGTCTGTATTTCTCTTATAGGAAGGAGAATTTGGAATTACTAACCTTTGCAATGTTAGTGACATCACTGGAGCAGTGAGTAATGGTTTACTTCGCTAGTTACTAATATCCTATGTTACTGCTGTTTGAATAAATGGCTACAAAGATTGCATTATCAAAGACATCACATAAATGTGCACAGCTGCCTGTCTGGCACAAGTCATTAGGTTGTGCACTTAGTTTTGGCTCAAGTTATTAAAGACACAATTATCTTTCTTGTTTAAAGAAAACGTGTAGAGGGTGTGGATCTCTGCTGTGAGTCATGCTCACATCTTGATCTACAAAGTTCATAATCATTCATTTTTGAGAAAATGAGTCAAAAGTAGCATTCCTTCCAAAATGTGAATCATTAAGACTGTTTTATTCACCTACCTTTGTACAGTTAAATAGTGTATTTTGTGTTCTCAATGATTCGATGGGGAAAAATGTAAAATGACAGTTGTTGAAAATGTAGAGTTCTCTAGGAATTCAAAGGGTTGTGTCTATCGTGGAGGGCTCTTTAGCTTAAAATGAGCTTTCCACAGCAGCATTCTTGCAAGGAATTTAGTTGATGTTCTCCTAGTTCAGATTTCAAATGCAATTCAAGCTTGTGGTTATACATATTCTTTGAAGAGCGGTGGAGAATTCAGTCATCAATATTTTCCACAGAGATTAGTGGAAAGCAGCCTCTCAGCACCTGGTAACTAGCGATAGGCTGGGTCATTTATGATACCGGGACCATAAAAGGCTGTGTTGTCATGACAATACATAGCAAGGTTGACTCGCCTATTTAGGTTCCTGTGTATCTTTGCTCAGTGTTATCAAGTTCTATTATTTTTTTCACGAGTCTTTGCAATGCTTGATATGAGAGTCTCCTGCTTTCAAATTTCTTCCCTTTCAGCTTCACTTTAGGAATAAAAAGTACATGACCATTAAGAAGGGGATGGGAGAGAATAAGCAAGAAAGGTCCAAGATCAAATCCAAGCACATAGTATTTATTACAACTTTGAAAACTCATATTTTTAAAGCCAGTGCCTTGCCTCTTGGAGAGTGGGGTGCTTGTATTGAATGGCTTTCCTCTGTGCTGGCTGTGCCGCATACTGCGTAGCTGTTACTTCTCCACAGAGAAGAAGTGATAAAATAAAGCTGGGAGAGAGGGAGCCCTGGCCACACACATCATGGCTGGCTGGGTGGCTCTTTTCTAGAGCAAGACTGAACACAGACTGTCTCAGCCAGGGCTCTTTCTGCCCTTGGAGCTGTGCATCAGCCCTTTCCCAAAGCCTATGTAAAGCTGAGCACTCTCTGCAGGTGATAGTCACAGCCTGCTCAGGTGTCCTGCAGTCCTTTTAGTGCTCTCAGTACCTGTGAGGGTGTCAAAGTCTTTACCAGACCCGAACGGGCGGTTGAATATCTACTGTTTTGCACGGTCTCTAAGAATGATTTATTTTTTCTTCTGCTCTGTATTTAGCTTTACATTGAGAAGGGCACTATATAACATGACTCCCTTACTGTCGTGTCTGAGTATCTATAATCTTTGATATATTTAATATTTTTGCTACAGAGTTTAAGTACTGTAAATGCATATTTTATTGCCAAAGAACCAGGGCACAAAGGAGTTAAGTGACTTGGTCACACAGAATGTTTTACTGCAGCTGGAAATTGAACTATTTTTCTCACCCTTAGCCCTGGAGAATCCTTTCTCTTTAAAAATGTTCTTTCAAAGTCCTTTTTAAGGCCACCATCTGTCTTTGCAGTGCACACAGGGATGTCAGTTTTGGAATACGACGGTGCAAATCAGTTGTCCACTGAAATGTGTGAGTATCGCCTTAGCTTTGGCTCTATAGTTCTTATTTCCAGTCCATCAAGTACCTTATCCAATGGTAGATGTGGATAACCTAACCAGGGCAGTGTTTCTATGAAAAGATGTAATGTCCATTATTTTCTCTGAGTATGTTTATAAATTCCCTTTTAGGAAGCTAATAATTCTTGCCCTGGGAGCTACCTGTAATATCAAAAGTTTTCATTGAGTTTCTCAAAATGTGGGGGCGTTTTACAGTACCTTAAACTCAGCCACTCATCCAGATTTTCAGGCAGTGAGAAAGGACCAGTGTTTTGCAGGATTTTACTCTACTGGAGCCTGTTTCAGAGTTGTATGCAGATCTAGATGAAGCACATGGTCTTTACTAGATTGATTATTTTTTTTTTTTATTTTGCTTTTACTAAACCAGATGGTTAAGAATTAGCATTGATCTGGGACAACTGGCGTCACAGTTTTTAAACTGCTCTTTTTTCTGGACCTTTTGCACACCTGAAGCTCATTCATCCTTGGCATCATTTTAATGTTGACTTTCTGGTTTTTCAAGTGTGGGTTTTCCTTCTTTCATTATTTGCCAGTGATAAGGTTTTGTAGTGTACTTTCACTGTAAGAAACTTCTAATTAATTGATATTATCTGTTTGAAACACTCTGTGATTATTTTTATGCTAATCTCACATTTTATTAATATGCTTCTTGGCAGAATAAGACATACACCAGAGCATGTGAGGTAAGTTGAATACTATCAGATCAATAAAAAAAGTATCATTATTTCAGTGATTATTATGTCCATATAGTGCTAAGAAATACAATGTAGATACACAAACTTATCAATCCAGGTCTAATTGTTTTGTGCTTCCTAAAGCTGAAGAATGAGTAAAGTACCCAAATCTTTTCTTTACAGCATAGTGGCTAAAGACATGTTTGCATTAAAAACTGCCATGTGGCAAAGAATATTGCTTTAGAGAAACTAATCACACCAGTATGGAACGCAGTACAGACCTTTTTAAACTACATTCTAGGCATTCACAGGAGTCTTGTTCTATCCATTTTTTCATTAATCCCATCAAAGATGAATCAGAGAGAATGCTTATTAAGGCTGGTATGACACCAGCTTGGCGAGAAGTGGAAACAAGGAGTGGGAGATAGAAGACCAGACATGCTGTTGACTGGGTAGAGAGTCCAAATGAATTAAAATGCAATTCAGTAAAGGGAAATGTGTTGTCCTTTAGAAAGAGGTCTCAAATGGGGAGTGCCTGGTCTGTGTTGCAGATGGACTGGTATTTACAGGAGTAAGTATGAGGGAACAAAGTGCTGCTAAAGAGATGGTGCCTTTCTGGGGCCCTTTTAGCATGAACATAGAGTGTAGGATAGCATGGGGATGAGACAACTGCAGGATTGCGTTTGGGACTGTTGAGGCCTCAGTACGAAGGTTGTACCCAGATGGGGGCAACACACTTCAGGCAGGTGATGGAGGAGTTGGAGGGACTCCCAAGTAGGACACAAACCCATTGGCAAGCTGGAACTTTGATTGAAAGGGTTGATTTTTTTAAATGCTTTTTAATCTGTGAAATTATGACCATGATAAAGGTTTACAAATATGCTAAATGATGGTTTTGGAGTGTAGAACAGTCCAAGAAGTAACCAACTTGCTTTTGTAGAAACACAGAACTAGTGTCAGGGTTTTTTTTTTGTTGATGGTTTTGGGTTTTTTTGTTGCTTGTTTGGCCACCCAATGTGCCAGTTAAATTCACTAACTCTGCAAGGGCTTCTGTGGGATTATTTTTCTGCTGGATCAACTGGTTGACTTGATTCCCCACGTGGTTAGGCCAGCACCAGGTCACTGCCTGCAGAATATTGGATCATTTCAGTCCATAGGGGAAAGGAGGGGGAGTAAAAGTGCGACTTTTCCTTTGGTGTTGGCTCAGCTCTGTCCTCTGACTACACCTTGGGACTGAAATCTGGTAGTATTACTCCTTTTGGATATTACCTCTCACCTACGAACAGAGGAGTGCCACTGAACTCGTAAGAAAAGGCAGCAGAATCTGGGTCATACAAGGCCAGTTCTGATAGATGGAGAATATATGAGGATTTCTTGTTTTCAGGCAGAGCAGATGGCAAATTTCCCTCAAAATTTCTAAGGCTGGGAGCTTTAATAATCCTCTTACCTCAAGCAAAAATTGGATTTATGGTTCGTACAAAGATCAGAAGAAGAAAGAAAAACATGACAAAATCCAAATGGTCAGAAATGTCTGTGTTAAATAGACAGTTAATAGTAGAAGGCACTATGAATCAGCATGTAATCCAGGGACAGTATCCTCTACAAGCTCAACAAATCTTGGTTGTAAATGAAAGGTCCAGTGTACAGTTGATAGCTGATGCCTGCCGATACCCAGAGCTTTGCCTGCTAACAGGCATGACTATTCACTTGGAAGTATTTTATTTCTCTGAATAAGAAAACATTGGAAAAAAATTTTTGAGTGCTGGCACTTGACATTGAATGCCTAGATATGAGATAATATATGTAGAAATATACTGCTAAGCAAGTTTTTAAATCTGTCTCAGCTGCAACTGTGTTGTCTGAAATAACATGCCTTATCAGTTTCCGTAGGGTGCCGGAAGTGTATATCCTAGAATGACAGGAAGAGCAATTAAAAAAATTTGCTCACTTAACATAATGAATTGCTCCTGAATGATCTAAAGGTTAATTACCACTTGAAAGGTGGCTGTTGTATGAAGCAAACTTCAAGACTTTATAGGTTGAATGAACTTGCAGAATAAAATGAGCCCAAATTAAATGCCTGTCTAGAAAAGCTCAAACCTTCACTTCTCAAAAGTTTTGGCTTTCCAGGAGACTCAGTCTTATATTTAATTTTTAAACTACCTCCTCTTAAGTTCCCTAACAATACAGTAGGGTAACACTGTATCTGTGTTCCCTAACTAAACTGAAAACTCTTGGGAGTTTTCTGTTCTTAGGATGTGAGTGTGGAAAACTCACTACCCCGGGGTATTCATTATGTTTGCAGCTTGTAGGCATGACTGTACCAGAAGGAGTAACTACTAACAAGGAAGTATGAATTAGGCATGGCTGCTCTTACAAATTACTAATTTCAAGTATTTTAAAAATTTACTGCAAGTGAGAATGTGCCTCATTCATAGGAAATACATGAAGTAGGAAAGGGTGAAACCCAACATGTGGAACATACCATTTTTACAAGTTGAACACAATTACTTCCTAACTCCGTTGTTGTTACTGAAATCTATCTCCAACTTTAATGTTGCCCCGTATTTGTGCTTTCCACAAAGTGACAATGTGTAAGAAGGAAAACCTTAATTCAATGCCCTGTGAAATGATGGAAAGGCTCTCAGGAAGCTCTATGGAGTGAGTTTGTGGAACTCCTATTTTTTTAGAATGAATGTAATGATTTACATAGGGTTTGTATGTATTCAAAATGTCCACAGGATTTGTATGTGTTTAAAATGTGTCCCCATAATTCTCAGTGGAAGTTTACCTTTACACAAAACTAACCAGTGAGTTCTGTACCCTACACAGACGGTTTCCTGTAAGTTTGGCTGTAGCCGTGCAGAGGATGCATATGGAGTTGAAGCACAGAGTAAGTCTGAATACAGTCCTTTGTCCAATTCACAGTTTGTCAAATTCAGTTTTAATATTACAGACTTGTTCTACTATGTGGATTTCTTTGAAAAAAAAGGAATGTCTTGAGTGTTTTTATTCGCCAGAAAACTACCACTCCTCTTTCTTCTTTTAATAAATTCAATGAAATTAGCTCGTTCTAATAGTAAAACTGTTTTCCTTTCCTCTCATGGACATGAGACTTTTAAAATCTAATCTCAGCTGTTTAAGATGATAATTTGTCAAGCGCCTGTCCTTGACCTGGCTGCTACCTTGAAAGCATTACAAAAAGCTCCCGCAACTTACACGGGAACAATTTGGCCAATACAGTGCTATTGAAATAAGCTTCTTGAAAATCTCTTCAGAAGTCTCCCATAAGTTCTCTAGGTTTCTATTCAGCACAATTTTACTAAGTACCTGTAACTAAAAGTGCATTTACCCAAGCACCGAGTTCTAGTCACATTTGCTTGCATTGAGCTTGGTCCAGTACAGGCTTACTTATCAAACTGTCTTTAAAATGTCATGTGATATATTCAGCAACATTTTAAATTTATCTATTTCCTGTGTTTTTATTGGCTTCACAGCTTTCAGGTGTGTGGAGTAATAGGGTTTTACCCGTAAGGCCCAGAAATTGCCAGGTTTTTTTCTTACTGTTGTATTTTATTTTCCCCTCAGATTACTTGAACAAGCCTACAGCACCCTTTGCATCTACCATAGGAAACCACAATGTCACATTAGGGTGGAAGCCAGCCAACATCTCTGGGGTGAAATATATTATCCAGTGGAAGTTCAATCAACTCCCTGGGGACTGGAGGTACACAGAGGTAAAGAAGGACACTTCCTTTTACTTTGCAAGGAAATAGGTTCTTGGTTTTATTTATAATCTAGCCCTATGTCACAGGGGAAAAAAAGAATAAAGGTAATTTATTAATAGAGTGCAATCATAACAGAAACCACGTGAGGAATAAAAGTAACAACTAGATTTTGAAACAGAAGTGGCTGTAATTCACTAGTGGATTAAGTGGTTCCTTTATCTCTTTCTTGCAGTTGGTAAAATTGGTAAAATTGGTAAAATTGGTAAAATATTTTGGGATTCTTAGTGTACTCACAGGGCACTGGTTATGTTTGTTGTCTCTGCTCTTCACTTATTTTAGAAAAACATTGGATAATATGTTAGGCTTATGAAAGAGGTGCACAAAATCATGAGTAACATGGAGAAGCTGAGAAGTGGACAATTTTTCACCATTTCCTCCAACATAGGAACTAGGGACCTTGATGGAAACTAGCAGATAGCATATTCAAAACTAGCAAATGGAGGTATTTCCTCACAGAATGTGTAGTTAAGACATTCAGCTGCTTCCTGGCACATGTGGATATTAAATTACTAAATTAAAGCTGCTAAATATTAATATTTAAAATTGTTAAAATTATTAAATCAAAAAGTGACTGGAAAAACTACTGGAAGAAAAAATTGGGTCCTACTAAATGCAAACTAAATGCAAGCATTACCTTTGTTTCATGTTGAGCCATGCTTGTAAAATGCCAAGACTTGAGGGTATTCAGGAGAAATATCACTGTGTGCTTTTTTTCTTTTTATACCTTTCCCTAGAGATATTTTTTTGGTTCTTGACAAAGACACAATGCTTGGCTAGACAGGCCTTTGTTCTGACTCAGTATGGTTATTCTCATATTATGTTCTTTTGCGTCAACTGTACACTTGTTATCTTGCCATCATTGGACTACTTTATAGAGCATGTCAAGTCGGAGCCACAAATCAAAGGTAAAGATAATTTGCTAAGCAGGAAGTTGTTCTGAATTAATCATTGGTGAAATAATGGGGAACAATGACTTCAGACCATAAATATTTCAAGTAACTAGGAGCTTTGAATCTTAAACCTGTTTAAACAAACAGTTTAAAATACGTTGCTCATAATACATTATTGTTTTAGATTTTTTACCTTATTCTTCAAATGTATTATTATATTGCATCCATCCTTCCATCCATCCATTCATTGTTTAGATTTGGTACTGTGTTCTGAAGAAAAGAGAAGAGAAAAAGTTCTGAAAGTAGGGAAAATAATTCTCAGAATTTCCTCTTATTTAGGCTTAGGACCCTGCACTTTAGTATCCTGAAATATGTATATTGTTGTATGAGACTTCTTTTGCCCTGATAACACCCTATATAGTAACTGCAAATGGAGGAAGAAAAAAAGAGATTGTGTTTGTGCATTGATCTAGGTAGTTTCTGAAACCTCATATACAGTCAAAGACCTTCAAGCCTTCACAGAATATGTGTTTCGAGTAGTTTGGATCATCACATCTCAGCTGCAGCTCCGTTCTCCATCGAGTCCCAGTTACCGAACACATGCTTTTGGAGGTAATGAATCACACTATTAATCACTTCTTTCAGGAGGCTATCAGAAACATTTTGTTTTCCCTGTTGTTTCTTTCACAGAAAACATTGATGCTTAATCTTCAGAATGATGTATATCTTGCCTACTACAGGCTTTTTTGTTTGAACTAGGAGATTCAGGGTTGCTTCCTGCTTTTAGTTTTGAAAACATGCACAGAAAACTACATGGTCAAAATTGTGAGGGCACATTGGATACTTTTGTGTGCAATTTACACACATTAACTTTTTGAGTGAAGTTTTCCTGGACACTAAAAAACGTAAACCATTGCTGAAACTTTATGCTGTCATTTATCAGTACAAATGAATTAACAGGTATGAAACCTAAAAATGTACCTAAAAAAAGGAAAACAATTAACATCTTAAATGCCATCCCAGAGTCACATATTTCTGTCTCTTGCAGCTCCTGCAACAGCTCCTGTCATTAAGGATATTCAGAGTTCAAGTCCTAACACTGTTGAAGTCAGTTGGTCTCCACCACTTTTTCCCAATGGATTGATTGTTGGGTATAACTTGCTCCTGACCAGTGAGAGTCACAAACTGCTGGGAGCCTCAAGAGGGCATAGCTTTCAGTTCTATTCCACCTTCCCAAACAACACTTACAGGTACAAAAAGAAAAGATAACCAACATGGCCAAGTGTGCTATAGTGCTTCTTGCCTGGCTAGTAGAGGGTATGACTGAGTACCACTTCTGCACAGTTGTGCTGTTTTATTATGCTCTTGCCAAAAGCAAGGGTACCTTCCTTGGGATAATGGAGTTATTCCAGATGAATTGGCTGCTTCTGTGGAAGTCAGATGAGGAGGAAGGAAAAGCAATTTGATATAGGCCCAGAAGGCTCCATTTTCTTAGCTGCTGGTTTTCATTTTTTAAGCTTGTATGACATCTTTTCAGTATATTCAAGGAATGACAGAGCAGTCTTCTCTAGTTCTTTAAGCACCTGGAAAAATGCCTTAATTTTTATTATCACAAAGGTCTGCATTCTCCTTGCACCGGTAAATACAAATCTTCCTTTGAAATGAAACTGAGTTACTCTTCTGAGTCTGAGGCCCCATTTTGAATTTTAATTTTGAAGATTCTGTCATTGTCCCACCTTTGGGGAACTCAGATTCGGGTTGGTTTTATTTTTATTGCAAATTTCCCAGAGAATTATGGTTAAATGAGTGTTTGCCGAAAGTCAAGCACTTCTGTAGCAGTTGCCTACTTGATAAAATATTTCTCCAGCAATTTTTCAGAAGAAACCTGCAAACCAAGCCCTGTCTCTTTGGTTCACTGTAGGTTCAGTATTGTGGCGGTTAACGAGGTTGGTGCTGGACCCCCTGCTGAAGCCAACATCACAACCCCAGAATCCAAAGGTACAAGAGCAGCAGAGGCTTTATCATTCTCTATTCCTGGGAACAAAGTCACATTTGGTGGGCTGCCATGTATCTGGCAGAAGAGAATAATATTTAGACTGTAAACAGTGCATGACAAAGAGTTGTACACTGCATAGTCAATAGCATATCAGAGGGAATTCTGCTCTTTAGCTGTAGACACTATTAGGTTATACAGCATGGTAACAGCCTGGGATGCTGGTAGGACCAAACAAATTAGGCCTGAGTTGCATTACAGACGAAAAGCCTCAGTGGTCCAAAGCGGTGACTGAGAGGACATATTTTCCTTTTTTAGATAAGATTTTAACAAATGTATTTCTTCTAATGATATTAAATACTTAATATTAAAGTCTTTTGTCAAAACATCCTCAGTTATCTGATGCCAAATATGTGAAATCATATAAATTTTTGTTGCTCTTTCATAGCTGTATTTATTTTACTATATCAACTAATTAATAATGAAAGTAATGATGATTACTCAAAGAATTGCCAGAGAAAGGTAAATGTTGAGACAGACCACAAGTGAGAAGGAAACCAATATTACCAAAAAGTATTGTTAGAATGAAAACAGAAGACTCTCCCCTCCTCCCAAAGAAATCCAGTTGTCAAACACCTGGAAACTCTTCAACTCTAGCAAACACTTTAAGTCTCTCTCTGAATCGCTGGTCTTCTGCTATTGGTTGGAGAAATTGAGCTTTTAGCTTCTCTGGTGTTTTTTTTAAATACGATTTCTTTCTTTTTTTGTAATAGCACTGGTATGTCCTTATCTGGAGACTCCACAGAGGTTTGCTGACCCTGAGCCGTAACATTTCTGCCATTTATGAAATATCCAGACTGCTATATCTGACTGAGTTCATTAAGTCAAGCTAATTGCCAACCAATTAATTTAAGGTAGAAAACAAGCAAACAACATTACCCCTAAAAAACCACACTGTCTGGGGGTATGGAACTGGAACCATATAACCTCCCCTTAGTCACTACTTAAAACTTCAGTTGATTCCCATGAATTGCACTGGAACACACTTTTTCTCTGTGCTAACGTGAGCAGAGGCAGCCCTTCCTCCTGTATCACTATCAAAAAAAAATGCTGCTGCATCAGGTACTGAGCTGTGTGGATCTAAGCCCTGAGAAAAGTCAGGGAAAGAGTCTGATCTCTGGGATCAGAAAAGTCACTGGAAATGAGATAAGGAAGTGATATTGGCCTCTTGCAATCTGCTCTGGAGAGGTCATTACCGAAATAACTCGCAGTGTGTGCATCATGAGAAATGCATGAAGCTCAATCTATGCTGATTATCCAGGAATTAATTAAGACAGCATTCGATCACAGTCTTGTGATACTCCTCATATGAGGAAATGATATCTGATAGCAGACAGCTGTTTAAAATACAGGGGCTCGAAATAATGCACCACTTTTAAAATGAAGGTAACTACCTGGTGAATCAATTTAGCAGGGGATGTGCTAGATTTTTGGGGATCTGAGATTCAGAAGCAAGACTAGCTGGCTTTTCCAGAGCTATACACAGCCCAAACAGAAGCTATGGATTTGCTGCAGAGGTTTGGATGTAAGTTACTTGGGCCTGTATAAGCACAAAATCAGTTTAAGTGGCCAAAGCTTTCCTCTTTGACTTTAAAATCTGTGACTTTGTTAAAAAAAAAATCCATATTTTAAAATTTTCAATTTCGAAGAAGATAATATTATCCCATTATCATCTTTATCTGTAAAACCTACTTGTTTCTTGAAAAAATCATTGGTCAGTATGATGAAATATATTAAATAAACATACTTGCTTTGTTCTTTCCCAGCTCTGTGGGATAATATTCTAGTTTGACTCGGCTTTTCAAAGAGGCTAAAGGGGGTTAAATATCCCACTTCCATTGGATTTTGGAGTGACATGGCTGTCTTAGTGCCTTGATTCCCCGGAGCCCATAGGGCCTCATTTGCTCCAGTTTACTTTCACTCACTGGGGACTCACTGTAAGGAAACTGTGAAATTCAGGCAGTGCATTCTCACCCCAGGGGAGTGGCCAGAAGACACTGTAATGAATAACTCCATCCACTTCCAACACTCAAAGAGTTTAAGTTTTAGTCAGTCCTTGCTAGTGGAAAAATATCTATGCACATGTATATATATGTGTGTGTGCATGTATATATGCATGTCTATTAATGATGTATCTGAGCTAGCAACATTCTTTGTGCTGCAGTCGTTTCTCATAATTCTAAATTTCTCCTTTTGTTAGTGAAGGATAAAGCAACATGGCTCTTCCTATCCAGAAACCAGTCTTTAAGGAAGAGAGACACGGCACATTTCCTTGAAGCAGCCCAATGCCTGCAAAATGATATTATACACCACATTACAGGTAAAATCAGATCGGGCTTTCTCCTTTTCTTTCCAGTAGGACTTAGACCTCTGCATTCATCAAGGACAGAATGCACCTCAGCCTGAGACAGTATCTAGCCTCCCTTTATAGTCAAAGGGGAGAAATAGGAACTTTCAGGACATGTTTTGACCTGTTTGAAATGACAGGCATTGGGCAAAGGTGAATTGTTCATCCCATTGCAAACTTCACTAAATCTACGCAGTTACTTCAGAGCTGGACTTTTATGTATTAGGTATCTAAATTGAGGTAAGTTGAAGCCAAAGCAGAGGTTTCCCTATGATTAATGAATATGACGAGGTGAAGTGGTTCAAACTTAAGAATTAAATAACACAAAGTGTCAAAAGGTACTGTCTGAAGAGTATGCTAGTGTGTTAGCTAGTCTGGGGCACAGAGCTCTGGGGCATGAGGCATTTAGTAGCCTAAGTCACCAGACAACCATCTTATCTCAAATTACTCTCCACTTTAATGTTCCTTATTTACACTGGTACTGTATTTGGACCTTGGAGACAGTGTGGAAATCTGAGTTTATCTACTGAAGATCACAGAGCCACAAAGATGCCAGAGAATGAATGTTCCCCCTGACTAAATACCCTTTGACAATGGAGGGGTGGCACAGATAATGTCTAGCTTGAATTCTAGTGTGAATGGTGCTTTGTGAGGAGATGCAAATTGCGTCTGTTTGCCCTGGAGAGGGGCAATCAGTGTCAGTTGGTTTGCATGTTATATATCCTCTTTCTGTCTGATTGCCTTTCTGAAGGGCAATTGTCTATAATAATGTCATTTACATAGCAAATGGGAAAGTTTCCTTATTATCTGAAAGAAGACTGGAAGTGCAGGAGAAAACCAGCTAACTTTTCTCCAGTGATGTTGAGTTGCAGGTTGAAAAATACTTCTTCTTAAGGCAAGTAGAAAAAGTAACTGAAAAACTGAAATTTATTTTTTTATATTATCGGTGTGTACATATCTTTCTATTTTTAGGAATTTCTGTGAATGTTTATCGGCAAGTTGTCTATTTTTCTGAGGGAAATTCCATCTGGATGAAAGGAGCTGCTAATATGTCTGATGTATCTGACCTAACACTCTTTTATGCTGGCTGGGGGAATATTACGTCCATCTCAGTAGACTGGCTTTACCAGAGGATATACTTTGTCATGAACAAAAAGGTAGTGCTCTAGGGCTTAATTAATTTCTTGTTTCATTTGAACTATTACTGTGATTTATTTTACATGAGAAAATCTGATTTATATAAAGATATGCATGAACAAAATATAATTATAGAAACAGATTTTTTACTTTAATAACATTCAAATATTTCAGAGAATTTAAAAAGAAGAAAGGCTTGAATATCTGGTCATATTTAAAGCAAATGGGTTGTATGGGACTCTGGCTCCTTGTCTTATTTTTCTCCTTAGGACACCTCATACCCAGTATAAGCGACTTTGTTTCTGCTACTTGATTCTTTGCCTTGCTGTTCAGCTCCTTTTCTGCCT
The DNA here is from genome assembly GCF_001431845.1 of Calidris pugnax. Lineage (NCBI taxonomy): Eukaryota > Metazoa > Chordata > Aves > Charadriiformes > Scolopacidae > Calidris > Calidris pugnax. The sequence continues at coordinate 4,795,017 of NW_015094507.1, forward strand.
CAGAAAGGTGGTCATATAGCTAGTTAGTGGTTATAATGCCCTTTATAATTGATAAAAAGTGCTCAATAGTGAAAGTGTTTCATACCAGTGATAACAACTCAGATTACAACTGTTTTAACTTGAAGTAAATATGTAGATAGCAACCCTGCACTTGATTCCCTACTCATAAAACTTCTATTACACTAATGGTCAGACTTTTGTAGTCCTCTATTGCACAAAGGACTAGAAAGTTGCCCTAAATGTTTACTAGGGGATTTTTTTTTTTTCCAGTCCTCTTGCCACATCTGATTTTTCACTTACTGCTCAGGGAGCAGGAAAAGCAGTACTGAGCTGTAGATGAACAGACTGATGGCAGGAATTTCCGAATCCATTGCAGGTTAGAGAAGACCCATGGTATTGTTCCCAGGATCAGAAAAGCACTTCCTTCCCTCTTTTCCCTTCCCTGCTGGATAATTTTCAAAGTATAGTTTGCCTATACCCCCCAAATTGGGCTTTTCCCTCCACCTTAGAGGTAGGAAGTTAAGAGGAGGCTGACTGACAGACAGGTCCTTCAGTGTAAGCTGTCATGGATGCATTTGTACTTGTGTACAAGTGTTATACTCAGATGACCGACAACTCAGGAGCCCAGAAGAACCTAGGATTGTGAGAGAGATGTTTCATTGTCTAGTTCCCCTGAAGGAATCTTGGGTCAGCTTGTTTGCTCGTTAGCAAATGCCCCATGAATGCATCACCAGTTTTTCTTCTCATTCCCCAGATACATGTCTGCCATTTAGAGAACTGCACAGCAGCTGAAGACATCACTCCTCTTTATGTGACATCCCCTAAGAAGGTTATAGCTGATCCCTATAATGGGTAAGTGTACTCCTTTTGAGCACTTGGTGTCAAAGGTACTATAAAGCTCTTCTCTAATTTTCTTCACTTCATTAGTCATCTAGGTTCCTGTTTCAAACTCCTTCCTTACCAAAACAAAAGTGCAATTGGCAACAAATAACAAACTACAAAACAATTGGAACAAGAGTGACACCATGCAGTGTTGTTTTCTGCATTTTCTTCCCTAGGGTGTTAGCAGAGGAGATAAAGTATTTCCAGTGCAGAAATTTAGTTTGCAGACATTCAGGTTTTTTTATGAATATAAAGTTCTATGCATTTGAAATCTCCATGATTAATAAGTGAGATTATGGAAGAATAGTCTCCAATAATGTGCCAGTCAAATCCCCAGAAAGTAAAAAGGGATGTGTTTAATTCTTCTAGGATATATATTAATAGTGCCCAAAGCATTTTCTTATTGTCTGTGTAAAGACAGGTACATCTCTGAGCTGTTAAAATATTTGTGACTCCTCTACAAAGTTCTTGCACCGTAGTTATTTGGGTCTATTTTTCTCCATGGCCAGCTATATTTTCTGTCTTCTGGAGGATGGCATATACAGAGCAAACCTTCCACTGTTTCCTGGCACTGCCTCCACAGCTTCACCAGTGGTGAAATCCAGCACTCTGAGAGACTTCACGATCAACTTCCAATCTAAGAGACTTATTTTCTTCAACAAAACAGATCAGGCTTTTGTGTCAGGTTTCCTTGATGGTTCAGAATTTCACACACTACGATCACACGTGCCATTTAATGACACGGAGAGCTTTGCTTATGAGAATAACGTTTTTACTGTCACAGACGGCTGGGCAGTTTTCCATGAGGAAGTCTCTCCAGTGGGGAGTTCTAGCTTCAACGAATATGTTGTGGATTGCAATTTGGAATATCCAGAGTACTCTGGCTTTGGTAATTTGCTTTTCTATGGGGTATCAACTCAGCCTTTTCCTTTACCAACTCTGCCTCGGCTCGTCACGGCACTGTTTGGGATGGACAAAGCTGTGATCAGCTGGAGACCACCTGAACCCACTATTGGAACAAGTAAGTTCAGTTGTTTCTTCCTGAAAGTCCTTTTCTTTATAGAAGAATAACTTCCTGTTTTCCTTTTTCCCTCTCTGGTCTTTGGGGACTTCAATAACCAATCCTGTTGGAAGACGTGGCATTATCTCAGTTTGAAAAATTTAACCCAAGATTTGCTGGTAAAATAGCTAAATATTCTGATTAAATGAATACAAGTTTATATTGGTAACTCATTTGTCATCTACAAAGACTTTTAAGCAAGGCTCCATCTTAAGTATGGTATGGAGAAGCAGTAATATTGGTTGCTGACGTCACACAGAAAATGCATGCCAGAGATGTACTGGCTTTTGGCCAGTGACTGTGCTATGGTATCTGTCCTCTGTGTGTGTGTCTTTGAACACCAGAAAATTACCTGGCTGGGGAAAATTTTGGCTCTTCCAACTTCATTCTTGATGGGGGATGAGCCACTACTCTTGATGAGTCCCTGAGCTAGAAAGCGTAATCTTTTAATTTATTCCTTTCCTAATTCCGTTGACCCTGGCATTTTTGTAATGAGTTCTTCAATGTACAGTTTTTTTCAAAGGATGTGTATCTTCTGTTACAACCATCTATTCCATAATAACATGATTGTTTGCATCTCACAGGCCTATCTGCTTGGCAGAACTGGACCTATGATGTGAAAGTGTCATCTCAGCATCCATCTGAGGAGGAATGGGTTGTCTCAAACATTAGTGACACTAGGTTCACAGTGAAGGAGCTGGCCAGCTTCACAGCATATGAAGTGTCAGTCAGAGCTGTGTCTCCTGCCGGTGAAGGGCCATGGTCGGAGTCATTTAGAGGCACAACTTTAGGAAAAGGTGAGAAAGAGGAAGGTGAGAATTGCTTTGTCACCAGGAGAAATGGAGAATGAGTTATGCATACAGCTTTCTACCTGGTGTGGCCCAGGCTTTGGGCAAAGACTGCAGAAAGAGCGGCACAGAAAGGATTGTCTTAGAAACATTAAAGAATACCCGATAAGGAAATTTGCTTTTAATTAAAGTAGTAAGATTCTCAAACCACAGTAATGGTATTATGCATTTATTATTACTACTTATATAAATTTTTATATTGCTAAAACACTATCAAACACATTATTTGGTACAGTATCAAATAAAAGAGTATGGGAGGTTTTATTCCTTTCCTGTGCTCTATAAAACACTTTCTATGACAAAATGGTTTGAGCAGTGCCTTGGGAGTTAATGATGAGAAAGTGCAGACTCACTAAAAGCTGAAAATCCTTGGTTTTATCATAGATAATGAGGTAAATGGATGTGTGCATGATGTCTGAGATTTGTAGATCTTGGGAATGTTTTTAGAAACCTAGTTCACCCATAATAACCTATGTCTGAGGGGAAAAGTGCTTTCAATTTAAGGCACTGTACTGGCATCTGAGATTAGGGGTGACTTTTGTCTGACTTTGATAAGGCCAGGGCCAAACCCACAGTGATTTTTAGGTATCTAATAGGGTTCCAAATTGCCTTATTGTTCTCGATCTGAACTTGCCCTGAATCTCTGAGCTTCCCAATTTGTGAAATTTTCATGCCTTTCTTCTTTGTCCATTATTCTTTGGTGTAGAGTCAGTTTTAACTGTGCTTCTGTAACTTTCCAGAAACAGAAACCCCTGCTATTGAAATACACATATACGTTAATTGCTTGTTGGTGTGCACAACTGCAGTTTTCTTTCTTTCTCAGTTGAAGAAGAACCATATATATTGGCAGTGGGGGCTGAGGGGCTCTGGAAGCAGCGGTTGGATAGCTATGGGCCAGGAGAACTACTCTATCGTCATATAAGAAATATTTCAGGTAAATACTAAACAAACTGCATGCCGCTGCTACAGACTTGTTGGCATTTATTAGCTCTCCATAAATTTCATTAACAGAACTGGAAGACAAAAGCTTTCATTGCAGCAGTCTAGGCTTGAATGCAGTGCCATGCAGTGAAGCAGCTTCACTGAGCCAAGCCTTTGTGTCCATCCTCTTTTTTTCTACTTTATGGATCAAATTAATCCTTAGTGAAACCCTACTGACATCACTGCAGTTACAGTAGAGCTAAAATAAACTTCCTGAACTAAACTGAGGTGCCTCCAGCATCACAATATGTATAATACATTTATAATCATCAGGGCTATATATGCACTTTTGTTATGATTTGAGAAAACCCATAACAATTTATCGTCATTTAGACAATTATTCTAGCACCTGATGACCTCTCCCCACACAGAAAGGTTAATTGGGGAAATGAAACACGAGGGTTGAAATATAAATAGGTTTAATAGGATAAGACTAAATAATTAATAATAATAATAAAGAAGCAGTATTAATCCCGATACTAATATAAGATATACAAGAATTATCCTCAGCTGATTATAACGATAGGAAGCTGCGCACTCCTAGCAGTGGACAACAAATGTCAGACACTGTGATTGCAATGGCTTTGGGAGGAAGGGAAAGGGCTCCAGCACTGGGGCCAGGAGTTCTCTGGACCACTGCCATCAGGGGAGAGAGAAACTACGCAGCAAACTTTCTAATGTATATTGCATGTGATCATAGCATGAAATAATCCTGTTGACCAGCCTGGGTCAAGTGCCCAGGCCTTGCTCCTCCTCATCCCTGCTCTTGGCAAGACTCAAAACCACTGAGACCTTGAATCCCACATAGCCTAGCTGGCTTTATGTAAATATTTTCATAAATTCAGACACTAGTGTCTTCTAATAGAAAAGTGCAGTTTTCCTGGCATTAGAAGACAAGTTAGTCCTGTGTCGCTCAACCCAGAACAATTATATATAGACTATATATGTACATTGTATTCCTATAAGGAAGTCTCTATCTTCATATTAACTGAGCCTAACTGTTCATTTGTATTGATTTTTAAAAAACTAAAGTGTCTGGCTACTTTTTATTCTTTAAAAATATATGGGGTTTTATTTACATATTTGTGAAATATTTTCCCTTTTTTCTTCAAGACCTCGATTGGTATAATGACACTCTTTATTGGATTAATTCCATGGGGGAAGTTCAGACCTGGTCATTGAACAAAAGAGAGGTTACCACTGAGAATACTTATGTGTCTGACATCAGAAATGCAAGGATACTGGCTTTTGATTGGTTGGGTCAATGCTTGTACTGGGCTGGCAAAGCAAATACGGTAGGTATAGTTGCACTTCTTAAAAGGAAAAAAAGCCTGAGGTCAATAAAAAAGACTCCACAACAGTCTTGGTGAAGATGATCCTTACTTTTTGTAACCTGAGATGCATTTGGACCTTATTACAGTGTGTAACAAGGAGGCCTTTCTTCCCTTATGTGGTTTTCCAGAGTTATACAAAAGCTCGGGGTGAAATGTTCACTAATATTCACCAAGAGAGGATACTGAACTCCAGGTGCAAAACAGGAAAATCAAACATGTTTTGTTGAATTCAACATTGTAAAAATAAGTGATGATTGTGAAAAAGGAGACTGCCAAGTTAATCTCAGCTCAGAAGTAGATGGACTTTGTTTTAATCAAATTTGACATGATTTGTTTACACAGAGATTTTCAAGACTGATCTCTGTACTGTGATATTTTGCAGATCACTGCAGATAAAAAAATAATTACAATTGCACTTTGTACACTCTCATATCAGGAACATTGACATGTGAATTATTTAAAAGGTATCTGACTTCAAAATTGCAGTGCTAATTTATGCAGTGCTGTTAAAATTATGCCTTTCATTTCTTGTAAGTGTAAAGTCAGAAGCTGTTTTAAAAACTGGAGCTAAGAGGCCAGATTTCACACTGCCTTGCACCCTCATTTACACTTGTGAATAGTGAGTATGGAGTGGGTGAGAAACTCTGTCAGACAGAAGGCTGCTAAAACTGGGAAAGCCAAGGGGAAGAGATATTTCTGCTTTTTCTTTTGTTACTTTTGGACAAACATTAACTAATAATTTTGCCTTATTCTTCATCCTTATACTTTGAATGCAAAAGGGTTAGGTTTTGAAAGCCTAATGCTTGCATAAGCTTTTGATAAATAGTTGTGGAAAAGTCACTCATGTATACTCAATTGATCATAGCTGATGATTCAGGTGTGATGCTAAAAGCAATTCTTTTGTCCCTAGATCTACAGTAAATCACTACTGGGAGGCCATATGGATGTCGTGGCTCATGTTGTGTTCCCGGTGAAGGATCTAGTAGTGGATTCAGTAAATGGCTATTTGTACTGGGCCACAATGTATTCAGTAGAGAGCGCAAGACTAAATGGAGAGGAGTATCTTATGTTACAAGAACAGCTACAGTTTTCTGGTAAACAGGTGACTGGTTTTATTTTTTTCTAATATTATTATTTTATTTACTGGAGGTGTGTTTTAGCCGTTAGACCTCTTGAATATAGTCAGTGTTCATGGCTGTCAATATCACCATATTATGACCAAAAAAATAGCATGCCTTTCTTGCAATATTGTTAGAGCATTTCGAGAACAGGGTAAGAATTAACTCATGTAATGGCTATACTGAAACTCCGGCTTGTAATTCTTAAGTCAGACCCTCGCAGCAAAATGCTGTAACAGGAACAGGAGGACTTTGTGAATCAGTGGGTTTGGGACTACAGACCCAGTGAAGCACACAAGGTTTGGTGAGCCTTTGAAACTTTCCCAGGCTGCATCCTGAGCAAGTCAGGCTGAGGGACCATTCCACCTATTGCAGTGTTTTTGCTCTAAGGAGTCTCTCTCAAAGAAAAGCTGAATGCTCCCCACTTCAAACCACAGCCTGCGTGGGGTTTTACCCTCGGTCTCAAGTGCTGGAGTGAGGCATAGGTTGACTGCTACAGAAGACGTTAACTTAGATATATCATTGCTGCAATGGCTTCCTTTAAAACACTGCTCTTGCTAGAGAAATTCCATCTGTCTTACAATTTGTACTCCCACTTTACCTGAAGACAGGTTCTCTATTAAAGACACTTTCTAGACTTTGGAGATCTTGGTTAGCTCTGTATCATCCCCCAGAACACTTAAATTTCCTTTCCCAAACTAAAAGAGGCTGATGTTTCTGTGATTATAAAAAAATCCAGGACTGGCTTAGTCTCTGAAAGGCAACCAACATTCGGAAAGGCCAGCCAATCTCACAGGTCCCTGTTATGTTCATGAGGGTTTGGGGAGGAGAGGGAAAGCTGGTTCTGGTGTGGCACCTGTTATACTTGTAAACCTAAATCCAGAAGAACTGAAAAACTTTTGTCACATCTACTGAGAAATGTCTGTGTTGCAAGGGGTCACCTTCCACACCTCTCCATGGAAGCTGGCTGGTGTGGAGTGTCTTCATGGGAAGATATGTGCTGTCCAAACTCAACAGCACACTTATCACATGTCTTCTGGGTGATCTGTTTCAAAGGACTGACAATTCTAAGCAGTGAACGTCACTTTCCTTGCCCTTCCCGTTTGATTCACTACCTGTTTCTCTGAATTGCTTCATGCTAACCTTACATTTCTTGTTCTTGTTTTCAAGAACCTTGGCAGCAATAAGACTGCTTGTCTGTTCCTGTCACTTTTTTTCTGCACCTTTTTCTATGTCAGTGATACCAGCCTTCAACTATCCACTTATTCACACCTCCTACAAACAAACACCTCCTCTCCTGCTTCTATGCTGCCCCTAATCTATGCACTGACTTCCTGAACTCAGCCTCCTGCTGTGATGTATACAGGAAAAAAGCCAAGTAAAAATGTTTAGATCAAGAAGTGACCAGTTATAGCTGACAGGTGTTTGTTTGTTAAAATAAAGCCCAAAATAAATCCATCAGGAAAAAAAAAGGCAGTGCAACATTCTTTAATGGTGGAATTATTGAGGTGGTTGCTATTATCCCATATAAAGAAGCAAATATATGTTTGCACAAGTAATAATGTGTATCTTCCTTGTGCAATGTAGTCCTTTATTCTGAAAAGAGTACGTCATATCTCAATATTAAAATACAGATTTAATAGTTAATTGCTATTATCCAACATGTTCTCTACAGAACTGGTTCATACTGATATTTACTAGCTGTTTTTCTAATAAAGAATTGCTATTCAGCTGGTCAGCATAGGATCTTCAGCACTTTATCTCCTTTTAGCTTGAAATCTGAGTGATAGGAATAGAAGAGACACTATGGAGTACTCTTCTACTATGTTTAGGAAATGACAGGTTTCCTAAACAAATATGAAAGCAGAGCTTTGAAAATCTAATTTCTTTGGCAGGAACTAGATCCTTCTATGACAATTATTTTATTTTCCAACTCATTGTTTAGCCTAACTGGTGTGTATTGGCATAGCTTGATTGATTTTGGCAGAGGTACTGTGATTTATTCCAGTTTAGGGTCTGGCACAGAATTTCCAAAGCACTTAGTGAGTCATTTACACTGTACAGTACGCCTGGGACAAAGCAATTTATAGGGGAGCAGCAAAGTGCATTGTATGCAGGAGGGGCCAGGACCCTCTCGGTGTGGCCTCTTAATATTTCTAGTCAACGGGTATTTCAAGTAGCTAAATTTATGTTGTGCTTTATGATGTGGAGTTACATATCGTGTCCAGAGACTAGTACCTCTCTTGAAATGGAAAAAGTTTGTCTATTTTTGAAGCATAACGAAAGGGAGTTGTGAAATTACTGCCTAGCTTCTGAACATATGAATAGTACAAATATTAATTTGCCGTTTATTATTGGGGATATAGGGGTCAGGAGAAAGAAGATAGGCATGTCTATGGGAAAATGTAACAGTTGCAGGAAAAAAGTGAGGCAAGGAAAGAAGCTTCAAATATTTAAAAAAGCATGGTAGGTTCAGGAATTTGGTGTTAAGCATGGGAGGGAGAATAGGTAAATGGGATAAAATATACCATGCTTGATTAAATATGCACTGTGGCACATACATACTGTAAGATATTTTTAACAAGAAAACCTACAGGAGCAGTCATTCAAACCTTGATTTTCTGACATACAATGTCAACAGAAATATGTCAAGAATATGATTACATAAGGACCAACAGACAACTAAGTGATATGGCATTTGCTTTCCTGTCATCATCTTCTGCAGTTTATTAATGAAGACTTAAAAAAAAAAAAAAAAAGGCTGCTCCACTTACACAGAGATGCAAGCTTATAAAAGAATAGCTACAAGTAGTGTTTAGATGAGAAGTTTGAGAGCTGCTGAAAACATGTTCAGAGAGGCTCCTAACAACTTGTAAGCTGTGCTAATGACATGACATAGACTGAACTTGATAACATTTAGCAGACTAATTTGTGGAAGCAAATTCTTTGTTACTCACAGAACAGTTTATTAGATGTCTGATTTCTATTATTTTTGCATATGGTATAGAATCTGTTGTTTACTGCAGAAGCAATAAAGGTCTATTCTGAATATTAGTTCCCTATTAAAATAAACAAAAAAATCTTGAACCTGGTTTAGGCAAAGCTGAAATACTGAAGTAATGAATAGGAGGATTGTTTCATTTCCCCCTTTGGCTCTTTATTTAATAATAAATGATTTACCAAAATGTAAATATTTGAATTTCCTGTTTAGCCAAATACATCAATAAAAATTTTGCATGTATTTTCCATAAATAAGACAACACATTAAATATTCTATGCATAAAATCAAAGCTAGAAAATAAAGACAAAAGATCTGAAATACTTCTTTCAAAAAGTGATTCTGGCTTTCAGAATGGATATTAACCACCTGTTTGTGACAAAGAATATTAAAATACCAGAGGTGTTCTGGAAATTTTGATAAGTAGTTCCACTAATCACTTGATACACAATTGCCATCATATCTGAAGTACTCAGATACTCCAGGGATGAACACTGTGACAGATGCTCATAAAATGCTATCTAGAAAATCATCAGCTGCTATAAATAGGTGTCTACCAATGACCTGTTTATTTTCTAGTGCTACTTCTTTTTCTGTTAGAATAAATGTTCGTAGCAGTAATATTATTTTTGCCAATAATATTTTTGACAAAGAGCCACTCATGATGCTGTCTAGACAACAGTTATGCCTAAGGGAGGTTATACCTCAGAATTGGAGGCATGTTCAAATCACCATTTGGACTTGTTTTTCTTAGGTGGTTGGTTTAACTTTGGATCTCACCTATGGTTTTCTTTACTGGCTTGTGCAAGACAGTCTATGCCTAAACCTACACAGAATTTCTCTTTGCAAAGAAGGGTAAGTAAATGTGTAGCAGAGGTAAGAAAGTCTGTATTTTCTAGTTTTTGTGATACTCTTTAAAAATAAATTTTGTCCGAAGCCGGACACACAGATTGCTAATTTATGAATAAACAAAAGAAGAGCTAATGGTCACACCTAGCTGATGGCAAACTATATGTTGAGATGGTTATTAACATGGGTTTTGCAGTAAGAGAAATACAGTATGTGTGTTCAACTGAACTGAGGTCATGCTCATCAATTTTTAGACTTAGCCTTAGGAAATAATCACCCTTTATTGTCTATTGGCATTTACAACAGCTGACAGTTTTCAAGTGCCTAGAGCTGTAGCTTGTTCATCTTGTGTGGAGCTTAGGACTTGAACTGACACCACTTTCTCACCTGAGCAATCAGCACTCAGCAGGCTTTCCTCTTGATCATCCCAAACATGAAATGGCTTCATTATTCCTGAAAGGCACAGTTTAAAAAAACCAAGCAAACAAACCCATGCTTATGGGTCAGCTCAACTATATCCTAAGACCTTGAGAAAAATGGTAGTCTGCTCTGTAAGTGCCAAGTACATGATGAACAGTAGCTCATGAAACTGCATTTTTGCTCCTTTTCATATGGAAAGTGTCTTTTTTTTTTACAAGTATCGGATTAAACCTATTAAATATAACAGTATATTATTAAATATAACAGTATCTGTATTTACATGCACTCGTTATGTTGCAGGCTGGCTTTGTGTGGTATCAGCTGAATTTTCTGACTGATTTTAGACTTGCTATGATTAATGGTAAACATTTAAAGAATCAAAATATGTTGATTAGTTTTAGCTAGGACATGCAGCTCCATTATAAACCAATTGGCAGCCATAAATCATTGTCCCTGGCATGCCAGAATAGAGAGATTAGAAGTAAGCCATCCTAATGGACCTGATGGCGTGTCAAAGCTTTTCCAAATTTGTTTTGGATAGCATGTGTCTAAGCTGAAAGACATTTCTGAGATGGCAAAATGATGCCTCTTACATCATATTTAATCTCTTAGCCAGAAGATAAATTGGGAACTAAAGCGCCCTGTAAGTTTTGACATAGAAGTAACAAGACACATTAAATCACCAGTGATGCCAGTGGAAGAAAATGTTAATAGGATTTAATTAATAACGGAAGGTTATCGAGGAAAGTAACAGGGTCAAATTCATCTTGGGACCCGCTCTAATGAAGTAGAATGAATCTCATGTTGTGAAGTAGACTCCACTGTTTCAGTGGGATAGCTGAGAGGTGAGCTAATTTTTCGGAATACTCAATTTTCTACATCCATACATAAGAATATTAAGCCATTTATAATTGTTTTCTAATGAAATCAAAGGAATGAAGGCTTTGCTTTCCACCCTCACCTGCAGCGTGTCATTCTGAAAGTGTTCTTCTGTAGAGAACTTAAAGAAAACTTTTTGAATTGCTTTCCTGCCTCCTACATGAGTATTAAGAATTTGAATGATGAGAAACCTATCAATGTGTCAAACATGGCATAAATCTTGTTCTCTCTACACGTGTGTTTTCAGTTTACTAATTTCATATGTTTTTACACAGTTGTGGCAATGCCATCATCACAGAATTTGCAGCATGGAGTACTTCTGAAATATCTCAGGGTGCACTGGAGTACTACAGTGGTCGTCTGTTTTGGATTAATAGTCTTCGGTTCATTACAACTCAGGAGCTCAATCAGAGCCTTAGCATTCCCTTCTCACAACCAGCAGAGTTTGCAGCCTTTACCCTTGTTCACACATCACGTAAACCTCTGCCAGGTACCTTATTTTCTTTATCCAAACCCCTCAATAAAGGTATTCACTGTCAGTCTGTAATACTTCATTCTTGAAATTCTTTAGTCATTTGACAAAATATAAGAACAACAGCAACTTATTAATAAATATTTCAGGCTATACCTGGATAATAATGCAATTATAAAAGATGGGTATGGTTAAAAAGATTATGTGGTATTGTTATTAATTATTTCTGTCTAATGACAGGTTACAGGCTTTTACATAGTACTTTAATGTTTTAAGTCGGGTTTGAAAAGTCTACTATTGCTCATATTCTTTAAATTAGTATTATTTCTTCCTCTCTTTATGGACAGGAAATTTTTCTTTTACACCAAAAGTGATTCCAGATTCAGTGCCAGAGTCTTCCTTCAGGATTAAAGGAAATGTTTCAAGTTTTCACATCACTTGGAGTCCATCCACAAATGTGGAATGGGGAACTGTCTTTTACTGCGTGGGTTCAAAAGCTCTACAAGTGAGGATATTCCTTATTATCTACATGTATTGCTGCATCTACTTGCTGATATATCTGTTTTTAAACAGAATACAGTTTGTTTCTTCTCCAGCTTTTACAAATTGGTCAAGCAACCAATCTAAAGTGTAAATATAGAGCAAGCTGTCCTGTTTCTCCAACACTAAGGCCAGCATGGGAGGAAGACAGGCTTAGCAGTAGCTCTGGGCTAGCTGCTGAGGTGTGAAGAGCGGGTGAGGAGCTCCCAGTGCTCAAAATGTGAGAAAGCCTTTCACAGTAACTCAGAGACAGAAATGTCCTCTGAGCTTCCAGTGGGACAGCCTTTGCCTGAGTGTTAAATCTAGCCTTCACCCACCCTTCATTTTAGCACGTTTGGCAAGCTGTACTTGAAATCCAAAGGGCAGATTGCTAGCAGATTGCTGCGGATTGCTACAGTGCCACAGGAGCTGGGGAAATAACAGTCACTCACAGGAAGAGAAGCTCTGCATTGAATTAGTTGACCTGCTTGACAAGGGGAATTTTGGAAAACTGAAGGCCTTTCTGAGAGAGGAGAAAAAAAAGTTTTGTTTTATTTTATTCTGTTTTATTTCATTCACAGTCTTTGGAAAGTGAACGGTGCCTCCATCCTCATAACTTGACAGTGCCATCCTACCGAGTTTATTGGCTGGAACCATTTGCACTCTTTGATTTTAGCATCACTCCATACACGTACTGGGGCAAGGCACCAACAACATCTGTATTCCTTCGAGCCCCTGAAGGAGGTACCAGGATTTTAAATCACATTCCTCACCTGTAACGGGTACTGGAACCAGGTCTGTGTCAGCCAGTGACACCCTGGAGAGGAATGAGCAGCTTTCAGGGCTAGCCAGCTGGAGGGAGAGTTGCAAGAACATGTTCTTGAGTATCTTTGGCAATTATCTACTGCACGTATAAATGCACACAGCTGCAGCAATAGAATTTGGAACAGAAAGGTCATGACAATATATACACCATGTGCCTATGACTATGAACAAGAAAGAGAAATTGAGGTCCATTACAATGACCATCAAAGGCTGCATGTAATATAATAACTGCTTATTAAGTTTTTAATAAAGTTGCACACTTTTTATTTTTACTTCAGTGTTCATTTTTGCACTCGTGTAGGTCAAAGTTAAGTCAGCTAAAATGCAGTGCTGAGTGACTGAAGCGCTGAGAGAGCTTATGAGCTGCAGTAGATTTTGAAGGGGGTAGGAGGGGAGACAGAGTATGCTCTATATTGTGAAAATCCTTGCAGCTCCATTGTTACTACAGGACTTGGCTAAATAGATATGCCCCAGTCTGAGTGCAGGAGTGTGTTTGTCTCTGTTCGTACAAGTTAAAATCAGATACCTACAGAACAATGAAAAGCAGAAAGGAATTACCATGAAGTTTTAGATATTCTTCTCTAATTTACACCTCACGAGTTGCTATCTGTCTCTGTCAGCATTAGGGTTCTAAAGCTGAGGCTTAAAAGTAAAAGTGTAAATGATGAAGTAAAGTTTGTGTTTTAGTAGAGTACTTTGCTCTGTGTTGTTAATCTTTTTTTTTTATACAGTTCCTTCAGCTCCTACAAACCCTAGAATATATGTGTTAGGAAATAACCTACATAAAAGTGATGACAAAGTCCTTGTGGAGTTCAGGTGGGACAGGCCTGAAAAGGACAATGGAGTATTAACACAATTCAGGGTTTACTATCAACTATTGAGTGAGAATGGCACTGCTGACACTTTCACAGAGTGGAACACAAGCAACGTTGCGCCCACCCAGAAGTTCTTTTCTCTCAGGGATGTGCTTCCTAGCCTCACAGTAAGGTTTCAGGTATGAAAAATTACTGAGCTTATCTCATGGTAGATGTTATCAGTGCAGCCTGACGTGTTTGCTTAGGAGATGGTATCAGGCTTGGGGCAAGAACTTGTGGTTTCTGTTTGTGGAACTGCTGATTCACTGACTCACCTTTGGATACCTGGCTTACCCTTTCTATATATTGGATTGTTCACTAAATAAAGTGCAAAACAATGCTCCAATATTATACAGGTTTGGTGAGGCCCAAAAGAAACTTTTCTGGAAGTATCCCAAAGCCACTGCTGAAGTTAAACACAAGCTTAACACAGATTTGGCTGAGCTGGTAGAGGGTGCCAGCCTACTAAAACAGTCACAGATCAAGAGAAGTTCCACTGCTGGAGAAACTCAGGCCTCACATAAAAAGGACTCACAAGAACTTCCATAAAAAGAGGCTTCCATGTTAAAACTTGTCAAGAGGTCATGCTTTCATTGTGATAAATGCTTTAGAACATATGGAATGTGTGCTTGAAAGACTAGTTAAAAACATGAGAGCATGCAATAGGCCAGGTACTGATGGGGGAGAACACCATGTTGGATGCAACATCAACCATCAGTAGGAACTGCTCCAGCCTGGAGAAGGAGGCAAGACTCTCTGGTGTCCTTTGAGCTCAAATTGATAAATGCAGCATGAATTGTCATTCTCTGGGCCACTGCTTAAAATTCTTTTCATAGCCATGGTTCAACCCTGAATGTAGCCTTTGAACTGACCAGCACAGCCTTAGGTCAAACAGAGCACATGGGTATGTTCCTAGCTGAGCAGCCAGGGAATCTGGCTTTGTTTTTGTCATTAGTTGTGACTTTACAGGTTTTCAAATGCAATGGTTTATGTCACTGCTTAACATATGTAGCAATCTCCTGTCTCACAGGTGCAAGCCTTCACCTCTGTGGGTCCAGGACCTTTGTCTGATATAGCAGAGAAGAATTCATCAGGTATGGATGACTGAGATGCCATCTCATGGTTTGTGTGAAATCAACATTACAGGAATTTGGTCATCTGATAAATAGCCTCCAACACTGTGTGTGACATTTTTTCCACCCTAAAGTAGACACCACAGAGGAAATAGTTGCAGCTTCTGACATGAAATGATTATACATTTCTTATCATTAGATTAAATTTCAAGAATTTGGAACCTTTCCTCAAAACTATGCTAAATTAACTTTTCTAGGCAACCCCAGGATAATATGGAACAGCAGGTTTTGGTCTGTAATCTGCGTATTGCTAGAGATCATAGAATATTTCTAGTTGAGCTGTGAAAGGTAACCAGGAAAGTCAGAGACCTACTAGGGATCATAGGCTATTTCTGCCTGGGCTGTTAATGATAATTAAATGAGCAAATCTGTTTTTACTAGGCTTAAATTTGTTAGATAAACAACCACAATGCCATTGAAAAAAATCTTAAGAGTTTGCATGCGATGACAAGAAGTCATTATTCTAGTCAAGTCATTAGTTTATTTATTTGCTGTGACATATGACCAAATATAATTTGTGCAGGCCATCATTTATTTTTATCTTGTGCTTGCTTTCTTTACGAATGACTGTTATTGTCTAGAATTATTATTTTTTTTTGTAAATTCTGCTGTGCCCTTTTTCTTCCAGATCTTTTCCCTGTCCCAACTCTTCTAACTGTTTCTGCCAACAAGTTGTTTCTTACTGACATAGACAATAATCGTACCATATGGGAGCTTTCAGCAAAGACAAATGTAAAGGACATCTGTTATATTGCTAATGATGACAAAGCGTACTATATTGTAGAAGATTCTATTTTTCTTCTGGATATACAGACTACTTCAGAGTCTCAGGTATTTGTTAATTCCTTTGCTTTAGAGAATATAGGAAAATATTATTGTAATTATTTTGGGACTAATTAGATTTTTTAATAAGACAAAATTGCATATTTGAAACAGAAAAAACCAGCATGATGAACAAAGCACATTTTATGGCAAAATGTGGTGGTTAAAACAGGACTGGAAAGACATAATTTTCTTAATGACTGTCAGTTTGTATGAGATGTAATATGAAAGAGATTAGCTAGATAAGTTTCCTTTCCAGCAGTGCAATAAAACTATGTATAATATATTAAAATTTGGACTTCTGGGGTTTTTTTGGTCATCAATAGCAAGTAGAATAGGCCAAAGTATGCCATTGGTAAAGTCTTCATATTAAAGATACATGATTTTATTGACATCTGCTTTGTTGATATTTCAACACACATTTAATTTAAAATTCACACTATTAAATACAATAAATTTATTTTTTGTATCAAATGTAATTTAATTTAATTTGATTTCATTCCAATTTCAAGAATATGGAAACAACATGGAAGCAGCAATTAATATTTGTGGAATGATAGTTTTAATTTGTATAAAAATATTGGAATCTTTGTTCCATGGTATCTCTCTATATTTTAACTTCTACTTGCCAAGTAGAAATTATTTCAGAAGCAAATCAAATTTCATAACATCCTAGCATGAGGTGAGAAAAACCTGCTCTCAAGCAACTTTAGTAATGTTTTTATTTTTTCTTAAGTTTTTCAAAGATGCATATCTTCGCAACGCCACAGCCATCACGGTTGACTGGATTGCAAGACATCTCTTTGTTGCCCTGAAAACACCGTGGAATGAAACTCAAATACTTGTTCTTGATCTTGGGCTCAAGATAAAAATCCTAAAATCCTTGAAGATACACTTGGATAAAAGTAATTCAACTGTATCATCTCTGTTGTCATATCCTTTCTTAAGGTAATGCATATATTACTGATAACTTTTTAAAGCCTATTTTGAACATGATTTTTAGGAAATCATCAACTGTTAAGGATCAAAAAGGACTTTTTATAGTATATGCATCTTTTGGATTGTGTAAATCTCAGAAATTTCTGTATGTAGTTCTACTTTTATACTGTTAGTTGAGCTTGGACGTACCTAATTTTGGAAAGATACCTGTGCTTGAGTAAAGATTTCAAGTAATACCTAAATACTGATAGGTTCTTCTATTTAAGTGATGCAAATGAAAGTCAGTAGCAGACAACAATTTTTTACAATAGCCGTTTTATTCAGAATAGTCAGTTGTTGGGATCGTCCATTCAAAAATATCCTTTAAACACCTGAAATCACTCTGCAAGCATGCTGCTGTTACCTTGTTTTAAATGTTTGGGAGGATTGTGTCTGTAGTGACTTACAGGACTGCATTTAAAGTAGATTGCTCAGACTGAAGTTTTTCTACTGTAAGCAATGCATTTTATTTGACAGCCGCTTGTACTGGATGGAAGAGCTTGATTATGGCAGCCGCATGTTTTATTATGATATTCTGAATAACACCGTGCACCACATTTTGGGATACGTATCAGTAGAAGAACAGATGAGGAATTACTGCACCTGTAACGTGGCAGAAGCAGAGCTGGGAAGACCTATGAGTATAAATGTGTCTGACCCCAAGAATCCCCAGCTGCTCTTTACCAGAGGAAGAGATGAAATATGGGCCTCAGATGTGGATGGTTGCCACTGCTGGAGAATTACCAAAATACCAAGTTTTCAAGGTCTGAATGCTCCGTTATGTCTCTAAATAGTTTGTGAGTTTTCCCATTTTACATCATCAAATACATCGTATTTTACATCAAACATCATTCATTTCAGCAAAATAGCATTCAAGAAGCACTTTATAAGATCAGTTCATCTATTGGCAAGATGGACAAAATGTTTGTGTTCTGTGTTTCCAGCTGTGTATTCTGTTGATACAAACTAAGAAAAAGAGCAGTGTGAGGGCATTTACTGATGCAAGTATGTACCATGTAAATCAAATGAAGATGCTACAGCTTCAAATGCTACTTGTCAATAGATTCCTCTTATAGTATTAATGCATTATTTTGCTAGGGTTTCATATTAGATACACATATTACAGTTTATCGCCATGAAAAGCTACAATACCACCTTAAGTTATGCCTGAAAGTGGCCTTGCAGAATTCAATATATGGGGAGAGTACTTCATGCAGGTAGACTCTTGTATAACAGCTGATCTCTGTTTTGCTTCTTGTAATGAACTTAATCTTTGTTGTTCAGTTTTCAGCTCAATCCTGGAGGAGTGCTGGTAAAGCTGTTCTGTTACCAGAGGAATTGTCTTAATTGTTCCTGGGAGATGGCAGAGCACTGTGGTTTTCGTCTTCGAAAAATGATGACAGTTTCTATAGACAACTCTCACTCTTATGTTTTATTTCTGGTATTTGTTAATTGAATTGCAGTTCTCATAACTATGGATAATAAGAAACCTTCAAATCTACACTTGTAAATTGAAATAACAGTGTCTCAGTCTCATGAGACCTATTGGAAAATATTGGAAATTCCATTTCCAGGGAAGGTTTTTGAAGATATGCAGTGACCCATTCACCCATATTGACTCACTGTGAATACAAGCACCTGTCTGCTCTTGCAAAATTGTCTGCTCAGGGTTTATTCTGAAGCTTAACATTACAATGTTTTCCTACAGGTAAGAAAATTGGCAGCTTGACCGTAGATAAGAAATTTGTGTACTGGAGTGTCGAAACGAAGGAATACACTGAAATTTGGCTAGCAAATAAAGGAAGCACAAGTCACTTTTTTCAGAAGAGAGAAATTCATCCCCTGAAAGTATTAGCCTACAGCTCTGCGGCGCAATTGTATCCAGGTAGAGGGGATTTGGATTGTTTTGTAAATGTAAGACATTTCAGAGTGTGTATTTGAGTTACAGATTGTGCTATGTGTTTGTATGTAAATTATGCTTTATGGGTTCAGGTACCTTCTGGAGGGAAAAAAATCACTACGCACATTGTTAAAAGGATGAATATAAGGACTGGGATTGTGTTGGATCACATGGAAAATCATGATGATGAATATTGCCTGTGTTTCAAAGGCTCAGGATGTTAGTGCCAAACCATACCTATTTCAAATTTGTGCCAAACTGGAGATTTAGAAAAGATAGTAGACATTAATGCACAGAAAAAGACCAAACATGTCCACAAAGCTTTGTAGCAAGAATTTGATAATGATCCCTGTTATGATACAGATTTCTGGGTTTGTTCACTAGTGTGCAAAGCTGAAAAAAAGTCTGCCCTTCCAAAAACTCAGCTTATTAAAGTGATTTATAAAGAAGTACCTGAGAGGCAATCGCAGCTTACATTATAGCAGAGCTAGGCTTCAATTAGAACTCCTAATGTTTTAAACAAACCATTGCAGAATAATAATGGAAGAAATAAAAATTGGTTTTAATAGAAAGTTAAGATTCATGGTGCTTATAAGGAATATCTGTGTAAATGCAGAGGTTTAAAACATCTATTAACATGATGAATACATTCAAAATAATTCTTTAACTTCAGTTTTGCATAAAAATCTGAAAAATATACAAGGAAATATTTTAACAGCATGGACTTCTTTGGAATAAAATAATTCCACATAGTTTTGAGCAGCCAGTAGAGTTACTCCAGCCTGCAGCTGCTCTGACCAGTGCCCAGTCTATTCTTACCAGCACTTTGGGCAAGTGAAAAAGCTGTTTGGAAGAAAAGAGAGATAATATTTAATTGCTAGAGAAAGGTACTCAGTATTCTGCATATCTGCCTTTCCTGTGACAAGCAAGTTTGGACTCATCAGTGTGTACTGCTCTTGATCACACAGCAGCTACGATCTGTATTTCCAAGGTATTTAGGTACTTAAAGAAGAAACTAAAGTCTTTAGTAAGTCTGTACCTTTAGTAAATCTATATTTTATCAAAGATAAACAAGACTTTACTTTGATGACTGCTTTTTTTATGTCCATGAAGCTAATCAAAATACATTCAGGTGGGATTTTTTTCTGTTTCTGAAAGAAGAAAGACTAGTTTGTGGTTATGCTTTCTCATAGGAATGGTGGTGGAATCCCATGCAAATTTGGATTGGTCCAGCAGTAATTAATTATTTTTTAAAATTTTATAATGTCTTTCCTAGATAAAAGATGCCTGACTCTATTGCCAGACATTGAGGAGCCTACTATCCTTGAAATGACAAACACCAGTTTTAGGTTGAGCTTGCCATCGGTCACACCACAGCAGCTATGCCCCGGCATATCACAGCCTACGCCGACATACCTGGTATTTCTCAGAGAAATGACTAACAACCACAGGAACTCAAGCTACCATGTATCTGCTTTAAATCAACAAATATTGGTATGGCTATTTTGGAACAAAAATACACGTGATATCATGTATAAGTAGGGGATGTGACATAGCTTCTAGTCATTTTATAAACCATTCTGTAGCTTTCTATAAGGGAGTTTTTCCACTTCTACATCTCCAACAGCAATTCCCCTTTCTGTTTGGTATTGTTAAATGGTAGATTCTGTATCTTTCCTTTGTGCAAGTACTTCTCTACTTCTTAACATGTCTTTGCTAAAATCCTGTTGAAACGAGTCTTCAGTTTCCACTTGTAAAAAGAGCAGTTGTGGTTGATATTAATCTGTTTAAATAACTCTTGAGACTGTCCGGCAACCATATGGCTTGCCTTTATGTGTTCTGTGGTAGCTGTACTTGCCCTAGTAATTTTTTCTTAAGTTACTTTTTTTTTTGACTTTGTCATCTCCTATTTGAGTATCAGTCACTGAACAATGTTCTGTTGTAGCCACGCTAATTACACCTCAGCTTGGTTTTTTGTATGTGTTTTCTGTAGTGACTTATTATTCAAACTCTCATTTTAACATGCTTAAACACAGAAGTGTATTAAAATATAAAAGCATTATTCTACTATTTCTTAACACTCATTTAATTGAGAGATGATTGGTGTGACGTATGAGTCTTCTAAGAATACATGCTTACTATCTGATTTCAAATTACAGGAATTTCAGGGTCCTGTAGCCGTTGTAGACAACTTACAGCCATTTTCAAGTTATGTCATACAAGTTGCAGTAAAAAACTACTATTCAGACCAGGAAGTGCTGCCTATGGGAAAAGAGACAATTGGCACAACTCTGTATGGAGGTTTGTTTTACATTTTATTCTTATTTTGAACAGAATTTGCATCTCAGTTAAAGGAATCTATGGGTGACTTTGGGTTGCAAATAGGAAAGCAGAGACACTTTCTGCTTAAAATGCAACCCGTGTACATCTTCACAAGGTTTTGGCAGCCAGATTTTACGACTCTGTCAGATTTATAAGACATGTACGTATTCCTTAATGCTTTTGCTCATTGGCTTCCTGAGGAAATATGAACTATGGTGGAAAGTGACTAAACAGGCAGTTTCTGCCTTGAACCACATTTTTAATAAGTTGTGTTTGAATGTATATGTGGTTATGTATGTTTAAGTATGTGTGTTATGTATTCATTCAGCATGAAGATTTTTCACATTGACTTGACATTATTCTCATAATTACTGTTGCTTACGGTAGTGCAAATTTGATTTATTGTGAACCAGGCTGAAAAGGCAACACTTGAATTTTGCTTCTCTTGACGTGAATGCCAATAGCATATTTTCAGGTGGTTTCAAGAATTTTGATGTTCCCTTCTCAGTCCCTTTCACACTAGAAGGAGAAAGCTAGGAGTAGTGCTTTGAATTTGAATGTTTACCATGTCATTTAGGGCAGAGAGTGGACTGGTTAGGGATTACCTAAAAATAAATAAATACATCAGTAAACTTATCTAATTATGGCAGAAGGAAGAGAATAAAGTTCAGTGGGAGTGAATGGTTGAGAGGGGTATGAGTGAAGGCAAGAGGCCAAGATATGATGGCACAGCAGCCATATGTAATGGTGTTTAAGCGGAGCTACCTCTGTACTCTGTGATGTGGTGTGACCTGCTGAAGCAATGGAACAGGACAGGACAAGAGCTTGTAACAGTGTCTAAGAGACCAGGTAGCTGCAGCCTAGGAAAAGGTAACAGGAGCACAGCTTACTTTCTGGAAAAACAGGAAGCTTTCACAAAATGACAAGCCAAGGCTACATATGGGAAAAACCCGCACACGGTGCTGTCCATGAGAGACAAGATGCAGTGCAAGTGGAAGGTGTATTTTATTTTAGAGGCTTTCTTTTGAGTACAAAGTTGCTTGTGAAAAAAAGAATGAGAAACAAAACAAAAGAAAAGAAAGTGTGATCAAGAGCATCTAAATTCTATGAAGTTGTTACTCAAGATGGTTCTTTATTATTGAGAGCTGGGCCTGTACTGGGCTCCTCTTACACACTTGTTTCTTGTCCTGGGAGCAGTCATGATGTTTTTCCCCTTAAGAAAACCTCTGTTTAAGATGAACTTCATTTATAAGGAAAAAGCTGGCCTATGATAAACAGATTTCAATTCTTTGCAGGGGGATCCAGATTTGTATTGTAAAATTTGTATGACACACAGATTGAATAAGATTGAATACTATTAGCATGTGGCCAAAATTCACACCGTTTCTTCTTTGTGTGGTAAACTGAGCCATCCTGCAGCAATGTGCGCCCTTTCAGTGGCAAAACATAAAGGTAACATATGAAATGCGAGACTTGGTTGCTCCACTGAAATGGAATTTTTCAGTCTCAAGTTAAAATGAAACTTGAAAATCAGAACGGGCTTATCTAGTTGGGGCAAACCAAAGTGTCAGGATCAAAATTAAGTCCTAGGCAAACAACCCCAACAACCAAAAAATCAAAAAACCACACCAGCCCCCCTAGATCCTGAGCATTTTTAATACGCATTTGTATCAGCATTCAGAGCTTTTCACAATTTATTGAAGTATTTCCAACCAGCTGTAAACAGAATCTATATGTGTCCTGGCACTTAAGTTCTCAATTTCATGAATGTAACTGCTAGTTTAAATTGTAATCAGATGCTTCTAGAGCCTCTTGAAGTGTGTACACTATTTCACACCTCTGAAGCTGTGTGAATTCCCTCTGTCTTTCCCTCAATTCTGTAATGAAATGAAAGAAGCCTGGATTAATCTGTACCTTCCAATAAATAGCAGGATAGAGGGAATGAAAGAAAAGGAAGACAACTTGGAAAAATTAATGCACTGCTCTTGCCACAGAGTGTCACTCTTACTCCACACATGTTTCAGCTAGTGAAATGAGAAATTTGTCTTTACTAGCTGAGCCTCTGCACACTTCACTTAAATAACCTAGCCTTTCTTCTAGGACATAAATTATAGCATATGTACTCATCATTCTGAGATGTTGGGAACAAAGGCAGTGGAATGACTTGTTAGCTTTTTACCTATTTGGAAAGTTCAATAGGAAAAAAGAATTTTTACTGTAGAGTCGGGACATGTCATATGCCATTTCAAAGTCTGTGATCTTAAAACTTCAAAGGAAGGGTTGATTTCTTCAAAACAACTGGTGAGTAAGTAGCTGGCATGGACATCAGACCAGCAACCCAGTTTCTTGCTTACACAGCTGAGCAAAATGATGTATTTCTGAGCAAAATTGTAAATGACAATTGTAAAATGGCAAACAACGCTGAATTTTGGGGTTTTGTCCTTCAGAATTTTCTGTTCAAGAAAAGACTTTCCAATTGGAATAGTGCATGGGTATTATTTCTAGTCCATAGCCACGCAAGCATCATACTAAAATCACATTTGAGACCCTGATTAGGAAACAGAGAGCAGGAATTCAGAGATATGACTATAAATGTAGAGGTATAGGGCAGCATCTGGGTTTTGTTTTTGGTTTTTTTTTTTTTTTTTGTTGTTGTTTGTTTGCTTGCATGATAGGATAGCCAAGGAGATACTAAAAAGTCCCTCAAAATATTTTGAATTTGCCTGCAGCTGTCTGGCTATACAAGAATATGACTTTTACATGTGTAGAGTGTCAGTCTTGTAAACGGATCATATTCATATGCTTATAATATTTTTTTCTTTCCCCAGTGACATTTCTTGACTTCTCTAAAAAGCAATCAAACAAATAAGATTAGATATCAGGAAGAAATATATCAGGAAGAAATTTTTTACTATGAGGGTGGTGAGGCACTGGAACAGGTTGCCTGGGGAAGTTGTGGATGCCCCATCCCTGGAAGTGTTCAAGGCCAGGCTGGATGTGGCCTTGAGCAACCTGCTCTAGTGGGAGGTGTCCCTGCCCATGGCAGGGGGGTTGGAACAAGATGATCTTTGAGGTCCCTTCCAACCTAAACCATTCTATGATTCTATGATTCTATGAAATAAAAAAAACCCTCTAGTGACATCTATACCTAAAACAAGATTAATTTTTCTTTCTATTTCAGTACCAGAGGCAGTTGATTCCATTAAGACAGTGGTTTTGTCTGACACCACCATCAACATATCTTGGAGTGAACCCTTGAAGCCAAATGGACCTCGAGAATCCATCCGCTATCAAATCTCTGTCAATTTTTCACCTCCTGTCCCAGCCATACCCTTGAGAAAAAGAGAATTTCCAAATGGGATGCTTGCCTGGTCTGTCAGTGGGCTCCAATCTGGAACAAAACATTTATTCAAGGTATAATTACAAGCACCTTTACCTGTTTGTTCACTAACTTGCAAATCTTTGACTGCTCGTCTCTAAAGCTGTATATGCATTTTGAAAATACGACTTCAAAACTTGGCAGACTTCTCTCAGTCCTTTAGACTTTAGGAAAATTAAACATTGCAGTTTATTCCTACATAGGTTGTTCAGATTAAATCTTTAGAGGTGAGATATTTTCTACTTAGTGAGCACATCACAATTCTCAAGAGTAAATGGGAGTTTCTGCTGCAATCCTGCTGCTACTGCCCTGATACTTCAGGCAACAAGCTAAGAGAAGGTGAAGTGATGGGTAATTTCTGTTCTCAAAAGAGAACTCCTGGAACAGTGAACAGCTTGTGAAAACAGTGAAAAGCTTGAAAACAGTGAAAAGCTTGTAAAAGGGGTAGTGCAATAAACATGGCTATGTGGGTGCAAATGGATCATGGCCAAAAGACAGAGTTTTCTCAGGAAGGCAACATATCTGAAACTTTCATAAAGGGGAAACATTATCTGTTATATCAAGAGCAGGCTCAGCCATTTTGCCAACTGCTGTTTTTCCTTTAATAAATAACTTTTCATTCAGCAAAAAACCCACACTTTTTTCTTAGTCCAATAAACCAAAAAGTATCTGATATGTCCATAGAGATTCTAAAACACTGCCCAGTGTGTGATGTGACATCTGCATGCTTGTGTAAGAGCTTGTGGCATTTCAGACAGGTCCAGAAAGAGATGAGTTTTGGTAGAAAGATTAAACGAGAAACTAAGAAGAGTCTCTGATGAAGGGGACTCTAGGCCACGAACTTCCAGCCTGAAGATGTGTAGTATTGCAGCTGTGAGGCTCAAAATGTTTCTATACCTATATCTATATTGCCTGAATATTGTCTTGTTTGAAAATAAGTAGCCTTCCAAACACTTGAAGTTGCTAAAGCTACTTTTCAGCTGGTCTGGTACAGTAGTACAATTCATCCATTTTCTAACTAGGTTCTTGCTTTTCATCCTGACGAGAACTGGTTTTCCGAAAGTGTTCCTGTTATTGCAAAAACTTTTGAGACTCCACCTGCACCTGTTAACATAGTTCCCAGAAATACCAGTTTCCAGCTAGAATGGAGAGCTCCTCTGCACGTCAACGAAACCGGCTTCTGGTTTGAGCTGCGTAAGGTAAAAATATCCCTTCGTTTTTTTCCAGACCAGAACAAATTTAACCCACTTTGTCCTGGTGAGCAGGCCATGGTGGCAAGATGTATATGAAGAGTCTCAGTGGTTAATTTGAGCATGGTGACATCAGTCTTAATGGCTCAGAAGGGCCAGGATGGAGGCAGTGTTTGCCAGGAACAAGGGGGAATGCAGCTGCAGCATTTAATACCCTATAGTGCCAAAGGACATCCTGGATGACCCTGCCAGAATTCCTCCTGGGTCTCCTGTTTCAGTAGAGTCCCCTCCCTCCTTCCTCACTACCCTCCCGCAACTTGGCTGGTAGCTACAAATCCTATGTCTGCTCTGCACAAGAAAGAGTAGAAAAGGGTTTTTATCATTAAATATCAGCTAAAACCTAGTATATGAATTTTATTTTCCTGTGATACAGGTTAGGAGAAAATGCCAGAGGAAAAAAGGGCTCTGGTACTGCAGACTATAGAAGTAAGCATTGCAGTGACAGCAGCATGGATGGGAGCTTCAGATTTTAATATCTGGACCACTGGACACAGAAAATGTCATGTGCTAAACTGGATCACTTAGATTCCCTAATATAGATAATTGGATTCATTAGACCTATGCTAGACATTTTCCATCTGCACTAAAACACGTCATAGCACAATTCCACTCACTGAACTGTTTCCTTTCAATTGCATCATGGGCTGAACTCATGGGCATGTCATAGTGATCCAGAAATACAAGCTGCACAGAGATAAGCAAGGGGAAGGCTCCTTTTGGCTTTGCAAAGGGGTCACTTAATTTATTGTCCTTTGTGGCTGCCAAGATCTGTAGGTCTCCTGAAAACAAAGAAAAAAACTAGGTTTTGTGTCCTTGGTCTCCAAGAGGACAAAGCCCTGTGACTGAAATCTCTCCCCTATGATATTAAAAGGTGGCAAAGTAGCTAATCCACCCAGGAATAGTCTGTGACACACTTTCAGCAGAGCAAGAAGGTTGACCATAATGATATTTTATTTTTCTAGTGGCAAACGAAAAGTGGCTGGTTTTCTCCTGCAATCACTACCTGCACAGCAGATCTTGTTTACACATGCAATCTCACAGGAACTCTTCCTTCAACCAGCTACTTTGTAAGAGTAACAGTAGTTTATACTACAGGAGTGAAAAGCACTTCCTCTTCAACAAGCTTTAAAACTACAGGTAAGCACTTAATGTAGGATGACAAGATTTTAAGGCTATTTTCAGGATATGAATATTCAAATACAATATTTTGTAAAATTTATACTAAGACCCAGTAGTCGTGTGTGTTTGAAAAATAAATAACACAGTACCATATCTGCAAAAGTAATAGGGGAAAAGAAATGAGGGTGACTTCTAAGTAGAGCAGCGGAAAAGAGTGAGGGAAACTGGAATGAAATGCCTATATGCGTGTGAACTCACAACTAATGGTTGTGAAAGGCTGCATGGGAACGAAAATGTCAAAATTTGTCCATCGAAAAGAGAAGGTCAAAGATTCATTCTCCATGGGGACTATTGAGGTAGATCCTCCATCCTTTTGTATGTGGACCCATGTGCACATCTAAATTTTTCTCTGTGCCTGTTAGCCCTTTGTCTCTCTATAAACACATTTTAAGGGTTCTGTTTCTTCCCATGTTTGGCCTAAGCTGGTGTTCCCAGTAAGCCAGGAGTTCCAAAAAGAGCAGAAGGCACTAAAAACTCTGTACAATGGGAAAAGGCTGATGACAATGGAAGCAACCTGACCTACTACATCTTAGAAAGCAGGTAAGCTATGTGTGCTGGCACTCTTCCCATAGGGAGCAGCCCAGAATGAATCCAGGTGTGAAGGGGCTTTCTGTTTGGTTCTGATGGGAAGAGTGAAATATCGATGATGCAAATGGCCTTTCTCATGTGATCTCTTTCTTGAGTAAACTAAGTATCCATTATTTCCAGAAACTCTTGGAAAACTTAGAAGAAAATATGCACTAAAAGCATTTCCAGACCAACCCTGAAATGCAGGGATATATTTGGATATATGTTAGTGAATTAGAAGATTTTCAGATCACAAATTTTGTATGTATTTTTGGCTAAAATATATGTAGAAATATCTTAGTGTCCAGAGGACTTATGGAAAGGCAATATAAAGTTGCCAGAAAAAAAAATCATAAAGTATTCCCATCAACATGGGATGACAAGACTTTTTAAAGTGCTCTGTCATTAAATACAGATTGCCTGGACTATACATGTCATACTCATTTGGCATCTACAGAATGTCAATTCACACTTATTCCTGCATGGGCATTGGAAGGGCTAATGGACAGGTCAGAGTATACTGCTGTGGGCAGGTGACTTTGAAACTTCCCTTTTTTCACCATGACTCTGGAGGGGTCTGTTTAGGGCACAGTGTTTAAGGTTTAATTAATGCATTAATTAAAACAGGGTCCATCTTCTGAGATATTCCTATGACATTGTTTTAAACCGGGAGTGATGGAGGGAAGCAATTGTAATATTTTACTATTAATTCTTTTTCCTCAGTTAACTCTTTGCTTAGGAAAGCTACAAGACTGAGAGTGCTGTGGAGCCAAGCATGGTTTACATATATAAGTTTTCATCCAGACATATTTTCCTGGTGCTGTAAGCTTCCTCCATACAGTTCTGTGAGTGTACAGCAGCACTGACCTGCATGCTATGAGACCACAATAATTTTGATATGCCAACAGCCAGTTTGTACCTGACTTGCTGTGGATGAGTAAAGAAAGGACAGTCCCTTGGTCTGTGTCAAAGTTGTGCTTTAGGTGCTGTGTTCCCTGGGCTCCAGCTTCTTATTCATCTCTGGAATCATAATGCATCACTGAGATGTTTTTTTTTCAGGTTTAATAAAACAAGCTTTTCTCCTGCAGTTTGAATGTGCACATATTAATGTTTTAAACTGAATTTCACTTTGAGCCTCCTGACCCTTTTACACCAGGTAGAAAAATGTTAGGTTAGTGGCATAGTGTACTAGAAAATATTTGCATAGCCCTTTGAAATAATCCCTGTTTTTCGTACAGCTCTGGTAGGGATGTGTACACACCAAGGACATGAACATATAGTTTTCCCATGTCTTTCTGGTTTGGAAGTGTTTGACCTTTTTTCTGCGTTAAAGTATGTTGGGAGAGTGATTGACATGTTCATGAAGGTCATTTCACATGAAATATTACAGTCCTGTGTGACACGAAATGATATTTCAGATATGGCCTTTCAAGTTTAAATACATGGTCTTCTTTTGGTTGGTGAATAATCAGGTCTGAATTTATTGTGAGCCATCAATCTCAGTCCAATGTGGAAAGGAAGAAATATACCCAGCAGTCAGCAGATACTATGGGAAACTGGCTAGCTACAGAATTGTGTCTTCACTGCCAATGACCTGCTTCCTGTTTAGCTTGTGAAACCTGATGCACAACAGCCACTGAATTACTCTGGGCCCAGGAAAGCAAAAACCTCTAATAGGACATAATTATTTTATTTTTTTTTTTCTGAAAGCTAACTAAGAGTGTTTTGAGATCTTGGCTGTGAGGTGTGCACTGAAACAGGTGAAAGAGTGCTGGAGCTTTTTATGTCTAAAACATTCTAACATTTCATTTCCAATGCCAAGCTAAAGATGTGTGATTCCTAGCATTGCTGAAATGGCATGGTACAATTTTCTGCTCTGTAGCCAAAACCCCACGACCAGATTGAGCTTTCGGGCCAGCAGAGAGATATTGTGAAGGCCATGGAACTGAAGCAAAGAACAGGGGAGGAATCAATAAACAGCCCTCAGTGCATTAATGACATACCTGTGCTACTTTGCTGTGCCCATTGCAGGAAGCAGTCTGACACCACCAGCAAAATGACGTCCTTGTGGAAGGTGGTTTACAATGGCTCCTGTGCCAGTATCTGCACATGGAAGGCCAAGAACTTAGAAGGAACTTTCCAGTTCAGAGCAGCAGCTGCAAATGGGTTGGGACTTGGAGAATACAGTGACACAAGCAAGGATATAATTTTGGGCGAAGGTATGTCTGTACTTTCTTACACCATTAATCAATTTTTTTTATTCAGAATGATTATGCTGATTTCTAAAGAATTTGCTTCTGCTCATTTATATCAATTTGTCTCTGTGGGCCTGCAGTCTGTGTTATGGAATGATTCTTGAAATAAGGGCAAGCTCCCATGCTGTGTAAGGATGTGAGAATTACTTCTTGCCTTCAGCCAGAATATTAGACCTACACTCTGTGGTCGTTTTTGAATATCCCACTTTGAGTGGTCAAACAATTTGGTGTTTTCTCTTTCAGTATACACAGGAGGTCATCCCCGCAGGAATGGCCTAGGCCTGGAGGAGGAGGATTAGTTCAACCAAATGTAGACATCTAGGTATAGCCTACAAGAGAGCTTTGTGCAGAGGAAGACTTTTGCACAGCAGGCAGCTCAAGGGTTCTCTCAGGTTTGCTCAGATCCATAAGATTGATATGTTTTGTATGTACAGTCATTTACCAATTTTCCCCTCCCGTTTAACAGATACTGTGATCTCCCCAGACACCATCATTGCCTTTGCTGTTGTGATTGGAGTTGTTGTGCTGGGCTTGACTGTTGCCATGCTACTTGGTTTTGGTATGTGCCTGAGTTTTTGCATATCCTTGGTTCACCAGGCCTCAGTAAAAGGCAGTTCAGATGGTGGGAGATAATGGGCTTCCAGGTTTAGGGAAATGTTGAATGATCCCCAAGGTGGGAGCTGGAAATAATTTGTGTGTTCTCATTCTTTGAGCACCTAGAGACGGCTGGTTATGTTTTCAGTATCGAGGACAGAATACCAGCTCACTTCATCCTCAGGCATTTTTTGCTGTTGATTCCCTGGACAGAGAGCACAGGAATGCGGAAGGATCAGTGATATGTCTGTGTAACCTTATAAAACTTGTCCATTATAATTCTCAAGTTGGGTACTGCATTTATTCACCAATGGGTCCCATTTTTTTCCTCTTAAGGTTTGTTCCTGAAGAAAGAATGTAGAGGTTACTGTGAGATGTAGCTGTCCACATGTGATGGTCCTGCCCTGTCATTCATCCTTCCCTGGGGTATAGCAGCAGCTCTTTGGGCTGGGGTCTTGCCACCTACAGAAATAGATGCTTGACTGATTTCTCAGCTCAAGGAGCAGTTGTCTGTGTTTTGGGAGAAAACGGTGGAAATACCTTGCTTACTTGAACTGCCGGGGGGTCATGTTGAACAGAATGCCAAAAACCTGTAGCCTTGCATGTTGGGATGTTCTCAGAGTGAAATATCTGACAGTCTGCTTTTCTGTTCCAGTATGGCACCAAAGATGGAAATCCAGAAAACAGGCCTTACCTGGACAGATAGTGTTTATCAAGGAAGATAAAGAATTAGCTCAACTCAGGGGGGCAGCTGAGGCAGTGGGACTAGCCAATGCCTGTTATGCTGTAAGGTATGTCCTTGGAGCAAATGTATTTTCAGGAAAAAAAACAGCTAAGAGGGCTTCCCTGGGCTGGGTTTCATCAGTTCACTCATCCCTGACACCTCAAGGTGGAGTTAAGGGCTGCATCTGCACTGCAGGGCAGGTTTGCTCTGAAGTACCCACTGCCATGTTGGCTCCCCACAGTGTACCTTGGCCTGGGTTGCCCCAAGCCCACCCTGCACGCTCACGTTGCCAAGAAATACAAGTGCATGGGAAAGGAAGACCTGGTGTTATCCAGTAGCTTCCGAATCACCCAGGCTTCACGTGAGGTTCCCTTGCATGTACCTGATGAGACAAATAGTACCAGATTCATTTGAAGAATAATTTTAATAACATTTCAAACATTTTAAAGTATTAACAAGTGACTAGTATTGTTGTTTTGTAGCACTCTTCCTTCCCAAGCAGAGATTGAATCATTGCCAGCTTTTCCTCGGGACAAACTGAACTTACACAAATTGTTGGGAAGTGGAGCATTTGGGGAGGTGTATGAAGGGACTGCAGTAGATATCCTGGCAGATGGAAGTGGAGAATCCAAAGTAGCAGTCAAGGTAATCACAACTGTGCATTTCTCTTGCAACAGAATGGGATGGACAGAGAGATTTGGCTCAGAGGTTATATCACAGAAACAGGTGTTGACAGATTTTGGTATTTGCTTGCAGTATTTCTTGCAAGTCACGTAAAGCTAGCCTATCTCCTTCTAATGATTGCTGGAAAATACTGTGTATTTAATGCCACGCGTGATTGCTTTTGCTTAAGCACTACACGATAATGGTGGTGATGACCTAAGTGTTATTACACTTTTGCTTTCTGCTGAATAGACTTTGAAGAAGGGTGCGACAGACCACGAGAAGAGTGAATTCTTGAAGGAGGCACACTTAATGAGGTAGGGACAGCGTTGCCACTGAGCACCTTTAAAAGCCATTGTCACTTGGGGGTGGTAGCCTTCGACAGGAATGAAAGCAGCACTTTTCTCTAAACAAGCTGCTGTATCATTTCTGGTGTGTTTTCCTGTTCTTGCTAAAAATAAAAAATAAATCACTAATGATGAATCTTATGAAAATAAAGCTATAAAACTGACTAGCAAAATTTAAGATACAGATTGCAGATTCACTATGCTCATATCATGGATTTATTGGGGTTTGGACAGACGTATTTCAGTGTATCAGCTCCCCTAGAACTAAGTAAGTTGTTAAAGGCAATTTGGCAAATCCCATTTTATCATAATAAACTTATCAAAACAAGCCGATGCCTTGAAGTTTCGATTTACTGTGGAAATTGTATTTTTAAAATGTGCATACTTACCACTAGAGGCTGCCACATACCTCTTCTATTGAGGTAAACTTAAAAAAATCATGCATCTGTCACCAGCGCAAGAATTTCATGTGGAAAGGTCTGTGTGTCAGCTAGAAATCCAGTTTTCCAGAGTCTCCACAGAGACAGGTAGAAGTTGAGCTGAAGTTTTTCACTGGGAACATAAGGCTGAGAGTACGGTTTAGTTTTCAGACAAACTTCTGCACTTCTCTGACTTCTATTTCATGAACGCAGAATTAGAAGCATCTTTTGAAAAATGAAGTATTTTATAGCCTGTACAAAAACCATAGTGTTAATAAATTTGAAATTGGTTTTCACAGCATTCTGTTTGTATTTACATATTTTTTAAAAAGTGTCTTGCATTTCTTTGACTACCTTTTTTCCACACACTGTACATTGGATAAGGTAAGAGGCTTGTGAAAATCAAAATGAAACCATGTCATTTAATTGTAAATTCATAACAAAGAATAAGTGTTGTGTTTAAACTTTCTACAATCTATCTTCAGGCTACATGGCAGTCATAAACCCAATTAAGGTCTTTTTTCTGTGTAGTATGGAAATTATATGTACCCATAGTTAAAGGCTTAAGATTCCCTAGTTCTGCTTCCTTTTTCCAGCTAATAATCCCAAACCAGAAATCCTGGAAAAATCATAGAATCATAGAATGGTTTGGGTTGGAAGGGACCTTAAAGAGCATCTAGTTCCAACCCCCCTGCCATGGGGGGGTTGGAAATACCCAAAATATATAGTTGGAAATTATTACATTTCCATGTAAACACTAATGTGAGCCCATATATACACCGATACAATGAGACATAAAAATGAAGATATTATAAAAGTTTAAATATTATATATTCCCAGTAGTCATTTAATAATAATAATAAAAATTTTGTATGTTTTATATGCTTTAAATCCTTCATTTTTTAATGTGAAAAAAAAGAGTGATTTAGTTCCCTTATGGAGGGTTTAATAATTTTAGATGCGGTACTGAGGGATATGGTGTAGGGGAGGACTATGTAGGGTAGGGTAGATGGTTGGACTCGATGATCCCAAGGGTCTCTTCCAACCTGAACAATTCTATGATTCTATGATTCTATGATTTTTTTTTGATGTTCGACTGGAAGCTCTCATAAATGAAACAAAGTACAGAAAGAGAACATAAATGGACCTGATTGTTTACAAACTTTGATGCCAGATATTTAAATGCAACTTTTATTTTCCTTGCCTTTTTGGATGCTTATTAAAATTTGGATTGTAGTGTTATGCATA
This sequence comes from Calidris pugnax, assembly GCF_001431845.1. Taxonomy (NCBI): domain Eukaryota; kingdom Metazoa; phylum Chordata; class Aves; order Charadriiformes; family Scolopacidae; genus Calidris; species Calidris pugnax. Next base: position 4,828,836 of record NW_015094507.1, read on the forward strand.
CTGTCCCAGTTAAGCAAGGGCTATTTGTTTCTTCTACTATTGCTGTGCAGCAATGGGAAAATAGAGTTACCTGTATTTCAAACAGTCATTTGCTAGTGGTTATTGGTGAGTCATTTGTGTACAAATACATATACAGCAAATTCTTGGGTGTATCCCATCGCTTGGGAAGTAAGGAATGACAGCTCAGGGGAGAAAGGGCTGCCTGAGCTGCAAGGAAAGCGCCAGGTGCTCCTTCCTCTCTTTTTGTTCTTGAGAGTTTCTCTGGATGAGAGGTATGTGCTGGAGGTCTAGGGAAACTGTCAAGCTCAAAATCACACTTTTTGCTAAAGACTTTTTGCCCACACCTAAGATCATGTGAACTGAAAGACGTTAGAGGGAAAATGTCCTTCTGTTTTGTTTGTTTGTTTATAATGGTGCATTTGACAGCAGCACTTTGGACACGGCCAGTTTCCTCAATAGAGTCAAGTTTCTTTGACTGCTGGTGGAAATCCTTTCACACAGCAATGAGAGGTAAAAGCATTTCATAACACAAGATATGTGATTGTAAAAACATGGGCACTGACAGAGGCAATAAATATTTTTCATTCTTTGAGAAGTGCTAGATCTGAGAGCGCTGATTGCTCTGTGGTAATCCCTATCTTTTTTGGACACACACAGGCAATAACTAGCATATCTGCAAGTATTCCTTGCATGTATTTTGTATCTCACGTACTGTGAGAAACAGTTCTCCTCTGGATTGTGAAAATAATATGTTGCACTTTGTGCTTTTACCTTTCTCTGTGCGTTTCTCTGAATTAGCAGTTCTACTGTGAATACAGTAGTAAAAGTATTCTATTAAAATAATATAGATACTCTTAACTACAGGTGTCAATTCACGTTGTTCCTAGATGAGATTGCCATTTGGCTACCTTTCTTTGCTTACTGGAAATATGATGAAGTGTGCTTTTAATATGGGTGCATGCATTAGAGTGTCCATCAAAGCACAGTGTAAGCCTGTGTTTTGAAAGGATGTCCCTGAACTCTCCCTATGACTGAGCAAATCCAGGCGCTGCGAGTTACTAAATCATGTTGTTGGTAGAGGCAGGATTGTAAAGGCCAAACTGTTCATTCATTGCTTGCAGCTTTATGCATTTTATTAGCTATCAACCAGCTGGATTTCTCATATGTAATCTTACAGTCGTTTCCTTCTCTTTAGTAAATTTGATCACCCTCACATTCTGAAGTTACTTGGCGTGTGCCTGTTAAATGAACCTCAGTACCTTATACTGGAGCTGATGGAAGGAGGGGATCTACTTAGCTATTTACGAGGAGCCAGAAAGCAAAAGGTAGGGTAAAGAAGACCACAACACTCGTATTTTTAACCTGTGACAACCCACAGTTTCTCAGTTTTTCCCTTCTTCGAAGGCCATGCTGACGTCCAGCTGTTTCTGTACCTGCAAGGTCTGTCCTGGCTCTCCCTAACACCCTGGGACTTTAATGTTGAGTGCTGACCTTGCATTAGGAGTTGCTGTGAGGAAGATTGAATGTCATTAGACCATTGACCAAAATTGTGTTTTCATCTGCTTTGCAGTGCAGTGATTTGGCAGTTTACCCTGCCAGTAATTAGCATTCACTCTATTGATATACAGAGATTTTGCACCTGTGCTTTGTATGTTTTGAAAAGATCCTGTACATTTCAAATGAGGAAAAAATACTGTCTTCACATAGGGAGGTTGTCATTCTGAGTTCATAAAGCTGGAATACATGGCTAACTTCTGTCTTTGCTTCTTGTAGTTCCAGAGTCCCTTACTGACAGTGACTGACCTCTTGGATATATGTTTGGATATTTGCAAAGGCTGTGTCTATTTAGAGAAAATGCATTTTATACACAGGTACAGTACTCATTTCCTTATTCTTCCAAGGTTTACACACAATATTAAGACTAATTACCTTACCTGGGAAAAAATGCCTGGAAAGATGTCACATTGTAACAGGGAAGGTGGGAGCACTGGAGTGAATTTTGATGTCATGCTTTTCTGCAGCAAGTCACCTACAGTTCTCTCACAAAATGGTGGGCTAATCTAGGATCTGAATCCAGGACTCATTGCATCCAGGACTTATTCTGCAATGCTAACTGCATGCTCTTGTATTCTGCCTTACAAATCAGGGACCTGGCTGCTCGCAACTGCCTTGTGTCTGAGAAGAAATATGAGAGCTCCTCCCGAGTAGTAAAGATTGGTGATTTTGGACTTGCCAGAGATATCTATAAAAATGATTATTACAGGAAAAGAGGAGAAGGCCTGCTCCCTGTCAGATGGATGGCTCCTGAAAGCCTCATTGATGGTGTCTTTACAAATCGTTCGGATGTCTGGTGAGTTATAGCAGCCACTCAGCTGTGGGAATAATCAAACTAAATCTCATAGCAAGAAAATATGGGTTCATAGGAGGAATGATACGGTTGCATAATGCCATCTCTAATAATTTTTAGGCTAAGGCAGATTTTTTCCTAAGCGATAATTTAATGAGCTAATGAAAAGTTTGGCACTATGACAGTACCTGTGTGGATTTATTTCTTAATGCTTTGAGCTCTAACTTTGGATTCTGGCTGGAAAGAACTAGTGTCACTCCATCAAACAATTTCGTACTGGGCCCACAATGCAGTTTTTGCTTGATTGGGCAGTGAATTGACTGTCTGCATGCCATTCCATTTCGGTTTTCATTAGATTAATTGGCATTTCCTTCCTACAGCCAAATACTTTCCTCTCACCGTTTCACCCTCTTCTGGTGACTTCTTTATTTTGAAGCCCAAATTTCTGAGCATCAGCAGGGGAAGGTCACAGTACTTTGCTGTGGAGGCTTACTTAAAGTGTGTATTTGAGTGGGTTTGAGTTTAAGGTGAAGATGTAGAGACCCACTGTCAGGAGGCATTGACAAAAAACCAACCCAAGCCGTATCCATTAAGCCTGAGATTCACAAGTTTAGATTTTGGTAGCCATAGGTACTCATCCTGTCCAAGTCCTCAGCCCCTGCTGCCCACCCATTTGACTCTTGCACACTCTTACATTTATCTAAGCAAGTCCTGCAGTGCTCTGTGCCAAATCAAGTGAGGTGCTGATTGCTTTGTGAGTGGTGCTTAGGAGAACTTCTCTCTCTCGATTTTGAAAGACACCTCTAGAGATTTCTAAAGACTTGTTTAAGTGAAGACATGCTCAGCGTTGAGAATGTTGCCCAGGGAAGCTGTGGGCACTCAATGCCATCTAAGCAGCACCTCCATGAGTCTGGGAAAGTGTGCCAGTTCTACACATTTATTTTATCTGTTCCAGAGTCTGTCTTATGGACATATGAATTGTTTCACAATAAATTAAAACTTCTTACTCCTAATTTTTCTGACTGAGTTATATTCTTAGGTTAGAGACATTTTTACTGTTGATGATGACTATGATAATTAATTTATTTTTTGGTTTTTTCTTAGGGCTTTTGGAGTCTTAGTGTGGGAAACATTAACTTTGGGTCAACAACCATACCCAGGTTTCTCCAATACAGAAGTTTTGCACCATGTGCGGTCAGGAGGAAGGCTGGAAACTCCAAACAATTGTCCTGATGACCTGTAAGTTAATTTTGCTTAAGTGTCGGTGGTAATATTTATAAGAAGCAAGAGTTTTATTGCCAAGTGGCCATCATTTTGAATGTTATTTATGCCATGCAGAGTTCAATATCCTCCATTTTATTTCAGATAAAACAGCTCGCGTTTGTAGCTGCCAACCCACTACTAACTCATCCAATAGTGCAGCCTGTGAGTAAGAACTAAGTGTTGAAGCTGAATAGTGGATTTTGGTCTTTTAAACAGGATTTCAGAGACAATATAGTCAGTCTTGGGTATGACTCTGGTAGTAATGTGATAACAGGCTAAGAGTGCCTGATGGTATTGGTTAAAAGTTAAGATGGCTTTAAGAAAGAATTTATTGGTCCCTGTACCCCATGTGCCTGCTTTCCCAATGGTAGCTGCAGGAATTAGGCTAATGTTAAAACATCTGTGGAAAAAAACCCGTGCTCTCTTTGCAGATATAAATGTTAGAAAAGCCAATAAGAAAAGCTGAAACAGTACAGCAAAAGGGTTGGTTCTTTTGGTTAGTCTTTAGCTGAGCTGGATAAACAAACATTCCAATTTCCATTTGTCTCTTGAGCACAAAATTCAGGTTTAATTGCAAAATTCTTGCAATTTAAAGAATAAAATGAATACATATAGTGGATTGAACTCATACTGGCCAGATGTGTATAAGGGAGGAAGTTGAACCTGAGCCCAGTGATCACTCAGTATTGTCTAATTTCGTGTCTCAGTTCTTATATTCACCACTCTGCATAAGCAGTCACAGCAATGCACTTGACAACTGGTCCTACCAATGGAAGGAGAGGCTACTTGAAGTGCACAATTCCTACTCTTGGGGCTGAGGAAATGACTTGAGAACAATTCTGTGATTGGCAAGCCCAGATCTCTGTGATAGGTCTCACATCAATTACTATGCCCAGAGTTCCAGAGAGGGTAATTATTTATCATTATGTAGGGATAGCTGAAATACCATATTAGCAATAAAGAAAAAGTAAGCTTTAGCACTTGGAGAAACTGGAGAACTGAAAAGATTCGGATTTTGTTTTAAGAACACAGTGAAAACTGGAAGTCACAAAACACGTGAAAGTCCAAAGCAAGTTCAGTTTCAATATTTTCTGCTGAAAAAGGGTTTCCCCAGAAAAAATCTGGCAGCTGTCCGGTCAATAAAAAAGCAGAGAAGGTAATGTATATCTATATACTAGTTAGATATTCAAGCTCACACAGAGGCTCATAAGTTGCCTTTAAAATGGGTGACCAGATCTTCAGAAGAATCAAGAAAACTTTGCTTGAAATGATTTTTAAGGTCCCAGTTCTTAAATTTAGCATGGCAGGTAGGGCTTAAGTGCTGGTCTGCCTGTTGTGACTTGTAGGATCAGGGTCTAATAGCAGTAACATAGTTTTTAAAAGCAAAGGGGTTGAATAGGCTCTTAGACTCTTGTACCATCTTTTATCTGTTTTGGTGAACACTCAGCACCTGCACACAGCTTCTGTCAGTAGCTAAATAGCTTTTTGCTACTTTGCTAGGTCATTAATGGCATGCTGGGATTCTTGGCATTCCTGCTTCCCTCCTTGTGGTTTTGAACCTGCATCAGGACATCAGCAGTCAGTAATTGTCTCCTTGGCACTTTGGCTTGCTCATTGTCATTTGACAAAACAAACCATCACTGATAGGAAGAGAGTTCAAAGGCCAAATTACTTCAGCTGAGAAGTGTTTGGGAGTCTGTGGTAGGCTTACACCACAAGAACAAGTAGGGCTGACACAGAAACCTTGGGGTGTAACGGCACTAAGGAAATGGTTTGGGGTTTTTTTTTGGCAGGGTGCAGAAATTCTCCCCCTTGCCTCCAAAAGATGTTACTCCAGGGAGTAATCATCTGCTTCCCCCCAAAGAAGTGTGGATAAGTAAAGCTTGGTAATGAACTGAGAAAGGGGCTTGGGGATCTATAAATGAAACACATTTATTGAAATATGAATCGAATGTATGAATGGCACTACTTTTGCAGTCAGAGATCTGCATCTGGCACAGCCACCTGGTTGTGAGCCTTGCACACAAGCTCATGCCAAGGTTTGGACTGAACTGAGCTAATTTAACATAGATCTTGAAAGCCTGTAAGTTGCAGTCAGGAGAATTTGTACAATTGTGATGCCAGTTGCTGACTTGGAGCTGCAGTTTCACCAAATGCTCACTCCCATACAGGGTTATACAACTGAGTTTGATGAAGAAACTTTGGTTTGGTAACTAAGAGCTTTTGCTATTTGGCTCTGGGAATGTCCCCTCCTGCCCCAACCTTGCTCCCCCCAGCCCCTGCCCCTTTGGAGGGATTTCAGGGGTGGTAGAGAAGAAGGGCTTGCTCACAATGCATCAAATGAAAGCAAGGGCTCTTCTTCATCCCAACAAATTGTCTCCTTTTCCAAGAAAATCCCCACATCAGTTATATTTTCCATCTTGTGTGAGATAAAATTGGCAATGTCCTGTAGCTTCTGTTTACCAAAGTGTATTTCAGGAATTGTTCATTTTCTGCCTCCAATATCAGATAATGAATATTAGTTCTTTGTTTTTCTAGGCTCTCAAATTCTTACTTGTCCCACATATGCAGCTCTATTGAACATACGGTTACCAGTTGTCCAACCCAGATAAAACACAGTTGTGAAATGTAGGTGTGTAGGCGTACATCCAGGTGTACAGGCTAGCTCTTAAACCCAACATAAACCTTTAGCTGATGTTGTGTTTGGATCTGTTCTTTTTCATTTCTTCCTGAAAGGCTTTCACCATGAAGTGGGGGAATCCTCTGAGTCTCTTCCTTATGCTGAAGCTATGTGCTATTTGTGAGCCCATGTTTGGCTCCCTAGAAAATATAAGAATATGCTCAAGCTGTCATTCATGTACATCTTGGCATATTAACCTGGCTTTCACACTTTTGACTGGTCTCGTGCTGATGTTTTTTTGCACTAGTGAAAGTTTATGCCATGTGACTTAAAACTTTGGGTGTCAAAACGTGCCTTGCAAGCTAAATATCATGCCACAAATAGCTGTCAGTGCAAAATTTGCAGATATACTCTGAGATGGCATGAACATTTTTGTCATTAGAAACCTAAAGCCTATCTAAATTAAATACTTTGTGAATAATATAAGTTCTATCTGGTATTAATATTTTAACCCAACCAGCAAGTAATTTGATTTAGGAAATAAGAAGATGGACTATAATTAAAATGAGAAAATCCCAATTCTGAATGTTTTGGCAGCAATGAATATCCCCATTCAATAACAGTACTGAACAGCTTTATAAAACCGATTGTCCAATAAAAAATAAGCCATTTAAAAAAGACAGTGATCAGTCTTAGGAACACAAAAACATTCAGAGTTCACATTTGTTGTGTTCTTGTTTCATACATGAAAAGAGGGTAGGTTTAGATCGTATATAAGGAAGAAATTTTTTGCGATGAGGCTGATAGGACACAGGTTGCTCAGAGAAGTTGTGGATAACTGGAAGTGTTGAAAGTGTTCAAAGTCAGGTTGGATGGGGCTTTGAGTAACCTGACTAGTTGAAGGTGGCTCTGCTCATGGAGTGGGGGTTGGATAAGGTGATCTTTGAAGGTCCCTTCCAATCCAAACCTTTCTATGACTCTATGACCTATGTATCATTTCCTGTTTCTTTCTCCCTCTGTTGGCCTATGGCAGTCTGTTTCTTCCTTAACATTAGAGGGGCAGAGTATTTTCATTACTAACACCTTGCAAACGGGTCTGCTCATGAGATCCCAAGTGCCAACCTGACAGAGCACAGAACCTGAACTCATGCTTTTTTCTTGGGTATCCTACCAACCAGCATGACCAGGTAGCAGATTGTTTAGCTTCCAGCATCCAAGCATGGCTCTCGACACTTTTCTGGCAGTAGGACAGCCAGGGTTATTTCACCTCCTTTGGAATCATATTCAGTACTTTTCCGTCTATGTGTCCAGTGTCTTCAATAACCAGTACACCTGAAAGTAAACAGATGAAGTGATTCAGAGCATTAGGAAGTCACTGCCACTTTTTAGATTCTTATAATGGATTTTCAAGACTTCACTGGATCCTTCTGAAAACACAGAATCGCTCTGTCCAGCTCCGCAACCATATGATACAGGTTGATGAAAAGTGGTTCTGAAACAATTTTTCTACTCAGGTTTCTCACCCAACACCAGTATTTTATTGAAAAATATCACTGAAAAATCGGAAGTCAAGAGATTTCTCCCACCTGTCACCAAGGGTGTTGTAAAATACCCAATTGTGGTGAAGGACAGCAGTCTCCTTTTTAAGATGAATAAGTGAGGATCTGAGCAAGCCAATACATTTCACATAACTCGGTAACGCCTGGTATCACATAGCAGCAGGTCTGGGAAGCTGTTTGTCAGGGGAGGATTTGAACTTAGGGCTTAGAGGTGAATACTCCACATTCCAGCAGCAGCTTCCTGGCTGGCCTTTCACTGGCTGCTCAAAGGCTGCTCTCGGGTTTTGAGACTGTAAGACACCCCTCCTCTCTGAACACTTAGCATATCAAGGTGCTGGCTCTGTTTTGGTTTACAGGCTGGCTCCCCCTGGCTTTTGTAGGATTTGGTTTTGTGTAGCCTAACTCACCTCGAGTAAGCAATGTAAATCAGCCCTATCCTTTAGACAAACAGGAGGGGCAGTTTTCCACTGAATGGTACAGATAGTATCGTGCAAGGTGGGCTAGAATCCCTGTACTGGGTGGAAACTCTTTTGCCTTTGATGGGAAAACTTACTCCTATTTGTTTTTGTCTGGAGGCAGAAGTCTAAATTAACCCTCTCTGTGCTGGAGGGTTTGCCTTGAACTTCCCCTAAAGTTGAGGTGGTGTGAGTTGAAGGAGGATTAAATAAACTGATAGCTTCAGGTTCATTTCTGGCTTTACATATCTTTTTTTTTTTTCTGTGAGAGAATTACCTCCTTGACAGCTTTCTTAGAAAATATTGGTGACTTCTTCAGTGAGAGTAGATATTAATGGTGAATATGCCTTTTTGTGTGTGTGTGTGTGTTAATGGTATAGCTGTTCCCAATCTCAAAAATATCCATCTTTGAAAAATCAAAAAACATTCATAGTGAGCATTACTAACAACTGATCTTTAATGTGTTTTTCCTTCCCTCAGCTGCTGATCATATTCGTTGTGCCACATACAAAGTTTTCAGAAGTTGAAAATCTAGGCCAAACTTGCTTCTCAGATAATTTAATTATAAGCTTTGAGATGAATGATTCTATTATCTTTAATTTTTACATTGTCACTCTTTTTTTTTTTTTTCCCCCCAGATGTGATTTAATGAAAAGATGCTGGGCCCAAGAACCTCAAAACAGACCTACTTTTATTTATATTCAGAACAAACTGCAGGAGATAAGACACTCTCCACTGTGCTTCATCCACTACCTTGAAGACAAAGACGCAACAACTGGAGTCATCAACCAAGCTTTTGAAGGTGAGTCTGGGCCAGTGGCTGCTGTCCTCATGGCTTCTGCCCCATGAACTCTAACAAAGTGTGATTCAGCACTTCTTTTTACTGCATTTGTCACTGCCTCAAATTGCCTGCCTATAAAATGGGAACAGCAAAGACTCACCTCTCTAATAATAAACTTGTAAAGATTCATTAGGTGCCATTAGGTGCAGTGCATTAGGTAAAGCGTATATAAGGTTACTAAGCAAAAAGACCTCTAGGAGGTTGCAACTGAGCCTGCATCACAGAGACATCCAGCTTGTGTCATGACAGAGAGACATCCAGTTTGCATCGTGATCCTGTTCTGCTAAAGTAAATTTTCCTTGTACAGGCAGGAGAGCTGTACAAGAAACTGTGATAGGTCCAGTCAGGAGTCACAGCATGTCAATGCTCTGCACACTGTGAATGAATAATACTAGGTGACATTAGGAAAAATATACTTAACACTTAGGACACAACAAAGCCCAATTATGTAGGAACGTTGTTAAAGTTGGGAAGACAGGAATTAAACAAATAGGTGAAGCCAAATTTCAAGTTGTCTGTGATTCAAATAATCTAAACACAGAAATGAACAACCTGACTGAGTCAGAACAGGAAGATTTTCACAGCTTGCAGTAACTCCTCACTGGCTAAACCTAGAAAAAAAGTGAATTCTTAGTAAACACTGTGATTTGAAAATCTGAAAAAAAGAAAGCTTTTATTAGTTAAAATATTTAATTTTTATGTCAAGGTGGTTTTTTTGTTTGTTTGTTTGCATACCACTGTTTTCTAGTGAAAAATATTTCCTGTGAAAAGAATTGTTTTCCATTCCAAAAAAGCAAAACGTAGGTGTTTCTAAAATTCCTAAAGGCATTTTTTCTTTTCATTTCTTCATGAAATGTTGTTGAACTGATAGCCCACCCTGCCTCATAAACACTTTTGACAGATCGATATTCTGAATTTCCAGAAAATCCATTCCAGGAATAATACACTACCCAATTGCACAACTATGTAGTCATTTTTCTGCAGGATTCTATCCATATTCAATTTACTTGCATTGTCCAATGCTCAATTAATGATAGTCTATTTGATATTTTTAGCAAATCTTTATCATTAGGTATAGCTTTACAAATGTCAGTTTATCCCCGTCATGATTTGCCCCTCTGCCAATGACAGTCTGTGTGTGATATGGTTATATGTCACTACAAGACTAAAGATTTTATCTTCGTTGTGATGGGACCAAAGTAAACCAGTACAGATAACTTACCATGTCCTGCTTTCAAAACAGCTGATTTTGCACCAATATGCTCCAGTGAAGAGGTTTGTGCATTTGCATGTAGTGTAATTTCCTAGTTTATTTAAGGGCATCTTCTCTCTGAATAGTGGAGTTCAGGAAAGAGATACTTAATCTGGCGCAAATCTAAGCCTGGCATTAGCTCAGGAAAGGAGTACAGCCAATTAATTAGGCACTTTGCCCAAGCTAATAAGCCTTACAATTTGGATGGAGTTTATCTCGCCTAAATGCAGCTGTCTAGAAGCTAGGAGTCTCACCTAAGATTGTCATTCTCTGTAGTCAGGAGGAGAAAGAGACATCTCCAGAGAGTGACAATTCACGTGTTTTAGGCATGTACCGTAGCATGAAAGGGATCACCTTTTGCCTTTCTCTCCGTTGATGATGGCTGGACCTGCCATATTCGAATTGGACACTGCATCTTGGACTAGGTGCTTAATTTTCAGATGGCTACAGAAACACAACTGGACTCAGGGCTGTGCTGATTTGGTTCCCTGCATCTACTCCTGAGCCTGTGTGGTTTCCTAGCTTAGACATCTTTGCTATGTATTCCTTAACTCCATGGGCAACAGAGACCTGAAAACTAAGGGAATTAAGAAATTCCTGTGACATTATGTCAATATCTGTTAAAATCTTTAGCAGGGCTGAAACTTTTTAAATACAAGCCTGCCCCTCTGCTGCTTGGAGATGGGGAAACAGGCTGGAATACAGGTTGTCATCCTTTTGGTGGAGCAGGTCTGGCACAGATGTAACATGCAAGGATTTTAGTTTCAGTGCAAGTCTCTGCTTCGCATCCGCCAGCTAAGCATGATCTTTCCCCTGCTGTTAACTTGCTCAATCTAGGAAAATCAGTACTTTCACTGGGTTGACAAATATATATTCTTAAAATAAAAAACATTCTTTTGCCAAAATTTCAGTTTTTGCCACACAGCAGAAAAAAACCCATTGCTTTATTTGTTTGCCGGGGACAGAAGTAGCATTCTTCGAAATGCCCAAGTTATTGAAAGGGAAAGTATGGATTGAGACTGCCATGAAAAGTTTCAGTTTGAATGGCTAAAATTTGAAAAAAACTATTTACTACAGAAAATGTGGTTGTGTAATGGACTTTTAAAGTAGTCTTAATAATAATGGTACTCCATAAGGTATATTACATTTAGGGGGTCTGCTGGCAGTGGTCATTTTTTAAATCAGACTCTATTAAGTCTCTTTATAATAACCTAGTTAGTAAAATCTGTCCCACTGTGGTAAACAGGGCAATCCAATGCAGGCAGAGCTTTGGCAATAGCCCTCAGAGCCAGCCTGTTTTCTCAGCACACTCTCTCCCAGAGCCTTACCCGTTTCCCCAGCAGCTGCCCTGTTCCCTCTTGCTGCTTCCCCCCATTCTTCCCTTTCCATAAGCTCTGCCCAGCCGTTGTTGCTGCCACAGACCCACTGCTGGATCTGCATTGGGGTGGAAAGACAAAGTAACTTTTTTCATGCTTCCATTCAAAGTTTTCATGCTTCAGTTCTTGAAATTCCTCCTTAACTTCTCTTCAGACTCACTTAGTGATTTTCACACAGGGAACGTCCATCAGGAAATAATATAACTTGAGTTTTATTAATCTGTATATCATCCTTTCATTTAAAGGCATTTTAAAAGACAAAACACTTGATAAGCTCTTTACATGTGTCTATAACACACATACTTCTTTCCACATATATGAATAGTCTATCTGTAGGTTATTTACCTCCTTCCCCAAGTACAGTCTTTACAAGCCCATTAAAACTTTATGCTGTGTACTTGACTGAAGGCCTAGAGTCCCGAGGATGTCTTAATTTTGCTGGGTTATCTGATCAGGGATACATGCATATCAGTTTGCTGTAGCTTTCCAGACTTAAACTACTTCAACTGTTTTTCTGCCTGAGAAATGTAAATCTTATGCAGCAGAGTTGAGTAAAACATGGGCTCTAGAAGTGCAATTGATTTCAGCAAGAACTGGCAACAACGTTCTAGTTGGGCTTCCTGATTAAAACGCTCTCTCCTTCATGACCCAGTTTGTGAACAGTTTGGGGCATGGAATATGTTTCAGTCTGTGGTTTTTAAAACACTGTATAATAAGTAAAGATATTTAAAATAACCATTAAGTTCGGATTCATTTTTAGCTGGGACTAAGTGACTTACTTCTTGTGTTTGTAGTATTAGTAGATAGATGACGGCCAAAACAAATAATCCAAAAGACTGTTCCATGATGGATTGTCCTGGTCAACATTTTCCAAAAATGTTACACGGTCATTGGCCTTTGTGTGTAATGAAACTCCTGTCATGAGCCTCCCGCCAAGAAATGCTTGCTCTCACCAGGAGACTTGGTTCCAAAAGAAAGGGCTAAATGTCATGCAAAGTGAAACGACAGGCCTCAAAATAACTATGATACTTAGCCTTACATGGAGTCATCCATCTTCTAGTTTCTGCTGAGCCTTACGTAATTGTAGGTAGCCACACCTTAGGTCCATCTGTGCTGTCGGTGCTATTTCATAGGTGGGAAAGCTGGAAAACCGCAGATTTTTCTCCTCATCATTAACGCTGGTGCCATATGACATGCAGATTGCAAATGAGGGTGAACTAACACAGATACTATGCTAGTGGTCTGGACAACATGCTAGCAGGATAGTGTGAGGATGGCAAAAGGGACAACCAGCTTTGTTATTGCAACTGTTGCCCTTCTAAAGGAGGCATCAAGTGGCAATAAATATGTCTGAGCAATACCAGCAGCTCCTGGCACTGCTGCTTCAGAAGGAGGGGAACAATCTCGGGACCAGAAACAGGTCTACCAGTTTAGAGTTCTTCCTTCTTGCTCTTCTAGGCTTTCCCAGGACACAGCCAGTGAGCATTAAGTAGTATTGACAACATTTTTTTAAGTGAGGAAGCACTTTCTAGCTAGAGGACTGGGACATCAATGGTCTTTGAATCCAATGGGAATTGATTGAGCCAAGGCCCCATCACGAAGGTCCCCATTCATTGCTGAAAGATAGGCTTCTCTTTCCCTAGTTTCAAGAAGTTCAAATGAAATGTCATGAATCAGTGTGCTAACAGGGTGGCCCTGCATTGCTGTATAAATAACCAGTCCATCTATTTTCAGACAGAACTTTTTACATTTGCACATACAGGACAGCACTATGTTTTTTCAGGTCCCAAGCATGCCCCTTTACGCGTGGAAACACCTGTTTGTTTTGGCAAACATCTTTGCCGACATCAGACAACTGGGCATTAGGCAGCTGGAGCAGCTCCTTGCCTTTATGACCCAGGAGAACTATTCTTATCAGTGCTGCTCCCCACCATCCCTTTGGACCTATAAGGAAAAAATGGTCAAATTACTCAGAAGCTGTGTCCCACCGTTACACTCTTACTGCTAGAAGGGGCTCCTTGGGTGAGAGGAGATATGGGGCAGTTGGAAGGAGACTGAGTAAATCCAGGGCAAAAGGCTAAAGACTAAACAGAAACACATTTGGCCTCTAAATCATAATTTTTAAATCTCTAAGCTGGAGATTTTGCTTGAAAAGTGTGGGAAGATAAAACAGTTTGAATTTTGTAACGTTTCCTTTTTTTCACTTTTCTTTCCAAAGTCAGTCACTCGGTGTATTTACTTTTTTTGGCAACTAAGGTACTTGCTAAAAATGTAACTTCTTTTTAAAAATCTCTCTGCAAAACTTTTCATTGAGGAGATTTGATATTAAAATCTGGAATCATCAGTTTCACCATTAATTATATATCTGCTCTCTCTGCTGGCTCAATAGTACTGGTTTGCTGTTGCCTGTCTAAGAGTCATCAGTTAATTTTCCTAAAATGAGCTGTGTTTTAAAACAGTATTCTGCACACCCCTCTGAACTTAAAGTAATCACTTGGGCAGACGGAAGCTTCTCTAAAGCAGATGTGTTGATAAGAGGCATTTTTAAAACCTTGTATCTAGTCTCCTTTGTATTTCTCTGAAATTCAGTAATCCTTTTCCCCATTTAGCTTAGTGAGTGGCTGACCCAAAGCCAGCAGAGGTCAGAGAAAAGGCTTCTTCCATAACAGTGAGTGGTTACAACACTGCAGGAAAAGGGGGACTTGGTGGTGTCATCATTTCTTACTTGTCCCCTAGACAAATGCTGTTTGATTCCAGAGAGCACACATGAGCCATATGATACTGCAAGGCAAGTCATGCTAATACTTTGCCTTGGACTGGAGAAAAAAAAGTCAGATGATATGATGTTATAAGAGCTGACATTTGTGTAGTATGTCATTTGTGTAGACAGTCACCAGAGAGCTGTAGACACGTTCAGGAGACGTTCCTGTGTACAGGTAAGGATGTGAAATAAGCATCTCCACAAAGTGACTCATTCCTCTTTTCTCTCTCCCCATTGACTCTGAAGGCAGCTTAGGCAAGGAGCTTAAACAGGACGTGTCAGATCTGGGTCGTTAAAAGTTGGTAAAATGTGACCTGGAGAAGGGGAGTGCTTTCTTATTTATAAAGCCTTACTATATTGCAGCAAATGTGGAATTGCCCTTTTTGGCTTTCCTATATTATGAATGATAATGAACAAGATAACAAGCAGGTTTATATCCGTGCTTCCCAAGACACTTTCTTGCAAACAGAGGTTTCAGACGACAGATCTTTGAAAAATCTATTAAAATAAAGAAAAAAAAAAAAGGACAGGCAGTCAATGCTTCAAGCAGTTTAGTGCAGTGGAAATGCAGGATAAGCAAAATTCTCACTTTTAGCACCTTTAGTGTTTGACAGAATAGCAAAGCTTGGTGAGTCACCCTCAAACCATGCAAGATCATATGCTTCATTAGACAGGAAACACAGATATATCTCCGCTGATATATAATACAGAGTGGAGTATTAAAACGGATATATATTTGTTCTATTTATATTCTTACTGGCAATGGGGAGAAACTGAAACACAGCACCTCCAGCTCCAGGTGGCCAGCAGGTATCAAGAAAATATTCCCTAGACAGAAACTATCTCCCTGAGCTAACCAGCATAGCTGAGGTGGAGAAGGCAGGGTTTAATAGCCACCTTCTTCACCCTGGAAAAAGATGTGTTATCAAGCGCTTCTTTTGGATGTGTTCACTGTGGGGTACACCTTTCGGCCATGCCAGTAAGTCAGACAGCCTCTCGTTTACTACCATGTACGTTGCCTGGCAGAGCATGTACGAGAAAAGCAAGAAGATATTAGTGGGAAAAAGTAAACGTGGCTGCACTTCTAAATACCTTACCATATTGAAGGTGCTAAGCATTGAATGGGGTTACGTTCTCCAGAATTAGTAACATCTCAGGCTGGCTACTTAGCTGGTGTAAATCAGCAGCGTGCCACTGGTTTCTATGGAGCTTTGTTAATTTGTGCGAGCTGAGGATGCGCCCCTGAAATAGCTGTAATAGAAGAGCAGGGTCTCCAGGTCAGTTTGTTCAGTGTCTACCAACCAGCTCTTCCACTGACATTTTCTTTCTTCTTATAAGTTGTCACCTTCTGAACTTAAACACCAAAAAACCCATCTGCTTATCAAGACATGGCAAAAATTTGCACCCTTCCAGGCAGGACTTCAAAACATGTTGTGAGCCCCCTCAGCCCTGCTGGGCAGGCGAGCAGAGACACTCTGCGATTGCGAGGCAGGATGCGTGACCCAGCTCGGCACCACAGCTGCCCGGCGGCAGGAAGCAGCTGACTGAGAGGCTGAGATTGGGAAGGGGGAAGCACGGATTTTATCAGGTTAGGGCCAGTCTCCTCAGAGGAGGCTAAGCAAGCAAACTCCATCCCGCATTACTATGAGTCAGCCAATCGTGGTTTCTTGTGTCAATTAACGCAGGGCTCTCTAGAGTAAGCTTCTGCCTACCCCTGGAGAGATGCAGTGTAATTAATTTACCTGTAGTTTGGCTCAGACGTTGTGCTTTAAGCACAGCACTACCAGGAAAAGTGATCAGCAAAGTCAAAGCTCCTTGCATTTAGGACCTGAGGCAGGTATCTGGGCACGTACAAGGCTGAGCTTTGAACATGCCGTTTTAGTTATTGGAAACAGTGTACCTGAGAGAGCACAAAGCTCAGCAGGAACCTGCTTCTCAGCAGAATACTTCTCAGCCTGCACAAAGCTCTGGACTGCCAGAGCTAGCCTGCCTCATGCCCTGAGGTAAGTTGTTTAAAGTGAATGTGGGTAACTCTACACTATGGAGCAGTCCGCAGTGTAGACAACCCCTCAGGATTTAAGCGTTTGGAGTCAACTCCCCAGCACGACTTCAGATTCCATGAAGGTGTTCCTTGGACGCCTCCTCTCAGGACGTTTTGTTGGCTCAGCCAGGCTTTGCTTGTGAAATCTGAGGGGATCACATCACATGGTTTATCCTGCATTTACTCACGTATAACCCAGCATGACTATACATCAATCAACTAATTTTAGCGATGTTAAAACTGAAAAGAAAATAATGATATCTCATAAATACGCTGACCTGCCTCCCCACTCCAGCTTCTCTCTTCCTTCAAATTCTTAACATTTTTGGGAAGGGGCTTCCAAAGATTATTCAGAGTTCTCTGCATCAGCTGTGGTTTCCCAGGGTGGTGCTTTTAGCATTTATGGGGGAATTTCACAACATATAATATTTTTTTCCTCAATTCCTCATTTTCGTTATCTTTTGTCTCCATCCATCATACAACTAAGTGAGCAAAAAGTATTTGCTTGCTTTGCTGACGTACATGAGAGGCAAACATTGTAGTACATAGCTTGACATCTTGACATCTTGGCTTGTGCTAAGCTTTCATGGGAGCCGGGCACTGCGCTAAGAGGAGATGGCACAAGAATGAAAGAAAGGGCACTTTTAGTCAAAAATCTCCTTGTGAAAGTGGCAATGATGTAGCTTATACAAATCATGTTATTGCAGAAAGGACATCAACATTATATTCTTCCTCCGTCTTTGGATAGAATAAGAATATTCTGCAAAAATAGTCTTTCTTGCTTATTTTGTCCCCGAAGCTCAAAAAGTAAAACCAAGGCAAGGTGTTGGATTTTTTTTTTTTAGCTCTTTTTCTCTATAATGAGAAATGCAGTGGTGCATAGGCTGAAAAAGGATTATAATATTTTATATATTCTGTAGTTCTCCAGACCTGTTGGGGAAAGAATTAGTAATGTATCTATATATCTGGTAAAAATATCTCAGTGACCTCATACTCACATTTGTGTAAACATCACCTCATCAGTTCCAGATACTTATACAGGAAACAAATCTGAATGCTCCTCTAGTGTTCTATACTTAGGCAGGTCAGCCGGCATATGTCTGGTCTGTAAATACCCAGTTTTACTTGAGTCCTTATTTTAAGGTTTCTCTCTTAAGGGTTTGCTGCAAACATGCACTCAGCATTTGCCACTCTG
Organism: Calidris pugnax; assembly: GCF_001431845.1. NCBI lineage: Eukaryota > Metazoa > Chordata > Aves > Charadriiformes > Scolopacidae > Calidris > Calidris pugnax. Next base: position 4,846,546 of record NW_015094507.1, read on the forward strand.
CCTTTTCCAAAGCAACTTGCCCCTGAGGGTTCCCATTAAAAGCTTTATTAAACAAAAAACAAAGAAGAGCTGTACCGGTTGGTAAAGGCTTAGTTGGGATTGAATTACTGAATATTGCCATAATAGTCCTGAACTGACAAAGTGAGTATCAAATGATTTTTTCGTAGCTATCAGTCACTGTGGTGTGTGACTACGCTTTGCTCTATGTCCCAATCCCCTTCTTACTAACAGGTTTCTAAAATCAAAATTCTCCTCCAGACTTTTCCTGGTAATCTTTCCTAATGGACTTTAGCATGTGGAACAGACTTTTGCCTTTATAGTTCGGGGGTATATGTGATTACAGTGACATAATAAACTGTATCTTGCCTGGTGCAACAGCCCAATGCCTGTGATTTTTTTGAACAGATAACCCCAAATGTCACATGTTTAATTTTCCAGTTGTGAAGTAAAATAAGGAGGGAGTGTAATAAAAGAAAGCGTATGTTACAAAAATAAATGCAAAAAATAGCAAGAATTATAGCTTGAACTCTTAGTTAATAATTTTTACATTTTTTAAAAGATATACCCCCTCCAATAGATTTCAGGCAACTCTGTATATATAAACAGCATCAAATTAGGGAAAAAACAGAAGGTTTTTAGAAATGGGAAAAGCACACAGGATTGTCAAGTTCAAGCTTCTAGAAAGAGAGAATAGAGAGACAGTATGTAATGATGTAGTAGGCAGAAAACTGCCTATATTAGTGGACTCTTTAGCAGTGTTATTAGTAGGATTACATGAAGGTATAGACTAAAATCACTTTGGCTTTGTTCAGCCTGCTTTTACTACCAAAAGAAGCAAGTTCAAGTATTCATAACTCTATTGTTGCCTATAGAAATATGAATGGTGATTACCAACCTTCCCCAAGTGATTTGTTTAAAGCTATAATCCACCGGCAGTAGCAGAAAATAAATTTGAATCATCAGTCCCTCTTTATGCGGTCACTAGGCCAACTCTCACCAACAGCTGTCTGACTTGGTTTGCTTTCCAATACCACATGTATATCACTGGGTTGTTCTCTTTTTTTTTTCTTTTTTTTTTTTTTAAATGCAGATAGTGATGTTCCATGTGCAGATTCAGACAGTATTCTTTCAACCACGCTAATGGAAACAAAGAATCAAGAGGGCTTAAATTATTTGGTATTAGTCAAAGAAGGCAATCAAGATCAAGGAAGCATCAATTCTGCTGAAATTACTTAAGTCTGATTCCCTCTGTTTAAAAGAAAGAGTGAAAGAAGAGAAAAAGCTCTACGAAAGAAGACATAAGCCAAGGAAAATATTCTGCACTTCGTCATATTTACAGAGATCTCTTTAAAAAACCAGCAACTCTTTAAAACACTAAAACTGCCACAAAATACCGTAAGGTACTGAATTATATGTAGCAGAATAAGACAAAAATTACATATCTTTTGATTTTCTACATGTTATGCTTTGGTTGTTTCACAAGAGATAGTTTAAGGGAATAAAACAATAAGACAGCAAGTGATTTTACTGTGTTGTTAACTTCACACAACCACATATGCCTCAGACAGCCCTTCCAAAAACAGAATGCTGGTATGCTGTTTTAAAGAATGGGTAAGCTCATTCATGAGAAGAAAAAGCATTTTAAATGTAGCTTCATTGTGCACAAATAAGATTTTACAAATTGAAAAACTGACATAAATTCTTGGTGTTTTTTTACGAACTCCAAATCAGAAAGCAATTGAAGAAAGGTGACTGGGTTGTCCACTGCTGAGGATGGTCTATTTTACTGTTTAATTTCAACAAATGTGTGCAATCCTCTTGAGTGTTAAATTGTACAGAGATTGATCTCTGAATCTAGAACAGCTCGTTTTCTTACATTTCTTTTCCTTTCCCTTTTTAATGTTGGTCTTCCTCCCTTATTTCTTATCAGCCCAGGTGAAGGAAAATTTTTCCTGATGTTTTTGGAGATCAAGTCAAAGTATATAACAAAGCAATATATAAATCATTATTGAATAAAAGACAGCAATGAGATTTTTGGAACATTTCATCATGAATAGTAATTTGCAAATTATCCAGAGCTATTCATTAACGTCTGTAAGGAAGCTAAAAACATGCTCAGATTTTATGCAAATATTTGATAATTGGGGACAATGAAGAGTGGTAAAGGCATTGTCTGATGCCAGAATGTGTACATTTTGAAGATGCAACTCCACTGAAATAAAACTTTAGAAGTTTCTTACATGGAGATCCAAGACAGATGAACAAGAAATTTGGGTTTTGACTGTTTTACTCAAATGAAATAGAAATTGAGAGCTTTTGAATCAGGATTTTTCAAAGTCCCTGTCAAAGCCCATTCAAGCCTATAATTATGTAAGTATTATTTTCTTCATCTGCAAATTAGTGTACAAGCCAGATTTGCTTATTACAACAATTGGAGCACTTCTTTTTTTTTTTCTCCCAAGATATGGTCACCAGATCGTGAGTGATGGATAAATAAATAAATACTGTATAATGTTTTGTTCCTCTTCAACTGCTGCTTGACTGATTGTACAGCCATTCCTTCCATTTCAATGACTTAAACGTCAGAAATATTTGCTAACCAGTACCCTGTGCCAGAATCCAGGAAGGTTCCGGTTCTGTAGTCACCACACCTGGATGACTTCATATGCATGTGTAATTCCACTGAACTCAACAGGACTGCTCAGTCAGCAAGCCACAAACAAAGATTTTGAAAGCCAACAAAACTTGATATATTTTTTCTTTAGCAGGAGACACCTTCAATCCTGCCAAATTTTTTTCTAGCCAACACCTTTCACAAGCCTCGTGACGTTGTGATGTGATAACTCCAATCGATTTGATTTTGTGTAGGTCAGACTTGAAAAAGGACAATGCAAGAGCCTATCCAACGTGGGTAAAACAGGTTAGTGTGCAAGGTGTGTCAGTGGCAGCATGCAGAAGTAATGCCCTTGAGGTCTTGAAGTAGTCACAAATACCCAAAGCAACATAGAAAGAACAGAGGGGAAGGTTGCTTTGGATTGGACTGCATCAAACACAAATGTCTCGATCCAAAACTAAGGATCCTGATCTATAACTCACTGAATTCAGGGGAAGGTGTACAGTGAGACTGAGTCTATGGTGTGATATCTATGTAATAAAAGGAATTATTTCTGGATTCCCTTGTAAGCCAGAGGAAGCCAGCTAAATAAGAGATGAACTTTGTCCTGGGAAGATTCCATCTGCAAGACCTGGAGGAACCAGAAAGTGATGTCTGAAGTCTGAATCACAGGCATTCCTATCAGCAATTCCAAAAGCTTCTTAGCAAAAACATCATTCTCAGGCTAGTATAAAGCTAACAGACCCAGTCTTCACCTTCTGTAACTCAGGTTAAATATGGTTATGTACAGCAGTGGAAAACTGCCTCCAAGTCTTTAGCTTCTCAAGATTTGGCCTAAGATAGGTAGACCTATGCCCAGCCAGTTACTGAGCAAAAGGTGGCTAATCTTCCTAAGAGCCCTCCTCTCTACTTTGCTGTTGAGCATGGCGTTATACGGTGTGGAATATCTCTTTGGTTGGTTGAAGTCCTCTGCCTGCTTGTGTCTGCTCCCAACCTCTTGTGCACCCTTGATCTATTCACTGGCGGGGCAGAGTGAGAAGCAGAGAAGACTTTGATGCTGTACAAGCACTTTTCAGCAATAACTAAAGCACTGATGTGTTATCAGTATTGTTTTGGTGACAAATCTGAAACATAGCACAAGATGAACTTCTATGAAGAAAATAGACTCCAACCCCGTACAGTCTCTAACCTGTCCAGAGAAGAGGAGACGTGTGCCCCCAGGTGCTGACCAGGGGATGCCCTAGGTGAGTGTGTGGGTTGCAACTGGTTACTCTCTCAGGCTCTTCCTTGTTCCTTGATGCCAGCACAAATACTTGGCTAGATCACTGAGCAATGATGGTGAGCATGCTTCAGGATGTGATACCACAGGCAACCCACTAGTGCCGGGCTCTCAAATGGCAATGACTGAACTCTGAGCCGTGCTTGGACCGACATGGACATACTATATGGCTTTAGCTGGCTTATTTAATCTCTCAGCTGCGGACTTGACATCCATGTGAATGGATGAAAAATATTTACTGCTACCTATGAATAGTATTTACTACAACATAACACAAATGCTGTAGCGATTAATTAAAGTTTGTAAATTATTTTGGAAATGTGAAGAGCTAGGGCAGATGTTACTTATTTACTAAGGCAACATTTTCAGTGGCATCAATTCTAGGTCTGCTGTCTTCAGTCCCCTTGGTCTACAGCAGGGGGTAACACCCCACTGTCAGTGCATTTCTGGTTTTGAGAATTGCTTGCAAAGGCTTTTGAGCCAGCACATACTGATGACCAGATTTATCCAAAACACGTGTACCTCATGCTTTCCATGTAGGACCACAATCAAGATCCTACAAAAGAAAAAAAACAAAGTTTTATGACAAAAAAGTTGAGTTCTTACTGGGTGAAAGATAAAATTATGGAAAGTTTGCTTGTAGTTGCTGCTGAGAGATATGCCAGGCTTCAGCGTGATCACTTGCTTATCCCCATGCACCAGAGAGGCAGTGCTCGGTAGTTTGACTTGAGCTATGGAAACATGGCTGTCAAGATCTCTGAAGAGAAAACTTAGCTTGAAAAGAGGATTTTTTGAGATATGAAAGGCCAAAGATATGTTTGCTTATATCACAAGGGACTGAGAAATGTGGGGTGTTAAGATTATTTCTTTGCCTTTTTTTGTATTTAATTTATTTTGTATTTCAGGTCTCATCTTCACTGGAAGACTTCATTGTTAAGTCATTCAATGGCATCATCCCAAGATTTGGGGAACTTAAAAATGACCACCATAAAGGCAAAAGGTTGTGCAACTACATGGTTAACACGAGTGCTTTCTATTAGTCTTCGTTACCTGTAAAACTGATAAGTGACAGGGACAAGAAAGGCAAAAGCTGAGTTCACCACAGCCCTGCTTATCCAGGAAGCTTGAGACAGGGCTCTAAAGTTGCTGTTTTTCAGCTCTCCTGGTATCCTAGATAACAGAGACTAGTAACATTCTTCAGATCACAAGGTCCCTCAAAATTTGATTCCCTTGGTACTTGTATGGAAGGGCACAAAGACCTCTGCACCCTTGATTTCCACAGCCATTTTCAGCAGAGAAAGCTTTGCCATCCATTTGAATTGACTAATGTCTCCATTTTTTTTCTCTTTTTTTTTCCTTTTTCTTTGACATCAGTGACATGCTGTCTATGATGGTTTGAGTCCTCAGGTGTGACTCTACTGCACACAACTGGTAATTCCCTGAGATTCAGGTTTAGGACTCTGCATTTTAATAATAACTGTAAAGACAAGCTTTCTTCTTGATCCAAATTTACCTCTTTCTACACAAAGCCGAATCTAATTCAGCTATAACAGATCTGAAAATAGTTATTATAGAAAAGAATGTCAGTAAAATAGTCCTGACGTCTGTTGGTGGTTAAAAAGTTCTAGTTCACCTTAATTTCTTATAATTGATTCTTGAAAGTTTTTCTTATATACACAGTGGAGTAAGTTGCAGGAGCTTGCATACCAGGTGGATTTTTCAAACGATCATGGCTCTATTTATAATGACACTTGGCACCTCGAACTGACATTATGTTTTAACTCTAATAAATAACGAGAAACCCAGTGCATCAAAGCCAAGTGATGATGCCAAAATATTGTCATTATTGCCAGTGACATGACTGATACTGCCATATAAAATAACCTTTTTTATAATGTGTTAACTTCTTCAGATGACGTCTTCCCTTTGGAGGACGTTCCTCACCTCCTCCTATCTTTTACGGTAAGAATGGAGCTGTAAAATAACAACTCTCTGTTTGGATATCAATTCCTTTTGCAATGATGTTGATATAGTTGGATCTTATTTTTCCTGCTATTTTTTTCCCTCTCCTATCTTCCCTAACAGTACAAGTCACTTAGTGTTCGTTGGAGATGAGGCCACTAAAATGCCTTTGTTGTCCTATGCAGTACAGTAAGCAACTAGTTACCTCTTCATCTGTCCTATAAGAAACTCGGTGGAGTTCCAACATCATTATGTGTCACCAAGATCTCACGACTGGTTAATCTCCTGGTGTATTTCTCTTCATGTATCCAATTTTCACACCTTTCCAGGAGGGCTGACCATGTGTAAGTTCTCAGTAACTTCCAGTCACAAATATATTTAGATTTCTCTTACAGAGAAACAGGAGAAGCAGGAGTCTAGGAGTCACAGAATTAACCTTTTCTGAGAATATCTTCTCTCACATCTTCATATTTATTCAGTTTGACATCACCACTTCTTCACGGATGGAAACCTACTCTCACAGTGCAGCCTTGTGTTCTTCAAATAGAACCTTGCCAGCTTTGTGCTTTCCTCAATTTGTCTGTTGACATAGTCTTTGTTAACTTAACAGAGGTATCACTCCATAATTTTTGAGACTGTTGTTTGAGGCACAAAGAATTATCCTCTACCTGAATCTACTAAAACAAAATTAGTGATGATGATAAACCCCGGTCAGTTGTCAAACACATCTTCTTGCCTACCCCACTCAGAGATGGCTCTTGGCTTTAGTGACAGCATCACCAGGTTAGATGCTGTTATTTCTCTTCACAGAAGCAAGCTGACAAGGGACTATTGGCCTACCTCTTCCCAGCATTCAAGGTTGGCATTAAGTAATTAATATAGGCATCAAAAACGAGGCGAAAATGACACATCTAGAAATATCATTAAAAATCTTTGTATACTTAACCATATGGCCTTGCAGCAGTAAGTTTGGGCAGTCACTAAAGGCTGGGTGAGGTGTCACCAGGAAAAGGGTTTGATGTTACTGTAGCTCAGTTGTGAGGCCTGCAAGCAGTAGTCGTAGTGCCACCAAAAACAAGCTTTCCCACTCCTCATTTCTGGGTTGCTCCTAATTTTTTTTCAGGTCTTTTCTCCAGGGGATATTTTCTGAAATGCCTACCTATAGGTGGAAGCGATAAAAGAAAAGACGATGAACAAAGTGACTAGAGCTGCAAGTGCCCTACTGCTACCGTGTTTGCGTGGTTGTGGTTTGGCTGGGATCACAGACTCCTGCAGCCTCAAACAAGTACGTATGTTTCTGGGGCAAGAGAAGCAAAAAAAAAAGTGAGCAATCAAATGGCTTTTAGGAGACAGGCCTATATGCACAGGGATTGGACAGTGACTAAAAACTTATGACTGTTACCCTAGGGGCTATGCAAACATAAGAATTGTGAATTCTTACCTGATTTACACTTTTTAAAAAAAAAACTTGCAGGACTGGCAAGTTAGGTGGCAAAGCAAAGCAATAAAGTTCTCTGGGAAATACACTCCCAAAGAGGGCAAACAAAACCGAATACAAGTGCCCCCTTAAACACAGGATTTGCATTTTCTTAGCAGAATAGACTCGCTGCCTTGACTCTCTGTGCTCTCACTGAAGTGGAGGTCATGGCTAGTGACAACTGGGAGCTGTTCCTGGAGGCTCTCTTGCCTTTTTAGGTTATGAGGGTCTCTGTGTGTTTAGGATAATATGATTGACGGCTCCACTCCGGCCCCAATTAGCACCCTATAATTTATTAGCTTCTGCTTTCAGATTATGCGCTAACTTCACAAATATTTCAACCACGGAAACAGCAGCTATCAAGTGTCTCTTTCCTGATCCAGCTCACTGGGCCTGCAGTTAAATACAAGGAGGGAGCTGTGCAGGTCTGTCAAGAGAGAATAATCATTTGTGTCTGTGTGCAACCGGGGCTGTCGTGGCTCTGTAGGACTCCACTTGTGGAAAAATACGAAATGTTCCACTGGATCAGGGATTAGGGCTTGGTTCCTACCACAGGGGTATGGTGCAGGATTGAGGACAATGTGCTGGCTCTTTCAGAGAGTGTGTGTTTGCCCAATTCTGTTTATCATACAAATACTGATGCTTCAGCTACAGGCAAACAAAAGCATCGGTGGGGAAGTTTGTGGCCCTCCTAATGCTCTTCCTTTGCTCCTCGTTGCTGCACCGCGGGGGCAGGCTGGCGAGTGCAGGGAGGAAGAGACTGGGCAGGCAGGAGAACAGAGAGGGGATGAGATACAGAGTCAGGGCTGGGGACAGAAGTCGAGAAGAAGTGAAGAAGTTGAAGGGGTGTGCTTGAACAAGAAGAGCTCCTTGCAGCGGTGCCCAAGCCAGGTGGGGCAGGAGGGAATGTGCCATGCAGCGGAGGAGACAGGGCACCCTCAGTAACATCCATTGTGGTCTTACACCTCTTAATGAGACAGCTCTCCTTGTTTTTAAGCCAAAGGGAGGTCCCTGTGCATGAGAGTGGGAGCCAGGGGCATCCAACCCTGCACCCCCACACCCCTGCACCCTCCGTGGGCTCCCCCAGCGCCTCCCCACGGAGAAGGCAGGGTCAGAAGGAGGGGGACACAGCACCCCGGTGCCTCTCCTTGGCAATTTGCGTGGTGCACATGATTCACAGATTATGCCTGGCTACGGAACCTGTAGAAGGGGCACTGCAAAAGTAACTAACTCCTGCAGTGTGACCGGAGAGGCACATGGACAGGGGGACTCTGCTAGCCTGAGCTGCTGGTCAGTACAGCCAGTTTAGAGAAGAGTCTAACCATGCTGGGAACTAAACTAGCAATTCAGTTCCCAAGGCTGTAGCCCCAAAGCTTGAGGGTTGACTGAAGTAAATCTTTTTCTTTTTTTCTTTTTCTTTTTCTTTTTCTTTTTCTTTTTCTTTTTCTTTTTCTTTTTCTTTTTCTCTTTTTCATTTTCTCTTTTTCTTTTTTTTTCTTTTTCTTTTTCCTTCTTTTTCTTTTTCATTTTCTCTTTTTCTTTCTCCCTTTTTTCTTTTCTTTTTCCTTTTTCTTCTACTTTTATCTTCTTTCATCTTTTCTTTTTCTTTTAATTGCCCCCTATTCCCATTTCCCTATGCAAAATTGCCTAGCCTACAAAATCAATGCCTCACTCGTCCAAATAATCACACTGCAAGTCCCTCTCCTTCCCCTGCTGCAACTGCTCCTCTGGGTGGCAGGCCAGGGAAGCCAGCCAGGACATCACAATCCCCCAGAGGAGCTGGCTCGCCCTTCTGTAATCAAAAGGGCATGTTAATTACAGCCCTTGCCCAGAAAAAGATGTACTGCCAGTCAGAGAACCCTGGTGCATCCAAAGCCACCAGCAGCATTTTCCTCCCTTCTAGGAAGGGACCAATCTTTAAGCTCTCACTAGAGCTTGTCATGAACCTAAATAGGACTTCAAAGGGAAGGCGAGAAGGACTGCAGTCCCTCCTGACTGAAGAAGGAGACAGGGCAGATACATTTCCCCAGCGACAGGCAGCACAAGGTCCAGGGGAGGCACAGGGGATTACTCAGGCTCTTTCACCCTCTCTCCTCCCCTCCTCCTCCTCCTCCTTCGCTGGGGGCTCCTATGGAAAACCTACTGAAAAAGGAGGTGGGAAGTAAGGAACGTCACCCTAAAGCTCGCCAACATTAGGCTGTAGGTTGCAGGGGCACATGTGTATGTGTCTAAAGAGGTCTGCGTGGCGTTCTTGCAACTGCAGCTGTACTGAATCAAAACACTCATTAAAATATAGTGCAAACTGCAACAACAAATATGATGTACCTTCCCTACTTCCATTCTTTCTTTGATAGATCACTGCTGACCTCAGAGTTCATTAAAATGGTATTCCTTAGCGCATTGCTAAGTTTCAGTTATTTTCAGAACGGGAAATAAATGTCTGTAGTGAATATGCCCAGAGCTCTGTCTGCAAACTCCTACAAACTGCTCTCACACGGCAGCAGGGGATGTTCTCCCCATGCCCTGCACTGCCCAGCTTCGCAGCACATCCCCTCCCTCTGCCTCCTTCCCGGGGGTCTGCCTTGAACGGGTCGGGAGCTGCGTCTGTTTGTCTGTCCCAGCCAGTGGAGTCTGTTTGTCAGGTGGCAGTGAGAGAGCCAGTGCTCGGAAAGGGGCACCGGCAGGATCGGCTCCTCCGGCTGCGGGAGCTGGGACTCACAGCCCTGCTCTGTCGGTGTGTGACAAACATGTGACAGAAAAGACATACGTAACGTAGAAGAAGGGTTTCTTTTGTATTTCCAGATTCCTTGCAAGCGTTCGTGATTAAGCAAGTAATAAAGTATGATGGGAAGAGGAAGAAAACAGGCTTGTGAAATGGCACCGGGGTTATTTGCACCGTTACTGCCCTGGGAGCCGTGGCTCCCGTCCTGCAAAGAGTCACCCCCGAGCTGTGGGGCAGGTGCTGCGAGCTGTCCCCCTGCGGTCGCAGTAACGCAGGGTGGGCAAACCTCTGCAAGGGTTAGCCAAAACAGGGCACCTGCTCCTTCAGATTGCAAGCCATCTGTAGCAGGAGTATTTTAAAAAAGTTGCTCACGCAACTTCTAACACCTTGAGCCACAATCTTGACTTCGGTGTTTGGATGCTTTCAAAATACAACAATAAAAAAAAAAGTACCTGCAGAACAAATGTTGATACCAATATTCACGTGCTCATTGCATAAATTCTCACGCTTGAAAATATTCACAGTCAAAATGAATTGTAAATGCCAGTGAAGTAAATGACTGTTTTCTGCTTACATGAATATTTCCAAACATATTTGCACTGTATTGCTGAGCCCTCCTCATTATGAATTGCAGAGGAGAGAAGGCAACAAGTAAAGAAAAACAATTGTGGTGAAACACAAACAATGCTAGAGCCAGATTAGTCTTTTGTTTTTTAAAAAAACCACACTTTAAAAACAGCTTTAGAAAAAACACAGGCAAATGCTCACAGAATGTTCCTGTTATCTCCAAGCCTCTGCAGCAATAAAGTTAAATCCTATTTTTAGTTACTTTTCTCCTGCAAAGTGCTGCTACCTTCTTTCTTGATAGATGCCTCAGAACATTTTTGGTTTAACCAGTAATATAAATTCTGGAGTCCTTCCCTTGCCCTTTACAGCTTGTCTGGGCTCTGGCTAATTGGAGTCTGAGGGCGAAAGGCTCAGGGGTACGTCGGGCTGAAGGGATCGCGGGGAGTCACCTCCAGCCGTTTGCTGAGCTCTGGCTGGGGATGCTCTGCATACATTGCTCCTTGCCAGCTTCTCACAGCATTTACTCACACTGCTTCATCGTGCTCATGCTATCAGGACTCCTGTTCTTGCCCCAAAATGGAGTTATTGCCGAGCCAAAACCTAGGAGAAGTCAGTTTGGGCTGCTCGTAGCTCCGTTTCTGACACGTGATGAGCACTATGCCAGATTATGTGAGGGTGTTGGAAGGTAAAAACTCTCAGCACAGCACAAAAGTCCATTTTCTACTGCTTCTCCTACTGTCAGAGGGGCAACGTTAGGACTCTCCTCTTACATGCACTGAACTTTCTCACCTTTTAAAGACATCAAATTAAAAAACTCCAAAAACCAGACCAACACAAAACACAGTAATGTTGGGATGAGTTGTTTTGCATGTAAAAAAGTCAGCTTTTTAGTACAGGGTGAAACTGCCATTTCTGCATTGTTTCCTTATTTATTCATCACCCATTAACAGCATTTTAATTTACCAGTGCAATGGCAATGCCCGGTGCTACAGACCCCTCTTCTATCAGCTTTATGAAGGAACATCTGTTATTTTGGAGCAGCACCCTTTCCTTAACCCATCTTACAGAGACCCGGTACACTAAAATGTAGCACTGCAACAATCTTGCATTTTCTTATCTTTTGTATATATCACTGTATTTTTTACTGAATAAGAAAATGTTTTCAACTGCTAGAAGTTCTATTTTCTTTAATGCAAATTAATAAAATAACTCAATCCTACATGAAGTAGGTGTTTTTTGTACTTCATCCTGATGTTTCCAGTCTGCCTCATTTCTCCTATTTAGCTTTAATTCTTCATAAAAGCACACAGGGTGAAAGAAGGAGATGCCTTTAATGCAGCTTTCCTACTGTTAAATAGATATTAATCCCCCTTTCAAAAAACCAAAACAAACAAAACAAAAATTACTATTAAAGTGACAAAATGACAGCAACAAGTAGACAAAAATAAATGTTAGAGGCAACTCAGACCTATTGTCCACCACACGCCTTTCCTTCTGGTGTTCCCTTTAAAGGCTGTCGGGCTGAGGGCGAACCGTTCTTCACGGGTTTCCTTTCCCCCCCTGGTTTAAGAGGGTTTTACTTTCACCAGAAAATGTTTTTTGTAAAAAAAAACAACACCAAAGACACAAAAAACACAACCAAACTACCGTTCTATATCCAATGCAAATGTTGTGCGAGACTCTGAGAAGTGCCACCTTGGTTTTCGTTGTTCTGGGGTTTGAGCAGTTGTGCGTGGAACAGCTGCATCTCTGTGAGCCCAGGGCAGGTGGCCCTGGCCAGACACTTGCCACTCACAACCACAAAGCTGAAAAATCAGAGCAGTTCCTTGATAGTCTGATAATGTTCGTGAGTTCCAGTTTCTTCTCCTTTTACTTTTCTACAATGTAAAGTAAAAATCCAGTTCAAAACTGCAAGTAGCTTTCCCATGTTTGCGTTCGAGAAATAATCTTCACTGCCATAAAAAAATATTCACACCACTAAAAAAAAACAACACCTCCACGATTTCCTCTGCCCCCTGTACAAAGGCCAGTGGTTTTGCATCACCATCCATGACATCATTTGACTCTTTTAAGAGTAGTCTGGCTGCAGTTCTGGGTGTGGGGTCTGCTTAAATAGAGGTTCAATGTCTTTGGCTCTCCTCTTGCAATGGAAGGATTTTCCTCTCCAAAATAAGTCTAAAGTTCCATCCTTGCAATGCCGGGTCCTTAAGTCCCGTTGTCATTCCCGAGCTGCAGGGCCATGGTGGGCTTGGAAAAGGGCAAGGGGGGGCCTGAGAGTCTTTGAGTCAGCACATCAGCTCAGAAGGGATCCGCCACAGAAGGAGTAACGGCGAGCTGCAAACCAAGATCAGAAGCTGTTACAAACCGACCCGATTTCAGCTCTGAATGCCACCACGTCTAACGGGCAGAGAGCTACAGGGGAGAGCCAGGGGAAGAAGAGTGAAGGACAGCTCTAAAACCAGTATAGATCCTTGCTTTTATCCTGAGGCTGCAAACCTGAGAACGGAGAGAAGAAAAAAAAAAAAAAAAAAGTATTCCACACAATTTCATAAGTATTTTCCTTACTATCTTGTATTATCACACTATGTTTTGTAACAGATAAAGGAGAAATTGTCTAACGGGCAGAGAGCTACAGGGGAGAGCCAGGGGAAGAAGAGTGAAGGACAGCTCTAAAACCAGTATAGATCCTTGCTTTTATCCTGAGGCTGCAAACCTGAGAACGGAGAGAAGAAAAAAAAAAAAAAAAAAGGGAAGAAGAAAAATAGGTACAGGCGTTTAAGGACAGAGAAAGACAAAACTGCATTTCTGCCAGCTGAGATCAGAGAATCGGTCTAAAGCGTGGGCTCCCCAGAGGTGGCAAAAGGCCGAGAAGCAAGGAGAAGAGCCCAAGCAGACGTGCCTCCTAAGGGAGGCCACCGTAAGGAGCCATTTGTGGCTGCAATAACCCAACTTCAACATGGGGAACCGCCGTCAGAGCGGGCTGTCCTTGCCCCCACACCCACTGACTCAGAAGCCACCACTGCTGGCTATGCCCGTGTCACCTTTTGTCACTGCTGTGGCCACACAGCCTTACTTCCAGGCATGCCACCAGGCACAGGGCACCGCTACCAGGGGAAAAACTTTTCCCTTTTTGCTCAGCAAACGCAATTGTACTTTCCTTTCAAAAACTGGGAGGAAAACATAAACAAGGAGAGGAGGTAGTTCATGGACCTGCCTGGGGTGTAGAAATGACCTGCTCTGCTGTGGGCTGCCCACACTCCTGCCTTAGGGGCAGCCCGTGGAGGGAGCCAAGAGGTGACTTTTGGGGTGGCTCCCTCCTGCTCCCGGAGCTCTCAGAGGGCCAGGGCCGGGACAAGAGCACCCCACAGCAACCTGTGCCCTCGGGGCGCCAGAAACCCCAAGGCACGTTGGTTGACCTGTTGCCCTGTCCCATCCTCCTCTCTCCAGCCTGAGACCCCCAAGAAGAGCACCCAGGGCAGAGCTTGGTTGTCTCCCATGGGACACCCACCCCTCAATTTATTCCCTCACAGCAGCCTCCATCATGGCAGGGGGGGGGTGTCCTTCCCTCCTACTATGGGTGGTGTGAGGCAGGCCGGGGTGCAGCTGAGCTGGGGGAGGAGGGCAGCTCTTTACCTGCGTCCACGTTGAGGCCGAGGCTCTGTGCCATGTCCCCTGCCGCGTTGGGGAAGGGTCCCGGCGTGGTCCAGGCGGCAGCGGCGGCAGCGGCGCCTGCCTCGCTCTTGCCCAGTTCGCAGGGGGGGCTGACGGGTGTGGGGACGGAGGCCGGGGTGAGGCGGTGGGGGCGGACGGAGGCAGTGGGTACCAGGAGCGAGCTGTAGCGGGGGTCAAAGTGGGGGCCGTAGACCTCGTGCATGGCGGCGGGGCGGGGGTAGGGGTTGCTCTGCGTCCCGATGTAGGGGTGGTGGTGGTGGTGGTGGTGGTGGTGGTGGGCATGGTGCCAGGGCTCGGGGCCGCCCTGGTGCAGGTGGCCGTGCAGGGAGGCGGGCGCGTAGGGGTCGGCGGCGGCGGCGAAGGGCAGCTCGCTGTGGCCGGCAGCTGCCAGGGGGCTGCTGAGGGTGGCGGGGACCGAGGAAGGCTGGTACGTGCTGTTCCAGAAGGACGGCGGGAAGCTGCGCTGGCTCATGGGGAAGGAGCCATCTGGGCGAAGGGGGCGGGAGAGAAAGGCAGCAATGAGCACACCCAGCCAGCCCCGACCTCCTTTCCCTAAGGCTCTGCTCTCCCCCCTGTCCCCCACCCCGATCCCTCCAAACCATCCCTCTCATTCCCTCTATCCACCCACAAAACTGCCAAACACAAGAAACTGCTCCCAACTAGCACAGATTCCTCCCCAGCCAAACATCCCCCACACCTACCCAGGGGCTTATCCATGAAACTGGAACTATTTGCTCTCAGTTTCTCTTAGATAACAGCCTTTTCCCCAAATACATACTAAGGTGAGAGAAATGTCTCTTTTCCTCAGTAGAGGAAACTGAGCGAGAGCTATTATGCACCTCTGCTATTCCCAGGGTTGGCTTTTTCTTGTTTGTTTTTGTAGTAATCTCCCTGTCGAAACATTTACTCTCGACACCTCGGAGGATGCCTGACCCTGCCAGGCCAGGGGCTGCTGTCTCAGTGCGGTTTCAAAGCGGGCAGGAACAGTGTGAGATGCGACTAAGAGCCAGCTTGAATTTTCTAAATCTATGGAGGTGATTCCCCATCCATTACACTGGACTTAACGCCTGTTTCTTGCGTATGTCATTAACATATTTGGGAAGCACACTGCAGATTTTTGGAGATTGGCAGGGCGAAGGACAAGGACTGTACTTTTTTTTGGCCCAGTAAGCAACGTGCGAGATGGACTAGTGATTATTAATAGCACAGATAGATGTTATGCATTATTAATTGGGAATGCACACTGTTCCCGAGACAAATACAAACAACATGATCCTGATACGTGTTTGCCAGGGAGGTACGTCAGCTCTGCGGCCTAGTATTGCTCAGGACAAGCAGCTCACGATGAGCAAAGAACTCTCCTGCCATCAGTTCCAGCGCTGAATATCTTTCAGCCGTGAAATACTTAAACTACAATTTCATTTTTAGGAACTACTGACAGCAATTCATGGAGAGGCTTGGAAATCAGCTCTTGGCTGAGTGGGTGGCCCCATGAGGGACGGTCCCCAAAGCTACCCCGAAAGAGCTACCCCGAAAGAGCTACCCCAAAAGAGCTACCCCAAAAGCTACCCTAACTCCCCGGCAGGTGAAGGGTGAGGAAGGCTATTCCCCTCTGCCCTGGGTACCCCAGGGGGCCTGCTCAGGGAGAATTTGGCATGGCTGTGGAGAGCTGCGCATCGGTTGTGGCCTCAGCCTTGCGGGCACAGTGCCACCGCCATGGGCACGGCTGAAAGCCCTCGTTTTCAGAAATTTAGAGTCCTTGTCTCTGCTCCAGTAGCAACCAGGGTGGTGATAAGTGTAGGGCGAGATACAGGGGGGATACACAAGGTGTCTTTTAGCAGTGGGAGGCTGGTAAGATGCTTCTCCCTTTTGCTTTTTCCTTTGTTTCCATCTTCAATTACCACCGCACTGAACTTTAAGCAGTCCTGGCAGGGTGAGCAGGGGAGGTGTTTCACTGAATTTCACTGAATTATTAGAGTTGTAAGGGACGACAGAGATCATCTAGTCCAACTCCCCTGCTGAAGCAGGATTGCCTAGAGCTAGAGCATGTTACCCAGGACTGCATCCAGGCGGGTCTTGAAAATCTCCAAAGAAGGGGACTCCACAACCTCCCTGGGCAGCCTGTTCCAGGGCTCTGTCACCCTCACTGGGAAGAAGTTTTTCCTCATATTTGAGTGGAACCTCTTATGTTCCAACTTGTGCCCGTTGCCCCTTGTCCTCTCACTGGGAACTACTGAAAAGAGTCTGGCTCCCTCCTCCTTCAACCCTCCCTTGAGATACTTGTAGGCATTGATAAGGTCTCCCCTCAGCCTTCTCTTCTCCAGACTAAAGAGTCCCAGCCACTGTTTGCCACAGTGAGGGGGTCCCTGGGCAGCTTGTTTGGTTGTAGCCCCCACCGGGTGAATTGCCCGCACCGTAAAGGGGGTTCAGTTCCTGCCCAGGGAGAAGCTGCTGGGCTGGCTGAGAGCCCGGCTGAAGTGCTCGTCCACCACGGCGCTGATGTCCCCCTGGAAGTAGGTGAAGAGGACGCAGCGGGAGTTGATGTACTCGGCCTCCGGGGGTCGCTCCTTCTCGGGGCTGCAGTCCTCCTCCTTGATGCTGGCCGCGGGGTGGCTGGAGAAGGAGCTGCCGGCGCTGCTGCTGCTGCTGCCGCCGCTCTCCGGGGCTTCTTGCATTTTGGAGTAAAAGGCGAGTTTCTGGAGGAAAGGGGAGGGAAGGAGAAAAGGGGGAAAAAAAATAAAAATTAAAATAAAAAATAGAGCCGGCCGCGCAGCGCAGCGGGATGCCGGCCAGGATGCAGAGCCGAGCCCCCTCCCGCGATCTTCCCGAGAGGATGCACAAAGTCCGGTCCCCGGCCGCCCGCCGTCCCCCCCGGCCCCTCGCTGCAACCCTGTCCCGCCCCGCGGGGGCGGCGGGGGGGCTGCAAACAGAGCTGCGGGACCGACCCCCCGGGATGGAGAGAGCCACAGCCTCCGTGCGGGACGGGCGCGGGGGGCGGCAGGTTACACCCGCGGGTTCCCCAGCCCCAAGTCCCGCACAAGAAGGCACTTTGCAGCCGGATCCTGGGGGGGGGACACGGGACACTGTGCCCGCCAAGGGGCTAAATTGAGGGGGGACGAGCCGGAGGGGGGTGCGGGGGTGTGTGTGGAGGGGGTCTGCTGTCGGTCACCCCCCACGCAGCGCCTGCAGCGGGGGGAAGATAAATGTCGCTCGGTCCCCGGCTTGCAAAATTTGCCCCCCACAAACTGTCCTGTAACCCGCAGCGGCGAGGAGGAAGAAGGGGGAAAAAGAAAAACCAAAACAACAGAGTGTCAGCCTCAAACACACTTCACGGTAAAAAAAAAAAAAAAAAAAAAAAAAAAAAAAAAAAAAAAAAA